>NC_088887.1:3985251-4291809 GCF_037157495.1 Lathamus discolor | reverse complement strand
GGGAAGCAATCAATTCCCATTTATAAGGTAGGGAGTCTGGTGAGCTAATTAGCATTAGAGCCAGATCAATTTTCTTACACAAAGTATTTTATGAGATTGTTACATGACAGTATACTAATTAAAACTGATTGGCCTAATTAGAGCAGCATTAATAACATACAGGCACTGGCAGCAGCACTGCTTAGTCCGTGATGTGCTTTAAAGATAAAGATATGTGAGAGTTACCATAGACAGCCCTTGTTTCAACACAACATTTTGTTTTGCAGCAAGGTGTGTCTGCTTGTTTCTTTTCTGCAGTGAAGAGCAGGAAGAAATATGGCAAATTAGCCAGCATAAAAGGGAGAAACAAACTGAGAACTGAAAACAATGATGCATTACAAAAGCCATTAGTGAGAAACAAATATAAAGCATGGGCTTGATTCTCTCATGGCCTGAACCTTGGAAAAGAATTTACTGCGAGATAGCCCTGGCAATGCTTTTACCCAGGCTTTGTTATCACATAAAAGACTTCATGCAATCCAAAGCAGCAGAGAAATAAACTGTTCAGCTCAGCCAATTACAGCCCTGGGAGTCTACATACACCAGTCTACAGGCTTACAGGCTTCCCTCAAGGACTTACTGAATAACCAGTATTTTCCAATGTTATTCATGGAAGGTTGTCCAGACAAAAGCTGCGATGAGACCTTTCCTTATAAGAAATTCTTCTGGATATGTAGAAATCAGGAAGAGATGCTTTTTAAGGACAACGCTACATAGTGTATGCAATCCTGGGTTTATCCTTTGAGGAAATGAGTGACATTTCATAAAATCATGCTTCTAGATTGGGTGTGAATAACAATGAAAGGCTGTATGAATGAACAAACAGCTTTATATAAGCATCTGAATGAAGACAAGCCATCAAATAAAAACCAAAATGCTATTTAAGCATGTAAAAGGAAACAAAACCATTACTGAACAAGTTCAAAGTAAAGAGCTATCCAGAATGAAGTGGAATATTCCCCAACGTTATTCTGGAGCACTTGCCTGCTTCTGTTTTCTATTTAGACTTCAACTGCTGTGGTTCTGCCACGTTAAGTGAGAAAGCAACATGTACTGAAAAAGTCAGGATATTTAGGGTTTAACAATATAGCTGCTGCAGATCAAGGTATTGGAAATTTCAGATGAATGAGGGAGATAGGTATTGTAAGTAGGCAGGTAGTTAGACAATACAGAAAGCAGCTTTTCTTTTTTTTCCCTGGAGCAAGGCTTCCAGTCTGTAACAATTACAGTGGTAATACAGTATTGCTCCAAGTGCTCTGTTCCTCACTGCACAATGGCACAAAACAAAATTAAGTACAATGATAACTTGGAGCTCTGCTTTTGCAAGCTACCGCCTTGAAACCACTTGTCCTAGTCACTGCTGTCTTCCACAGCAACTCCTACAAAGTAGATACTCATATGCATTATCTGCAGTAGAGATGCACTTCCAATAACTTCAGCTTTATCAGGATTTTTCACCCACAGGGGTACATTTTCTTAAGTAAAGCAATGTAATTTACAGATAACAACTGTCTTGTGAGTCAGCTGCTGCAAAATAAAGTTACTAATGCAACAGAATTCAAAGTAGGAATTTATTCTGGGAAGTTGTTCTGCCATGATGGTCAACTTCTTCAAGTAGAGACGTACTTACAGAGACTTCCCCTCCAGAGAAAAGGGAGGAAACAAGAAAATGAGAAAGCCCATGAAGAGCCTGCAATAAATTACAATGTTCATGGTTAGAACTTGAGTTCTTTTCCTCTCATATATGAATAAGTACTCACTGCATTTAATTAAATGTATCTGCATGTCATTGCAACCTACATCTGAACGCATACTTGAAGCAAAGCATAGCAGCACAGAAATAAAATGTATGCAGTAATTAGTTCATTTCAATATTTTAAGCTTCACAAATCAAGTGATTAAACTCCCCTATTAATTATATACAAGATACACATAAAGCAAAGTACTTGTGCAATGGACAAGACAGATCCACTACTAAATTATCCTCAAACCTGCAGTGACTGTCTGAAGAACCCAGGGTGACTAATGGATCTTTGCTTGCAGGAATCACATGGCTCAGCTTTGTGGTCTTCCACAATGCAGAGCAGCTGCCAAGCTCCACCTTATGAATTTCTACCTATTTTATGCAAACATACCTCAGAATCATGGGGAGATTTTACTAACATTCATTTGGTAACATCTGAATAACTCACACCTTGGAGGATTATTAGATAGGTTATTATTAAGTGCAAATACAATTTTAAGAGCCAAGCCTTACACAGAAATGGATCAGCTCCTTCGCTAGTGCTCATATCTGAGCACTTCCATATAACTTTCTGATGGGTTACACAGCTGAATGCCCATTTGTAGCTGAAGCTCAACCCCTGGGTTTGTGTGCCCTACGGTACTACCGCCATTTCTCTGTCTCACTTTATGAGCCTAAATCTTTGTGTTTTGAGGGGCTTGTACCTGAAATCTTATCTGTCAGAAGCTTAAGGACCTCTGCTGTACCCCAGATACACCCTGCTTCCTTATGCTTATTTAGTCGTATTTTTATCTCAAACAAGCAGTTCTGCTGGCAGTCTGGGTTTACACAGTTCTCCAGTTGGAAGCCCATAATAGTCAACACAAACTGATGGAAAGACTGCAAAGGTTCCAAAAAATCTAGTCACTGCTATATGCAGTGCAAGAAGCACGTGGATATAAAGGGATTAAAACAGAATCTGCTTTCAGCGCTGACTCAATTCCTTTGTCAGTCCTGACTGCCTTTTGCACTTTGAGCAAACTTATCTTAGTAGTCCAGGTTCCTTTGTTCTGCGCATGGTTTCTTCTCCGATTCCTAGGGGTGTTTTTTCTGCACACAGTTCCTTCATCCTCAGATGGCTCTGAAGCTAAATTACCCCTCCAGCTATAAAAGAATTCCCTTTTCTTGTTCTTTAATGTGTCCATTACTGCCATTCATTCTGCTCTTTTTCACTTTTGCCATTCCTTACGCTAACAAACTAGTACCTAGTAGTTTCCTTTCTCCTTCTGCAGACTTTTTCAGTCTGCAATACCTCATGCTAGAGACTAGAAAAACCCCAGCTTTTTCACAGGCCACATCCAGACTACTCTTCCTGATATTCTCTAGCAAAAAACAGAGTTTAATAACACTGACTTGGAAGAATCAAAACTCCTTCTCCTAGTTATGCCTAGCAGTACATGACAAACTCCACATACGCAAAAGCATTAAGTTACTTTGCAACACCAATCAGAATTCATAAATTGTACCATGCGTATGAAAACAATCTGATTTTCAGTCACTTTTTCCTGTTCTGAACATTGTCACCTTTCTTTGTGTGCCACATTATGGATTTGGTAGCTAAATTTATGGACCAGTTTCAGAACTGTAGTTCAACTAGAAGTGAAAATCACAGTGCTGCCATTCACTCTACTTTTGTTGATCATGGCAATGCTAGGCATACATATTCTGAATAACAGCATAAAAAGTGGTGTTCAACATTTCAGCTGATCTGAGAGACCAGATCAGAGAAAGGGCTATCTAACCTTTGCTGTCAAGCCACTGCTGTGCAGACACATGAGCTCTAGTTAGTTTAAATACACAAAGCATCTGAGTGTTAACAAATATATAATACTTCTGAACCTTTGAGTTATACAACAGGGATGCTGTTTGCAATCATATGCAGCACTGCGAAGTCTTGCATCTGTTCAGATTTTTCTGAATACTCTGAATCAGGCAGCTGCCACCTTCTTCAACAGTACCCTGAAGTGTATTAAAATACCACAGGAAAGGCATTAATAAAACAGAGGTGCATAGAATGCATAAAAATAAGAAAGTGCTGAGGGGTCTGAAATTCTAGAAACTGTAATCATGTTTCTGTGCTTTCATTTAGTTTTGTTCAAACATCCCACTAATGGATGTTAAATATATTGGTCCACATCCTCAGCTGGGGGGGGGGGGGGGGGTGGCGGGAGAAATCAATAAAGCTTAAATAGATTTACATCAGTTGTGCTTCTGCCCCTCTACACTGATATTTACATTTCTGGCAGTTCATTTGTCTTCTTGAGAACTTTTAGTTTTGCAAGCCATGAGAAAAACAAGATCTTTTAGACGACCTCTGCTCCAAGTCTCACTGCTAAAAGCGTAATCATATAATTGCACTTACATAAAATCTCTTTTTGACTGGACCTGTTCTAATGGTCTTAATGCTCAAAAGGAAAATTAACAGTCCTGATAAAGTTCACACGTTCTGTGATAGGCTGCCTCCAGCTGTACGGCCAAATACAACGCACTACTTAAGCCACAGTCTCCCATTTGCTTTTACTTGGAGCCTCTACAAATTAAAAACAGTGAGGCACAACATAGAATCATAGAATAGTTCGAGTTGGAAAGGAGCTTAAGATCATCCAGTTCCAACCCCCCTGCCGTGGGCAGGGACACCTCACATTAAACCATGTCACCCAAGGCTCTGTCCAACCTGGCCTTGAACACCGCCAGGGATGGAGCATTCACAACTTCCCTGGGTAACCCATTCCAGTGCCTCACCACCCTCACAGTAGAGAACTTCCTTCTTATATCCAATCTGAACTTCCCTTGGGCAAGTTTTAACCCATTACCCCTTGTCCTATCACTACAGTCCCTAATTAAGAGTCCCTCTCCAGCATCCTTGTAGGCCCCCCTCAGATACTGGAAGGCTGCTATAAGGTCTCAATGCAGCCTTCTCCAGGCTGAACAGCCCCAACCTTCTCAGCCTGTCTTCATATGGAAGGTGCTCCAGTCCCCTGATCATCCTCGTGGCCATCCTCTGGACTTGTTCCAGCAGTTCCATGTCCTTTTTATGTTGAGGACACCAGAACTGCACACAGTACTCCAAGAGAGGTCTTGCGAGAAAACATCTGAGAGATGAAATCACTGTGTATTAACTTTCAGCTGAAACACCCAGTGTTTTGTTTGCTGTAAGAGACCTTGCTATTCATTGTCACCTAAAATCCATCACCATATTTCTTGACAGTCCCAAACCATCAATTACACTGCACTTCACTCTGAGCGCTGATATTCTGCAAACCATTAAAGGGTATGCCTTCCCAAAAATCTGAACTGGGAGTAGCTTAACTCCACTGACAGGGTAATCATCCTGTAAGTTAACACTTCAACTCATCATTTACACTTGTAATGAATCCACTTTCAAATGACATAAGAAACTTCTAAGTCTTGTTCCTTTGAAGCATTTCTGCATGAACTGCATGAAAAATCCTATCCATTCTTTGGGTTCCTGTGGCAGTCACAGGAAAAGTGTAGAGGACCAGTAACAGCTGAGTGAGAGTCTGCCTAACCTTACTCAGCTGCACCAATGCACATGGACAACTTGAGTAAAAACACAACTGAATTCAGGTGTGTCAGAGTGCAAGAAAACCCTACCACAGGACATTTATTGTCATAGAAAACAGTTTCTTCCAAAGCAAGCTTACTGCAAGAGTAGACTGGTTTTGGTGGAACAGAAATTTTTCATTCTGACACTTGGGATAAATGCTTTGTAAAAGGAGAGGGTGTTTGACAATGGTTTGTTTTAAACAGGTTAAGATTTAGAGAAGGGGAAAAAAGCATTTCAGTGTTGCTAGAATAAATGTTTTAATGGATTTAATTCTCACTCCACTATTCCATCCAAAAGTACATTAGAAAGCACCAATGTGCTTTAATCCAGTCCTAAAATATTCGCAATGTGTCCTGCAAATGGGAAGAAAGTCTATTTCGTGCCTGGCTATAGAAAAAAGATCCCAGTTATGGGAAATAATTTTTATAATCAGAGATAACTCTATAATGAAGATAGAGCATACTGTTTGTGTTCTAGCATTGCAAAAACCAAGGCTGGTACTGTGTGATGAAGTACCTTGACCAAATCCTATAGTGGGTGCTGCAATGAATGGCCAACAAATATGTTTCTTTCAGAGCATATAAAAGGGAATAAAGAAGCCCCCAGTACTCACATACTAAAGCATTATTGGGTGAGCTGATGCATCAGAACCTGAACATCACTCCTAATTACAGAAGCAGCAAAGCCCCAGACAACTTGCAGGTCAGCTTTGCAAGGGCAAACTGTGGGAAAAGACATAAAGGAACCAATGCGAATTTCCTCATTCAAGGTGACACTGTACCACAATAGCATCACCAGGAATAGAGCCCTGGCTTCACCCAGGCCATTTAATAAACCACTCAATTAGCATGCTATGAACAATTTCATTCAACACAAGAATAAGAAAGATTTAAAAAGAGACATCTAAAACAGTGCAAGAAAAGTGCAAGAATGCACAAGCCATGAATCAGGATAACTTTCAAAGCGTGCAACTATACTGCTCACTTGCCTGGAGTCATTCTAACCACGGACAGAATTGTTTCAAACAGACTGTTTTCACTGTGAGCATCTGATTAATTTGGGGTCACAGGAACACTTGGTGGTAAGTGTACAAATCAAACAACTGCAAACCAGGATCTGAATAATGAATCTTCATCCAAGATACATCAATGCCAGGTGTCTGTTAATACTGGCCCTACATTCAGATCACTTGGATAATTTTCAGATTCCACTGGATTTGCAAAAGACACCGATTCCTCTTGCCAGGTGTATCAAACTTATAGCTAACTCCTCCATAACAACATCTCACAAGATTGAGAAGGCCTATAGACAAGATCCCTTTAGTGATAGATAGCTTAGTGTAGATAACAGCTACAAAGGGTTAAGGGAAGACACACGATTTATGCTCCATCCTCTCCCTTGAACAAAGAGGGAGAAACATGAGGTAGGTGATGTCTCAGGGGTGTTTTTAAAAGGCCAGGATGGTTTGGGGTGGCAGTTCTCAGCATGCTATCTGATCATGCCTTCAAGGAGGAAAATCTAAGTGTGTCCTGAGGAACTGAACAGGAGTAGCTCTGCATGCTTGGATCCACAGGCAACTGTACAATTGGGTCTGAAATACAGGAGAGGAAATTAAGAAGCAATCAACCAGAAAATCCCTTCTTTTTGCCATCTGCCAAGCTGAGACTCCTTACAGAGCCCACCTCCCTCACATGAACTTGCATAGGGCACAACAGCACAGGGAACTCAAGGTCTCTACGCAGTAAACGGAGGTACTTAGTTTGCTTGAGTACACCACAGCTGAGCACCTTGTCCTTACAAACTTTCAACTGTGTTTCGGATCTGCAGTGGTACTCAAGGAGAGTCAGCCACTTGATTCCTTCCTGCTGATATCAGAGAGGGAGGGCAGTGCACCAGGATGATGGAGAACTCCAAAATGAAGCCTAATAAATATTCTTCAGGGTTCCAGGCATGTGACCACCGGGTCTCACAGTGCTGCAGAAAGGGACTGGGAGCTGGTTTTGGCCAGGCCACAAGGCACAGAGGCAGCCTTATGCTTGGAGCTTGTGCCCGCTGTGAAAGCAAGGGAAGCAGCTGAGCCAAGCAGGTTCAACCCTTCTTTAGGCAAGGATATTCAGGAATGCTGAGATGGGTTGCATCTTATCAGAACTCCATTTAAAACCATGGATGCGGGGCGTCTCCGCTGTGCAACAGCACACTCAAAGGCAACCAGAAACGGCTTGCATCCTCCCTGGGGCATTTGCTGTTCAACGAAGCTGGTTTTGTATGAAGAAATCAGGTCCCTGAAGAGCCCTACCCAGAAAACAAATACAGAAAGGATCCACTTCTCTGGAACATTCATGTGCCAGTATGTAACGCGATTGTGCCATTTCCCAGTGTGAGTAGCGCCTTCCCAAGTTACGTATGGTGCATATTGCTTTTCCTCACTGCAGTTTGTCAATCAGCCCCAAGGTCGGCCTCCTGAGTTGCCCCCGCCAGAGAACTCAGCCATCTCATACAGCCCCTTGCCCGAGAGCTTCCCCTCTTACTTCTGCTGACAGTCAAGAACAGTTTTGGATGAGGTCACTGCTTCAGCTTTACAGAACAAGAGATCACTCCTTTTCTTTCCCACACGCCAAATTAAGCTCATACTTGTGCCAGACATTTTACACCAAATGCAGACTAGAGGGTTACTCTTTGAACACAAATACACAGGCAGGCAATTCTGATTTTTTTCCTTAAAGTTACTTTGCTTTTTAAGAATAAAAATAAAAATCAGCTTTAATGCTTCAAACTCCCAAGAAAAATACTTCTTTTTGCAAGTGACCCTTTCCCTCAAAACTTTATGACCTAAAATGACTAAAACAGACAAAGCTCTTTTTCATCCCTTTTCATTCTCCTATTTCTTTTTTGCTGCGTAATCTAAGAGCAAGAACCTTTGAAATAATTAGGTATCATTTTGTTCTTGGTTTGAGGGTTGGGGGTTTTTTTTGGCTACTCAAAAAGAAATTCACAGGTAGAAAGATTAAAAAGTGGAAGAGTAGCAAGGAACAAAACAAAGGAAGAAAAAAAAGCACCTCCTCCAGACACTATTTCTTCATTATAATAGGAAAAGAAAAAAGGAATGAGCACAAAGAAGAAACAGTGAAGTTTTGTTGAAAATAAGCTATACATAAATTGGAAAAGCTTGCAATCAATACACGGTGGGGGGAAAAAATGTAGCCAGGTATAGTCATATTGATGTACCTAGCAACTTGTTTGGGAAGGACAACTTGATGACCCTGCTATGCATCAACTTCACACAAATAGCAAGCAACAGAGCATTCAGAGATCACTACCTTCCCCGATGAGGCTGTGAGGAATCCCAGTACCACAGTAATATTTTTATGAGCATTATGTGTCCCATCTGTGTGATATTTATACATGTGCTTTACGATTCCAAGATGTTAATTCAGGCAGGAAAACAGGCAATGGCTTCGTATAGCACCATTTACCAACCTTTAAAGGACAACACAGGTGGGTTTTTTGCTAGGAAATTACACCTCAGGCTCTTCTGAATCGCAGCATCTGGCTTGTAAGCACAGGCAATGGCATTCAAAAAAGAAAACGTGTAACATTTGGTAGGTAAGAGCACAATTTCTAAGGAGCCAGTGAAAAACATGGTAAGAAGCTCCATAGACTTTCCCATAGCTATCAGGAACTGGGGAACCCAGGAAGAAAAAAGCTAAAAAGCAAGTAATCAACCTAAAAGGTGAAAACATGCTTTTTTTCTAATGTTTAGGAAGGCAAGAGCAAATTTAAGTCAAAGATCTAGTACAAGCTCCTTATCATACAAAAAAAAAATTCAGGCAAGTGATAAGAAACAAAAGAAGATAAATATATATATACGTGTGCGTGCAACAGAAAAACACACCACAAAAGTAATGTGCAAATTTAAAAGCAGGACAGACGCAAACATGGAATTACAAATCACAACCCTACCCATGCTCCCAAAAATATACCCTGCCTAAATATAGGACCGGTAGTTAAAAGAATCTAAAAATAAGAATTTGAGGCCCCTATAAAGTATCTGCATGTACTAACACGGTTCAGTCATACACTTTATTCCAAGCTACTGCAACTTCAGTCATCACATAACAAGGCTTGCATACATACACAAGACACCACCTGGACAAAGGCTTTCTGAATCAGACAAAAATACTTTTGCAGCTCCTGACACAAAGGAGCTTTTAAGGGCTATGAAAACTTGAAGACCCTGTGATTGCCTTAAGGTGAGAATTCTTTTACATGTCCTCTCACAGAAAATGACACTATTTTGTTGTGATTGTGGTTCCTGACAGAGGAGGAAGAAACTCTCCCCTTTGCATGCTCTCAACAGAAAAGAGCATCTCAGATCAAAGTGTATCTTCAAGGAGTACATAAATGTGAACACTTTGCAGAGTGGGGATACCCCTTTTGCCGTTAAATAAATCATTCCAAGAGATGATACCCACCGATACAGGGTAACCTACAGTACATCACACAGGAACTTGTCCAGGCGGGCCTTGAATATCTCCAGTGTAGGAGACTCCACAACCCCCCTGGGCAGCCTGTTCCAGTGCTCTGTCACTCTTACAGTAAAGAAGTTCTTCCTGATGTTAACGTGGAACTTCCTATGCTCCAGTTTACACCCATTGCCCCTTGTCCTATCACTGGATATCACTGAAAAAAGCCTAGCTCCATCATCCTGACACCTACCCTTTACATATTTGTAAACATTGATGAGGTCACCCCTCAGTCTCCTCTTCTCCAAGCTAAAGAGACCCAGCTCCCTCAGCCTCTCCTCATAAGGGAGATGTTCCACTCCCTTAATCATCTTTGTGGCTCTGCGCTGGACTCCTTCAAGCAATTCCCTGTCCTTCTTGAATTGAGGGGCCCAGAACTGGACACAATATTCCAGATGCGGCCTCACCAAGGCTGAGTAGAGGGGGAGGAGAACCTCTCTTGACCTACTAACCACTCCCTTTCTAATGCACCCTAAGATGCCATTTGCCTTCTTGGCCACAAGAGCACATTGCTGGCTCATGGTCATCCTCCTATCCACCAGGACCCCCAGGTCCCTTTCCCCTTCACTACTTTCCAGCAGGTCAACCCCCAACCTGTACTGGTACATGGGGTTGTTCTTCCCCAGATGCAAGACTCTACACTTGCCCTTGTTAAATTTCATCAAGTTTCTCCCCGCCCAACTCTCCAGCCTGTCCAGGTCTCGCTGAATGGCAGCACAGTCCTCTGGTGTGTCAGCCACTCCTCCCAGTTTTGTGTCATCAGCAAACTTGCTGAGGGTGCACTCAGTTCCCTCATCCAGGTCATTGATGAAAATATTAAACAGCACCGGTCCCAGCACCGACCCCTGAGGAACTCCACTAGTCACAGACCTCCAGCTAGATTCTGCGCCATTGACCACAACTCTCTGCCTTCTTCCTTTCAACCAGTTCTCGATCCACCTCACTACTTGATCATCAAGCCCACACTTCCTTAGCTTATCTATGAGGATGCTGTGGGAGACAGTATCAAATGCCTTACTGAAATCAAGAAAAACTACATCTACCGCTCTACCATCATCCCTCCACCTAGTCACTTCCTCATAGAAGGCTATAAGGTTGGTCATACATGACTTCCCCCTCATAAAACCATGTTGGCTGTTCTTAATGACCCCCTCATCCTTGATATGCCTAGTGATGGAGTCAAGAATAAGTTGTTCCATCACCTTTCCAGGGATGGAGGTAAGGCTGACCGGTCTATAATTACCCGGGTCCTCCTTCTTGCCCTTCTTATAGATTGGTGTGACCTTTGCCATCCGCCAATCCTCAGGCACCTCGCCCGTTTCCCACGACTTACCAAAGATGATGGAAAGTGGCCTAGCAATGACCTCCGCCAGCTCCCTCAGCACCCGTGGGTGCATTCCATCCGGTCCCATCGATTTACAGATGTCCAGATTGCATAGCTGATCCCTAACCCAATCCTCATCTACCAAAGCAAACTCCTCCTTTGTCCTGACTCCTTCTGGGGCTATAGAAATCCGGGGCCCTCGGGGAGAGTCTGCAGGAGTAAAGACAGAGGCAAAGAAGGCATTCAGCACCTCTGCCTTCTTTATATCCTCTGTCTCCAGGGTACCCACTTCGTTCAGCAGTGGGCCTATATTGCCTCTTGTGTTAGTTTTATTTGCTATGTATTTGAAGAAGCCCTTTCTATTGTCTTTAACCCGACTAGCAAGATTGAGTTCCAAGGAGGCCTTAGCTGTCCTAATTGCCTCCCTACATCCTCTAACAACTGTCCTATATTCCTCCCAAGCGGCCAGCCCCTCCTTCCATAATCCATAGATTCTCCTTTTCCACTTGAGTTTGCCCAGCAGCTCCTTGTTTAACCACGCCGGTCTCCTAGATCCCTTACTTGACTTCCTACTTATTGGGACGCTCCGATCCTGAGCTTGGAAGAAGCGGTCCTTGAATGCTAACCAACTATCTTGAGCCCCTTTACTGCCTAGTACACTTTCCCATGAGACTTCCCTTAGCAGTTGACTGAAGAGGCCAAAGTTGGCCCTTCGGAAATCCAGAACTGTGGCTTTGCTAGGTATTCTATTCCTCCCACACAGGATCCTAAACTCCACCATCTCATGGTCACTGCAGCCAAGGCTGCCATTGACCGTCACCACTTCGACCAAACCCTCCTTGTTGGCGAGTACTAAATCTAGCAGCGCTGCTCCCCTAGTTGGTACGTCCACCATTTGCATTAAGAAATTATCATCAATGCACTCGAGGAACCTCCTAGACTGTGAATGACTGGCTGTGTGAGTCTTCCAGCAAATATCGGGGTAATTAAAGTCCCCCACGACGACTAAGGCATGTAGTCGCGAGGCTACTTCCAGTTGCCTGTAGAAAGCCTCATCAACTCCTTCGTCCTGATCAGGAGGTCTGTAATAGACCCCCACAACTGTATCACCCGTGCCAGTCAGCCCCTTGATTCGTACCCACAGACATTCCACTTGCTCCTCATCCGACCCCGGACAGAACTCAATACACCCTGCTCTTGCAGGGGGGTTGGACTAGATGATCTTTTTAGGTCCCTTCCAACCCTTGGGATTCTGTGATTCTGTGATACTACCGTATCTTAAATCCTTCATCTCTACAACACTTAAAAAGATCATAAACAGCTGCACATGACTGAAGCATGAAGAGATGCTATGATATGTCATCGAGTTGCACGGATTTTTTATAGAAACACAGAATGGTTAGGATTGAAAAGCATCTTAAGATCATCCAGTTCCAACCCCCTGCCATGAGCAGGGACACCTTTCACTAGACCAGTTTGCTCCAAGCCTTGTCCAACCTGGCCTTGAACACTGCCAGACACGGGGCAGCCACAGCTTCTCTGGGTACCCTTTGCCAGCACCTCAGCAACCTCACAGGGTTTTTTTATTTTCCTTATGTCTAACCTGAATCTCCCCTACTTCAGTTTGAGCCCATTTTAAAAGAATTCTCTGACCTCTTTGCACGGGGTCAGTATTTTCACATGGTCCTGCACGGTGCGGTCTGGTGATAGAGAATAATTCCTAAGACTACCTTTCTCTATAGATACAAATGCAACATCAAAATAAGTTTCTGGATGCCTTGAACTCGATTTAATAGGCCACCTCTTTGCATGAGGAACTACATCAATTCATACTGATGTCAGTAGAAAATACTTGCATTAACTTCACAGTTTTTGCTGAGATACATGGTGAGGTGGCTTCTGCAATGACACAATAGTAGAAAAACTAATTGCAAACACACATCACACACGTTTGAAGAGCAGCTCAGTTTCCAACAGCTTTCCTCTCTTAGCTAACAGGTACTCAACTCTGAAATCATTCCTTCCTTCCTCATTATCCTGCACCACAAAATCATTCCCTCCTATTGCATCAGAAAAAGAATGACCAGCTGTGCCTACATGCTGATCCCCTGATCTCTTATTTCTAGCAGCACTTGTTAGGGAAAAAGAACTCGAAAACTTCAGAATAAGTTGGAATAATTTTCACTGTGAACATTTGTGAAGGAATCTTTCAAATAATGAAAAGTTCTCAGTCTTCTCCATTCATTTAACAAAGGAAACGTACAGCAAGCATTTGCCAGGGTAGATTTTTCTATTCACATAACAAAAGTTGTAAATGGCACATTATCTACTTTCTCATCTTATTTGTAAAGTAGGAAAAATCTATTTTATTGAACTGGATGTTCAGTGCTTTCTTACTAATGCAATATTAAGAGCCCTTTTCTATTACTAGAGCAGAGCTTTAAATTAAACACCAAATACGTTTTGTCAGATGAAGCATGGCAAATGTGGCCACCCTTCAAGAAGAGTTGACAGTTTAGCCGTGTGCACTATGGGTGTGCATGGCTAAACTGTCAAGCATTACTGGCTAATGTATCACTGCCTGATAGGGCGCAGTCCTTGTCCACTAACCAATTTAAGCTTTCTCCCTCCCTCTTCCCATAAGGGGTTTTATTGATATTGGTTCCTCTTATAACAATTCTCTTCTAAATTCAATCAACAGCTGGTTTAGTAAGGCAGAAGCAGAAAATAAAAGCTTTGAAGGCTTAGTTGTGGATTTAAAAATAATTCACAGAATATTCTCCCTGACCTTTAAGAAGAAGACAGCTCAGGACTGTTGATTTATATAGGCGCAAGGAAATTCAAAATATGGAAAATACTTGCAATCTATTCCCTTTAAATACAGAAAACAGAAGGACATTAGAGGCAGCTGAGGAGTTTAGGGACTGCTCTATGTTTTGATTCCAATATTATCAGCTGCCTCAGAAAACTCAGTAAGTTGATGTGCATCATCTCAACTTCAGTCGTTAACATGCATATACAGTCTCTCCTAACCTGGTCCTACATGATTATGTTTTCCAGCGGGTAAGGAGCACATACATAGAAAATTGCCACAGCTCAGCTGATCACTTTGTGACCAAGTCTGTGCAGGTCATAAGTCTTAACCAAATTACATTCACTATAGGAAAGCAAAAATGTCTTTTCCTTGTATTTCTCTGGATTTGGTCCAAGTCAGCCTTGAACTGGGATGCCCAAAGGATTCAGGGCCATATTGCCCTCCATGCCTTACAGAGCTCTGTTGGCAGAAAGCAGTCCTCATAGGTCTCTTAGCAATATCAACAGCAATTTCATGGACACACATGAGAAATAATTTGTCCCTTACTATTTAAAATCAAAGACATGTTTTAGCTGAAAACTTTACAAGATCACTTTTAAAATTAGTTGCATTCTGAAAAAGGAATAAGAAAAAAATCAAAACAATGAATAGAAAGCATAAGGCATCCAGAGACTGGTATAGAAGTACCTAGTGTTTATTGCTTACTCCACCTTTATATTGATGAAAAACCTAAGAACAGTATACACACCTTCATGCAGATATTAGTCTATTCACACCATATTAATTTTAAATCTGTAAATTGCATAGATTTCTTTAACTACGTCTTTTCAGTAAAGATCAGAGGTTAAAGCTGACTGCCAAAGACCATGAAAAAACCATGCGGGGACAGGGGAGCCTGCAACCTTGCAGGGGGTACTGTGTTAAGTAAGTAACTCAGTTAAAGGCTTCACAAGAGAGAAAACAACCCTGCCACCCTCTGATGACCAGGCAAGGTCTAGCTAATTACTGCGGACAGTATCTTGCTGGAGAAATAGTCTGACTTCTCCAGAAACAAGAAAGAACTGTAAGAAACATTCCCAATCAGCAACTGCAGCAACAGAAAGCATCACCCAGACAACTGCTAAAAGGTGAGCACATAGCCCCAGAACAGCCTTAAAGTTCTTTGAGTGTATCAGAGAAAAGCTTGTTTCAGATGGTCACTGCAATAGGGCTCTTCACCTGGAAATCAAAAGGAGATGGTACACAGAGTTGGAACAAGGACGTGTTGCTGCTGCTGCTGAGTAGCTGATGATGAGTAGAAAAGGACAGTACAAGGGCATAGAGACATAAGCAGAAAGATTCAGACTTTAGATGAGTCACAACTATCAGGGGATAAAGACAGTAAGAACAGCTTCTATAAATACCCTAGACGTAAGAGAAAACCAGAATGAAGTATAAGCCTTACAATGCAAGGTGAGCAAATAATGGATGACACAGAATGCTGAAACATTAAATTGTTCATTTTCCTTCAGTTTTTCTTTTTTAAGTTGAACTTTGAAAAAAAAAAAAAGCTAGGCACAATTATTAACAATAATGATCAAGAAGAGCAATCCAAAATGAACAAGTAGGTTAAAGAATACTTAGGCAAGTTAAATGCATCTAAGTTGGCAAGAGACGAAACTGATGCAAGCGATCTTTAGACCCCATGATGTTATGGAAGAGGGTAAATATGCACGGAATTGAAATACAAATATCTATCCTTCAGTGAGGCAGAAGCAGGAACTAGGGAAAGACAAAAAGAAAAAAGAAGAAGGAATCTTGGCTTCTGAACTTACACAGAAATTGAAGCAAGTTTTCTATCCACTTATATGGAAAGAATTAAAAAACATAGATAAATTCAGAGAAAGAATCACAAAATGTCAATCTCATTCTTCTTTTGAAAAGGCAGTTTGAATAGTTTAGAAGGCAAAAGAACGTCAGTAAAACTTCAGAAATAAGCATTGCACTGGATTCTCTTTAGCAAGCTTTTACAATTATCCATGTCCATGGTATGTAACTGGTGGTCTGCAGCCTCTCCAGGAGCATGGGCTAGAACCAGAAAGTTTCTGAAAGGAAAGGAGTGCTGCAAGGAATCTCCTAAGCTGCAAGGAGATGTCTCACCAGAGCACTTTTGGGGTGGGTTTTTTTCCTGCTTTTTTGTGGTTTAAGGGTATCTAAAAATTACAATATTTGAACATTACTGGTGCAAGGTAAGGTATTTGTAAGGCACATACAGCACATAAAAAAGCATCAGTACCTCAGTCAAATGAGGGTATTTTAAATTGGCTTCTGCAGGTCATTATCCTTGAGGAATTTGGAGAAAATCACTACAATAAAAGTAAAGAGTTTAATTCTATATATACAAATTCCAGAAAAAATACATCTAGGAATTGTAGTTGACTAAGTAAAACATTCAGTGATACTGGGATGTTGTCAGCATGCAGCACAAATTCTATTTCATCTTCAAGATAGGCATGACAGGTTAAGACAATCTGGTTGACCTCACCTGGAGCACTTGCTGCATCTAGCACTGGGAATACAGCTTCAAGGCAGACAAGGATAAATGTGACTGTGTTTGGAGAAGAACCGAAAGATTGAGACATTGGGAAAATATGACCCCTGCAGGGAGGTTGAAAGAACTGTTTTGATTTGTTCTATGAAAGAAGCAGGAGAGCAGGGATGGGGCATGATTGGTAAGACTGCTCCAAGTATTTAAGAAGTTGTAATAGGAATAATGCTCTCAAACTGGATAAGAAACAACATTTAATTGCTTGTTTTGTTGGTTTGTTTTGTGGTGTTTGTTTTGCCTTTTTTTTTGGGGGGGGGGGGGGGGGGGTAGCAAACACACTCTACATCTCTAAGAGACAACCATACATTGGAATGGCTTATTTGAGGAGACTGACATTGGATCTGTCTGGTGATAAGATAGAGAAACATCAGTCGGGAACTGCTTATGCCGATCACTTCTGTTTCAGTAAGACAGCATCATTTCTAATCCAGTATTTCCATGAGTAGTCATCTTATTTCAAGTTTTCAGGGCAATTTAGATTTACTCTAATCCAAGATGTTAAGCAAAACCAAGTATCACCACATTTAAACACTAAGAGCCAGAAGCTTGCTGTGCTAGTTTGAGTTAAAATAACAACAAATAATTTGGCTGAAATAAGATCCAGCAAAGAAAAACCTAAGTGCCAGACACAGAACGAGAGACAGAATAAACCATGTATATTACATAATAAGCTCCAAAATAAGAATTTTAAATGAAATACTGAATGGAGGTAATTAGAGAAAGAAATATCCCAAAATTCTGATTTCTAACATGACTACATTATCAAAAGCTGTAACTCTACCTTTTAGAAACTTCTCTACCTTTTAGAAATTTTGAGACTGAAAAAATACTAAATCAAAATGTTTTTAGAAGAACTAGTACAAACATTAATATCTTCTTTCCTACCTTGACCTGAGATTGTTTTCAAACTTTAAACAGAAAAGTGATGCTACTGATTCAGGATTTCCCAATCGCTTGATTCTTCCATGGGCAAGGCAGTAGAAAAGAGAACAAGTACACATGGAAATATTAAGAGCTTTCAAACTACTGCTGGGTATCAGAGTTGACTAATTAATATACAGATTTATCAGTATGTGTTAAATTATTTTGTAGAGATATATTTTAGGAACAGTTGGATGGAAATATCTGAAATGTTATTAAAGTGCGTTTTGACAACACAAAAGCATAGCGCAGACCATGGCTGTGCTTCAGCCAGCCACTTACAATCACACTTATCGGCTGGGCTCATCCCAATCGCTAGATGCATTTTTGGAAAAGAATGTTTCATTTTTGTTTAAGGAAATAAATCACAGAAGTCAGGGAATGCAACTGTTGCTTTTAATGGTCTCCTCTTTTTTTCTTCTCTTTGAGGAACAGAAGAGAGAAAGCAAAAGAAAGCTTCCCCATTCCTATAATTAAAAAGTTAATTTAAAACTTAACAAGTATGTTGCATTTAGGTTGGGCTTTTTTTTTTGTTTGCTTGTTTGCAATTAAATACACTTCATTTTGTTCCCTTCTCAAATAGATTATTTTCCAAAGAAAACCTTCCAGCAACTTTATTCATCACTGCGATGAAGCAAAATAAGCACAAGTTCCTCTGACAGCACGCTGTATTAGCACTTAGCACACGTAAAACAGCTATACGTGCATGTCATAACTACTGACACTCAAAGTACTTTCATTATGATTTATCGAGCTAATGCAGCAAACCACTATAAGTAGTTCCATTTATGGTCGATTTTAACATAAAAAAAATGGTTGATATACTGCATTATCAGAATCCTTGATAGGAAAGTGGGTTATTCTGTTTATAGAAGAGATTGGGAACCTATGCAAGTTACATCCTTAGCAAGAAAACCCAGGCTTTGTTATCAGAAAGCAACTAAATCAAGCAAGTAGTAATCACTGTGCACACAGGATGGAAAACATTAATCTAGAGGAGTACACATAAAATAAGCCACCCAATTTGAGCTATAATTTGTTATTTTTCTGTAGTATACCATTACTGCTGAAAAAGGAGAAATACAAGTGCTACTGTCTCAGAAACACAAAAATAAAGGTGAAAACAGATAAAATGCATTAGATTATATTTGATTTACTATCTAACTAAAAGAGTTTAATGTGCATTGCAAGGAACGTTACAGAAAATTCTGACTTAGTAGGTTATAGACATTCATAGTTCCCTATATTACATACATAATTTGTACGCACACAGATATACATGCTTACAGAGGAAGATGTTACTAAAATCGTTCTAAAATGTATGTAGTACAAAACTACCTGGAATAGCCCCAGCTTAGACAAGAAGGACAGCTTCTCTGAATGTTATCACCTGAACAATAAAGAAGGTATAATACAGGAAGAGGCCTGCCTATACTGTCATTGTCTAGATAACTATTGAATAATTGCACCATACCAAGGTAATTAGCATTTCCTTTAGTCTTGTATGTATGATAATAAGTGCCATTCTACTTATAATAAGACATTTGATTAACACAAGTGCCCATGTACCAGCAAAATTGATGTAAATTGAAGCCGATATAAATTGTCTAGCACAAATTGAAATTTACAAAAATCATTAAGCACCACAAATGTGAAAATTAATCATACTTTGGCAAACCTTTAGACTTATTTGTCTCTTCTATAATTCAAATTCATCAGAGGAAGTTACTCAATTTTTTGCCTTAGAACAATTAACTCAATGTAAATGAAGGCAGTTCTATTTGGGCTTAGCTAATCAGTGCCCAAAAATAACCTCCCTGATGCAGCTCATTCTGTGCTTAACAATTCAATACTCCACAGGTTTTAATGATAATTATATAGCTTGCAACACCTTTCTCTTATTAATATCATTGGAACATGTTTGTTTTCTGACATTGAGGAAACAATGTGTTGTTTTGAATACTGGCAATAAAAGGTCTATTTCCCCATAAATTCAGACTGCAAGAAACCCATATGCTAGATAAAAGAGTGACACATCAGACAAATTCAGATCACACAAGTGTGCTATACTCTATGCTAGATACACACCTCACGACATAACATTTATCACTGACTGATTATTATTAAATTGCTATTTGAGGGGAGATCTCAGGACTCAGGGCAAAAATAAAGTTATTTTATTAGAGGAAAGTTTACAAACAGGGAAAAAACGCTGAAGAGTGGTGGGGTTTTGTCAATGAACAAGTGAATAGCACAAGTGCCTATTAAACCATTCCATGCGAAGGAGAAATACCAGCTCAAAATAGCACTAGTTTCTCCATCCTTACACAATGTGGAAGAAGCCTCTGTAGGGATGAAGAATGTTGAAAGAAGCTTGGGAGAAAACATTTTGAAAGGCTGTAAATGTATGCAAGTATTAAATGCTATTACTGTGTTGGGGAAAAGAAGGACCCAGAAAATCTAGGATCTTTTCAGACAAAGCAATGGTTGCACTAATAAAAATAAATTCATAACTCCTCCCAAACACCAAAAGCCCTTTGACCCTACAGTTACAACACCATGAAGCAGGAACACTAGGAACATTGACTGTTTGCTGGGACTAGTGCTAAGGTACAGTAATGGTACAGAAGCAGGCTACAAGGAGTTAGGCAAGCCAATCCTGGTGTCAACAGCAATTAGCGGACAGAAGCAGGACAGGGCTGGGTTGAGCCTGTCAAGAAGCTCAGCCTAACAGCTGCAACCACACAGTTAAACAGAGAGAGATCAACTATTTCGAGACAAGGGGAATCTCAAAGATAAGGAAAATAACCTGAAGACCTGAAGTCAATTAGAACATTAAAGAACATTAAACCATTATGTGTTGCTTCCATTTGGAGCTAAATTGCACTTGAGTTGTTGAACTTAATTGGTTTTAGTGGCTTAATTTAAAACTTTTCTCAATGTCCTCCTGCTCAGACATGGCCAACATTTAGGGAGACTGCGATAATCTCATAAGAACACATAGCAAATTGCTTTTTAACATTAACTCTCATCCAACCACAGTAGCGTCTTCACCATAAAACCTGAAAAAACTTCTGTCCATAATTAGGAATTTCATTTTTCTTTTTACAGGCACCAGACATGATGATCAGGATCTGAAAAATACCTTGGGCCCCATTAATCTTAAATTCCAGTTCATTACAGAAGTTCAGAGCGAAATTAGTGTGGCAGAAGTTGTGACTAACAATGCGTGACTTCAACGGGACCACAGTTCTCAACCAGTGATTTCTCCCGGTGCTTTACAAAGACCAGTATCACCAATACAGCAATGCTAGTCTCAGTGCTTGTTTTAAATCTCACAATTTGGGGTAGCTTGGCTCATTTTTTAAGAGCATCTGACAACAGCAAAATAATCTAAAGAAAAAAAGAGGCATCTAATCCTAAATAAGACAACTGCTGATGCCCACTTCTTGCAGCATTTATATTTTCATTGCTGAAGAACAGCCGTCCGGTAAAATGGACTAGAAAAATATATTTCTGTTTATGAACGTATGTTGTCTCTACACATCGTTTTACCAAATGCCACTCCCTTATTTCCAAACAAAGCGTGTTTCAAACATGAGATTTTGGGGTTGTTTTTTCTAAACCCCTGTCCAGGTGGGGATAGTTTTCAGCTCCTCACAACTTTTCCACCTTTTCTGCTTAGGGCCTGGAAGGTCATCAAGCACATCACACACCGAGAGGCACATGGTAAAGCTCCAGGGGCTACTCCTGGCTATCCTCTTCTCAAGAGGAATTCTGTTGGTGAGCACATTTGACTAAGAGGCTACGGCATCTCCTACTTCATCTGTTTACCAAGGTTGGTGCCTCTTTGATTACACAGTGCTGAAATGCTGTTAATTCACAGCAGAAGCCTACGTAATGTCTCATTCACAGAAGCTTTTTTGAGGCAAAAAAGCCCACTTAGTCCTACTGCTTAGAATTCTGCTTGCAGCAAGATTTCAGACCCAAGTGTCCTGGTGCAAGGAAAATAAAGCGTAACAGCTTGCAAATTACTCTTACTTGCTGTCAGAAGCAAGTTTAAAAATCGTGTTCATAAGTACATAGAAGCGACTGGGAAAAAATTATAGGAATGTATAGTTAAACCCTGGCATTTTTATACACAAAATAGAGCTGTAAACTGCGTGGGCTGCACCCATCTCAGCCTTCGTCAAGAGTTGAACAGAGCTCATGAGGGGAAACCCAGGTGTGTATAACTCCATGACAGTTACGTATGCTAACTGAAGCTTAGTAATTGCTGGGCTGGGAGGAAACTTTTATTTTAAGTGGGGGAGAAAGGGGAAAATCAAAGCCAGAACATTAAAATATTTATCTTGGTCACTGAGTGCAGCCCAGCTGAGGATGATGCAGGAGATGGTGTATGTGGCTTCCTTTCTGCTCACATACCTTTACACCTTTCCTTTCGGTACCTACATTTTCACCAAGGCAAATAATAAGAAAACTGGTGGGAGAAAGGAAAAAAAATCTTTCTGCCAGCATGATGTGATACAGGTCTTGTTGATTAGGTTTCCAGAGAGCAACTGTTCATTTTCACACAGCACAAAATCATTACTTGAAGATACAAACTTGCTTGTGTTGCTTGTTTTAGAGCACATGATGCTTTCTCCAGCAAGGCAGCATTTACTGACTAATATTGCCAAGTGAAAGTGTAATCTATCAAATGTAATCAAATGGAAATTTCAGATTGTATCTATATGTTGGTGAAAGTTTCCATATGCGACAGATAAGATAGGCTTGTCAGAAAGGATTAGTTCCAGTGCCCTAGCTCCCTGTACCTGTCCCAGGAAATTCAATGTACGAAACCAATGATGTCCAACTTTAGACGGGGCATAAACTACCTAAACTTTCAGAGAGACCCTTGAAAGCTTCATACCTCAACTCCTCTCCCCCACCACGTACGTGTACATGTACTCCCCTGGTCATCAAAATGCAGAACTCCCCATGACAAAATGGGAACATCCTGGCACAGTGCAGTCTCTGTTCTCAGGTTCAGTGAACCCACACCTGCTTACACCACATGTGGCAAAGAGCCCTGACACTTCTGTTTGGCCAGAGCCAAAAGGAAATGTTACAGGTGACAGGAAGGAAGAGCTCTGTGGGTTTGGTTGGTTGGTTTTGCTACACTGGCAACATTCATTCTGAATGAGAATTCCCTTTACTGTTCCAGTGCAAAGAAAGTAGATTGTTAATGGGTAAGTCAGTCTTATATCAGGGTGTCACAATAAGATATCACATGCTTCAAGTCTATAACAGACCAAATAAAACCATCCAGCTATTTTACTGATTTTCCAGAAGTACTCTCTCATACTATAGCTGCTCACCCCAGCATATAGTACATATACCCCAGAGTATAGGATCTTGTCTAAGCCCAGCTCCTGTGGCTGGGACGGTAATGGAGCAAATCCTCCTCTAAACCCTTCCCAAGCACATGAAGGACTAGAAGGCAATTAGGAACAGCCAGCGCGGATTTACCAGACCAGGTGCAGTCTCAAAAGTGCCAAATAGAGGGGAAAACACTAACACAGCCCAGCGTGCAGTTGGCTGTCATTGCTGCAAGGGCACACTGCTGCTGACTTGTGTTCAGCTTGCTGCCACAGAGACCCACGGTCCTCTTCTCTGGCATGGGCCCAGATGATGCTGTTATGCAGAGTGACCCCAGCCCAGAGCCTGGACCTGGCAGTTGCCTGTGTGGCTGTCTTGAAATTGCCAGCCAGCCTGTTCTCCAGCCTGTCCAGGTCCCACTGAACAGCAGCCTTGTCCTCCACAGCACTTCAGATGCATCCCCCAGTTTAGCATCCCCCATGAATTTCGCGTGAGTGCACCTCTACCTCATCATTCAGGTTGTTAATTAAGACATCATATAGCACTGGCACCAGTATCTACCCCCTGGAGATGCCACTAGCGATCAGCTAGTTACTGATGACAACCTTTCAAGTGTAACAGTCTAGCCAGTTTCCATCCACTTTTTCATCCACTTATCAACTCCATATCTACCAATTTGGCTACAAGAGTAACACGGGAAACCGTTCCAAAGGCCTTGCTAAGGGTGAGGTAAACAACATACATTGTTCTCCCCTTGTCAACACCACCACTCGTCTCGTTACAGAATGAAATGAGGTTGGTCAGGCATGATATGCCCTTGATAAATCCAAGCTGGCTTATCCCAAATACCTTTTCCTTCATATTCCTGGAAACGGTTATTCTGTTTCTTCACTATTAAAGAATAACACAGATTATGGTGCTTTGATTTTTAGCCTTTTGTTTTCTAACAGTGAAAAAGCATCTCTCTTGCTAGTTCTACATAATGCATACGACTTATAAGTAAACATGGCCACTGCATCCATAACTGGCAACAAATAACTGTTTCATCTATTCATTTTCTGAGGATTGTGTATTTTTCTCTATGAAAAAGAGTAGAATATTGATGGGGCCACAAATACATTAGGCAGATCAAAGTAAACTAATCTTTCTTTCTAAACAAAGTTTTTGTTTCAGGGATATAAAAGCATGCGATTTCACCACCTGCTTTTAAATTGCTCCAGTAAATAGTGCTGCAAAGAAACACCATTTGAGCAGCCTCAGAAAAATCTCTGTGCACGTGTATATTAAGTTCAAAATTCAGCAGGAGTCTGTTCAACATGGTCGAGAGAAGAACTGAGTTATGAAGTTTATGGCTTGAGGCTATCAGCTGAAACTGAGCTTTAATTAAAATAGATTTGATAATGCACAGTAGAGGTCGGGATGGCTTCAAAAACCGTTTCAGAATGCTGATGTGGTTTGCCAACTTTAAAGTGAAGTAACTGTACTATATGGATATTAAGAGTTTCTAAGTGACACTTAAAAAGCTGCAGATGAATTCTGGCTTAACCAACAGAGGGGGCATCTCCTAAACAAAAGCCTATTAACAGCATATCTGTAGTACCTAGAAATCTGCTTGTCCCACTTGTGGGGCTGTTGGCTAACATCACCAAGCTGCAGGAGGTCAGAGGTTTTCCTACATGAGTATGTGGCATTGCCACCCTTCCGTTAGTACTCCAGCTCTGGTTTGCAGGCACGGTGCTTGCAACACGCCAGATCATGTATTGCAAGCAACAGTGATTAAAGTTTTTATTTTGTTTTAAGAGGAAACCTTAATTCTAGGTTTGGGGGTTGTTTATTTTTGCTTTTTGGAAGCTTTTGGTAATTTGGCCTTAGCACACCTAAAGGTCACACAATCACAGACAGCCTTTTTGGCTAAAGAGAGAATGTTGACGATGCTTTTTCCACTCCCCCTTAGGAGAAAATCTAGATTGCACACATACAAATGTTTCCTTACTTTTTGCCCTTTCTTAAGCTTTCAGCAAGTATCAGTATTCTAGCTTTAAGCAGTATGAGTTTAGGAGAAACATCTCAAAAGAAACTGGAAGATCTACAAGAGCTACATACTAACACAAAAAAACCAACCCAACCAAACAAACACCCCCCCCCCCCCCCGAAAAGAACCCATAGTATTCTCCCCAAAAAAACCACCTTCCCCCCAAAAAGAAAACCAACCACTCCCCAGCCCCCAACAAACCCACCAAAAATCCTGCCCCCCCAAAAAAAACAAACCCACCAAAATGCAAAAAAAAAAAAACCCCAAAGTAAACCCACCCCCAAAATCCCCACAAACATCCCCGATAAAACAGACCCCTCCCAGTAAAACCCCCAAAACCCTGCAAAAAGTTCCCCCCCCAAAAAAAAAAAACAATAGAACAGCAAGCAAAAAAAAAACCACCTAATCATCCTAAAAACCCCGAACCAGACAAAAACCAAAACCCCCACCTAACCCTCCCTAAAAAACCGTAACACACACACACACACACAATCCCTAAATAACTTGAAACAAACAAAACACAGAATAAACCAAACACACCCAAAAACCAGACATCAACCAAAGCTTCACACAGGTTGGGAGGAGAGGGAATTTTTCAGTCCAACATTTCTTTCTATCTGAAGACTTCGTTTCGCGCTGAACTTCCCTCCTAATCTGGTATGATCTGCGTTTCTGCCTTGTTCAATATGGGCATGTTGTGGTTTAAGCTCAGCCGTATATCAGCCACACAGTCACTCACTCACTCCCCTCCCTTCTTACCTCCCTCCCAGCCCGAAAGTCAAAAACACAGTGCCGCACCAGCTACTAAGAAGGAGAAAAAATTACTGCTAAACCCAGGACAGGTCAGTACTAGGTTTCTTCATTCCTTTAATCACTGGTAACTGGTCTTCCTTCCATGCTACCCACACAACCCTGCAAGATGCTCTCAGCTATTTGGATAACAAAAAGCTGCATGAACAGGTATGAAGAAGAGAACAGTTAGTCTCCATCATTGCGCATTGACCACAGCAAACAGTCCTGCAGCAGAGCTGCCCATCATAAAACGATAACCAGGCACCATCTGGCAAATACAAAGCTAATGCTCAGGGCCCAGTGGGACCCTGCCTGTGGAGGTGCATCACACTCTGCTCCAATGCCCTGAAAGCAAATTGAGTCTGGGCCCTTTTTCTTATTGTTTGACAAAGACCTGAGGAACAGAAGCCTTTAGGAGAGGGCATGTCTGAAATTTAGCCCCTGTTGCTGCCTCAACACACAGATGAGCACCTTTGCGGAGCATTGCTTTGTTCACCTGGAAACTTGGCAATAGCAGCTTCGAGTCCATGCCCCTTTTCAGCAAACAGGCACTTCTCAGCCAGCCAGTGCCTTTCCACATGAGAGCTGTTCCGAGCCAATTAAGAGTTTGCTGTTACTGAAAAAGACTGAAGTTGAAAACACGGTGGGAGATGTAAGGCTGATGATGGGGGACAAAGCATTTGTCTCTTGCGCTTACAACTACTGAAATGACCACATATTTAAAGAGCCATGCTTTGAAACACAGGGTATAACCAAGATATTCCTTCTTTTATAGCTACCATTCAGTGAATGACCATAATATCTGTATTCAACTTTCACCATACGAATAGGAAGGTGGAAATCACAGAACATTCATCACTTGCACATAATAGCCCAACTGCAAGTAAATAAAAGAAAGCTTACTCACTTCAGCTTGAGGCCTTGGTTACTCTACAGAAGGATAAGACTGACAGCCATACTTGGTTTCTGAATTAACTGATCCAACCATCCCAGATCAAAGCACAGCACTGCTTTGAGCAATATTCCAGTAAATATCTGATCACATACACATCATTATCTGTAAGCACATACATCAATAATTACCTACCCTTACCCTGGCAAAAAAGCCCACCTCTAGAAAAGGTTATTAATTTCAGAACTAAGGCTATGATGTCCTTTACCACTTTCAGTTATTCATTCTGAATACATACATCCCTGACCTTACTGCTAAGAAAGCAAGCCTAACTACATCCAAACTTAACCATCAACAGAACACTGCAGTAAAACATACTGTCAGGGTAGTTGAGAGCCTTTTGGTGATACTCCAGTTTCCATCACCTGGTACCTCTAACACCTCAAACAACAGGTTCAACCCAAATGAGCCTTTGTTCCACTTCATCTCTCATTCATGCAATGCATATATACCTCATATAATCAATTTAAGTCAAAACTAAATTCAGCTGGAGACTGGAGCTGAAGATTTGGCAGGTAATTGAATTTTGCTGAAGCTGAGGTTCTGGAAGGACTGGCAGAAGGAAGTCACAACCTTCATTCTGTGCTAATGAAGGCTTTTTGTCATTGAAAAAGAGATTGCTCTGCCTTAGCGATATTAAGTGGTTTAAAACTTTCATTAGACTTTATGTATGAAATTCTGGCTCCCTCACAGTCCACGGAAAACTTCCAATACTGCTTAATCAATGCTAAATTGTACAATACTTCCTCAAGGCACTGTAGAGTTAAACACATGCTGTGGAAGTACATGAGCCGCCCATCAGAGCAGCCCGTTTCCCCTCAGGCTCCACAGAGGTTAGAGTACTGCTTTACAACATGCAACAACCACTCTCACAAAAACATCACAAAAAGTACTCCAGAGGCTACATTTTTGCTTTTCTTGTCAAATTAATCAAGTAACTTTGTCATCCATAAATAAATTGCCATCCTTTGTTAATCTCAGATATGCTAGTCACAAAACTCAAAATCCCCTGGGTTTTTAGATGTATCTGCTTTGAATGGTCTTGATTATGAAAGCTGCTGTTTTCAACAACATAGCTGCAAAATGTTTGTGACCTTTTTGTTAGAAACAAATATATTCATAGGGACTAAGGAGAAAGCATTTTATGAACTATCAGCAGCAGTAGGTCCTTTATATTAGGTACCAGCACTAGCCAAACAGTTATCTAGATAATGAAATGCGCAGTTCAGTCCAGATCCTTTGTACTAGGTACCAGCACTAGCCAGTTACCTAGATAATGAAATAAGCAGCTCAGCCCAGACTGATAGCATCACTCACATACTAGCTGAACGCTACAGTTCTCATAACTGTCGTGGTTTAAATAAAGTCAGCCATAAACCACACAGCTCGTCCACTCACTCCCCCACTTCTTTCCCTCCCTCTACTCCCGGAGGGACAGAGAGGAGAATCGAAAAGAATGCAACTTCACGGGTTGAGATAAGAACTGTTTAGTAACTAAGGTATAACACAAATCACTACTGCTACCACCAATGATAATAATGATAAAGGAAATAACAAGAGGAAAGAACACAACACCTCAACACCAGCCAACCGATAACTCGCCCCACCCAGCCCGAGCACCGACCGATACCTCGTCCAACCCTGCAGACCTAGCCCTTCCGGGTAACTCTCCATTACATCCTGGGCATGACGTGCTGTGGTATGGAATACCTCTTTGGTCAGTTTGGGTCAGGTGTCCTGTCTCTTCCTCCCGGCCTCCCCTCCTCCCTGGCAGAGCATGAGGCTCAGAAAGTCCTTGGTCAGACTAAAACATTTGAGTGGTAACTAAAAACATAAGTGCTATCAGTGCTGTTCCCAGGCCAAAAGTCAAAACACAGCGCTGCACCAGCTACCAAGAAGGAGAAAAACTGACTGCTACTGCTGAACCCAGGACAATAACTCATAATTTAGTGTTCATAGGATTGGAAGGAGTAAAGTAAAATCTAAAATAATCCCACTCCCCACAAACAATATGATGAAATTAGGGGAGTATTTTGATGATAATTATTTTGATCATTCTTAAGATCAGAAAGATGCTTTGTAATGCCAGAAAAAAAAAAAAATACATTTTCTGTAGGATTTGCTAGAACATTTAGCGAAATTAGTATCTCCTAGATATTGTTCTCAAAGACATTGCTGTTATCAATTTACAACCTGGCACGCAAATAATGGATTTGTTATAAAAAACAGCAGGAAGGAAAACAATGTGCATGTGTGTGAGAGAGAGGAGAGATGACATGGCCAATTTTTGCTGTTAAGTAAAAGGCTTTATGGCATAAAACATTACAAGAAAGGATTCACATAAGGAGGGAAAAATTGTTTTAAGGCCAGTACAGGGCAAGAGTAACATATCAGCTATTCTCTGACAGCATTTGTACTGTAAAATAGAATTGAGGATTGTGAGGAACTCCCAGTGCAGGGCATGCAGAGGGCTAGCAAGATCAAAGACAGCCATCCATACAGGCAGCCATAAAAACTGGCCCTGTTTATCTCCACAGAAATACATGTGAACAGATAAGATTCAACTCCCACAATCTCCTCCCTTGTGAAGAGCTACTGTAGGGATTGTTTCCTTATGAAATATTTTACTGCCTTCCTCTTCCAAAAAATCAAAGGACCAAATGTTACCCTAAATCACACTCTTCCTGGGCTCTGCGTCCACAGGATATATTATTTGATCACCCTCTGCCTAAATTTACATGGATTAATACATGCACATAAGTTAGCTTCAGGACATGAACTCTTTGGAACAATAATTTGTATTGTTCCAGGACTAGTCCTTGGTTGGATGCTAGGTGTAAGCAGAAGAAGTGAAGACTATATCGGCATACATTTAAACCCCAGACTCATGAAGACAATTTGAGCAAGTGCATGAATGAGACCAGTGATTTAACCGGTAAAGCTATATGGCATATCAGAGAAAGCTACTGTGTGAACTTTTTCCCCTGATTTACTACGTGGCATAAGCAAGAAGGTTCAAATGCTGACCTGTAACAATCATATTAGCACTCAATTATTATCGCCTCTTTAACACAGCCATCATTTAGATTTACCTATGAAGACTGAATTTAACCTAAAAAGGAATAAGGAATAGGAAAGTGTTAATTGGCTAGTTTTATTACAAAATAAAATAAAATGCAATACAGTCGCAAAACTGATAGCATTATCTTCTAAGCCAAAGCGTCTGATCTGATACTGATCTCACAATATAAATCAGAAGTGCCCCACGGAAGACAACAGACTTATAAAATCAATGTAAGGAAGGTCAAATGAAGACCCTCCTCATTTACTGTTCAGAGCGTTACTTGGTCAAGGCTCTTGTGGTATTCTGGATCGATTATCAGTTCATTCGACATTCCGCGTCTCACTGAAAACGTGCTGAATGAACACTGGAAGGTTGCAGCTTGGTATTTAGAAACAGAGGAAAGTCAGGCCACATTTTTCACTTCCCAAACACAATAAACAAAGGACCGTCCCAACTGCCAGGAATCACTTAAGTAGATTCCCCTTCATGTGAGAACCTGGCAGAGCCACAGCACCTTTGCCTCATTGTGGGTGGGAGGTGGTGGTGGGTTGGTTATTTTGGGAGGTTTTTGAGTTGGTTTGTGTTTTTTTAACAATAGTACTAACTTAGCAAAGCAAAGCAGTGAGAAGAAACCAATAAGAAAAGTAGGAGACGTATGTGGGTGACAGGGTTTCTGGCTTGCTCCTTCCTTTCCTCCCTTCCAGCCTCCTTTGTCTTGTGTGTTTTATTTCAGAGTACATGCTTCAGCTTTATATCAGCTCCTCACGTAAAAGTCAAGTTTGACTTTCAATCATCAACCTGGCCAAGGATAATACTGAAACCAGTTACCTCTGTACTGTGACTTGTGTCTTCCCATTGCAGTAGTGGAAATCAACAGCTCAATTTCTGGATCCTGCTTTGCCTTCTTGTGCTAAACAGCTCAGTCCTCAGAAACTCCCATCACTGAAAGTTAGAGAAAGGCTATTTCCTTTTCCAGGTCATCCTTCCTGACAGTGCTACTTTTAAACCTATAGAATATCTTCTAGTAAATCCTCACTTTGAAATGCAATTCCTTTATTGTCAATAACATGTCCGTATGTCAGCAATGTTAAACAATCGACATAAGCCTGAATAAACAGCAGATCTCTCCCAAAGATTTCTGTCACAGTAATGAGACAAAACCAAGAACTATTTCTTACTATTCTTTTGATCCCAACCTGGTTGCTTATCTTTAACCTAAGTACAAAATTGTCTGATTAAGGAGACAAAAATCTGCTACAGCACAATCAGCGTGCAAAACCAGAGCTCCCTCAGAAGCAAATACACGTTAATTGGTTTGAATCTGCCATATCAGGTTTGATGTCTCACATTTTGTTAGGGCAGGAGCTGTAAGTATCACGTTGGCCTAAGCTTTTGCCCACACTGCCTAAAACCCGTTGCCTCTATTTTCTAAATATTCACACTATTTTAGTGACGAGATACATGCTTTTTTGTTCCTCAGCCTGACTGTTCCAGCACAGCCTGGGAAATCACAATCCTCATGCAAATCTCCCTAAAGCCTTGTTTTCGCCAAAGCTCATGCTGAAGCATCAGCAACAGTCATATGTACTCCTCTATGTCTTGCACTTTCAGCATATCCAACCTATTCAATCCAAGGCAAGGATTGTCTGTTATGTTTTGTCTCAAATTGTGCCCAGCACATAGTGCTTAGCCAAAGCTAATCTTCTGGGTAAGTGAGAATAAAGTGTAAGTCATAGACCAGTACAGTACCCCTTGTACTCCAATGGAAAGGTTTTCATTTCAGCACATTTCTGTATAATAGCAAACTCTGTCTGTCTAGAGCTTGCTTGTCAGACTGAGGTTTGACCAGATACCCAACAACTGAATCAGAAAGGTAAATTACCTTTTCTTGAAACCATTCTTCATGAAGACAAAACAAGATTCATTTGGCCCACCTTCCTGCCAGCCAAGGAAGCAGGAAGTAGAACATTTGATTTATTTTATTGCACTTCAGAGCTGACTGTTGTGGGTCACTTGTAGGGAAATGATTATAAAGGCCAGTTGTTTTGCATTGTCAGGGAAAACTGTAAACTGGTGGGATAGCTATACTGGAGCTGAGCAATGGCACTTCTGTGTTGAACAAGCTTACAACCTTATCAGCAGATTCAGAGTTTGAATGCAGCCTAAGAAAGCCAAGATCCAAGGCTTCTACCTAAAAAACATGAGGTCATTGACTCATCTGAGCTTCACTCATTGCAGAAGGGAAGGTTTCCTGTCTTGGTCTCACCTCTAAGGAGAGGTGTATAAATGAGGCCTAGCGATCAAACAAAAGTCAGATACAGATCAGCAACCAAAACCCTGGATGCTTATATGAAATAGCAGAGGTCTTGAGTCAGCAGTGGTGATGACTTTTTATCTCCATGAGCACTATTTTAAATGTTGAGATGTACACAGGAACTAGGAAGGAAACACTTTTTTTTTTTTTTAACAGAAAACTCCCTCATCCATAATCAATATCAGGGGGTTTCATCCAATTATTTCACAGACGAAACCAGGAGAGCTAGATGACCAGAATGGTCTTGTCTCTTTTTGCCTCATGCATTTATCATGACAAAATTAAACTTTTTTTAGCAGAAAATGGGTTAACAAAAAGACACAAAAAGCCTCAATTTACAGATACTCAGAAAAAATAAATTACTTCTGTGTCATCGGCTGCACCTGCCACTGAAGATTTGCTCAATTTAAGCTAAAGCCCAGTCGGACTACAGACATGTTAGTCTATGCAATTTCATACAGAGACAGGAAAAATAAACACTAGGAAAAACTTCCTTTATATACCTGTAGAGAAGGTAGGGTATATACCGCTGCCTAGTCTGCCTTGGAGATGAATATGGTCACCCTTGGACGCTGAGTAGAGGTAAACTGTGCACAAAACTCAGTGTCTATTGTAGCCTATAGATGGTTACAGCTTCATCAACAGAGAAGCGCAATCAAGTTTTTTGGCTAAGAAACGTGCAAACTCTTTGAATACAGGCAGTACAGGATTTCATTTGCAAATTCCCAAAGAGGTTTCCATACGCTTCTGGAGTTCATTATGAAGGCAAGTATATACATCATCACAATGAAATGCATTAGAATGACAAAAGGCAAACAGCGGCCAAATTCTGTAGTAAGTAGTTGACAAATGACTTGGGCAACGTACTTGTAAACTCTGATGAGTCAGTGATAGAGTGAGGACAGATGAAAAAATTCTGGATTCCTTATCCTTTGCTTATAACTATTCAGCTACTCTCCTCTGTGTTCAAAACAACCATCCTTGCCCTTCAATCACGATGTTTCACTCTCCCTTGCTTGAAAAAAAAGCATTTCTCAGACAAATATTGTGCTTTACAGTGTATTACATTCCCCGTAAGAGATCAATAAACCATAATTTTAACTGCAATGTCTTTGCTCAGACACTGAGCACTCTACAGTTCTGAGATTTGGGGTTGAGTGGGAGAAGAGTGGGGAGACTGAGCGCTTGCTTGGGTTTTCTGTTTCCTTTTCTTTTAACTTAGTTCGTCTCAGAATGTCCTGTGATTGATTAGGGATTAATAATGGTGACATCAAGTTGACTGCAATATGCTTCTTTTCCAGGGATGTCATGTTTATTGTCTCGAGTGAGCTGCATCAAATTGAAAGTCCAAAAATATTATGTGCCAAACGTTCCTGTGGGCACTATTCGTCACCCACCCTTTTCCAAGCCACTGACATGAAATTAAAATAGCATCATATAAATAGATGGAGAAAGTCTGAGAATATTTTAATTCCTCAGAGAAAAGTAACTTGGACAATACAGTAAATTACTTCCTATTACCCTTCTCTTTTCTGCTATCAGCATTAGGTAGGAGACCATATGAAGACAAACAAATTTGTGAAGTTAGGCGACAGCAACTCTCTCACTTTGTTTTCTGACATCTGAAGAAAAAACAACTCTATTTTTCAGATACTCCGATTTATATTGCTTCTATTGAATGCAATGAATAAAACTCGTTTCTTTTGATGCCAGAATTTAGATGTAGAACATGTCAGGCCTGATTTTTAGTTTACCTTAACTTTGCTTGAAGAACTATAAAAGTCTAAAATAAGCCCTTTGCAAAGCTGCACACTTCTCAAAAAATAAAACCCCAAACCCCTCCAAAAAAAACCACACAACCAAAAAACCCAAATAAAGAAGCATGGCTCACAGTAGATACCATGATGTCAGAACCCCAGAGGTCACACAGTTTCAAAGTCTGTTTCTAGTGACCCCTAAATTTAATTTATCAGGTGATAAGATCTGTGGGTGATACTTGATGTAGGCACAGTTTAATACCTGTTCATCAAGCTCTGTGCAGTAACTGTTCTAACACAATAGCAATTTAGCAATCACAAACAGGTTAAGTTTTCTGCTTATATCAGCTGGGGGCATTAGACTTCTATACACTCCTTCTGGGCCATGCAGTTGCCTCTTATTCAGAGCTGGTTTTTGCAAGATCATATAGAAAAAAAAAAATGCTTTTATTCCTTATACTGTATTCACTGCAACATTTTCCCTTCCGACAGTGGGTGTTTTGCTAGTAACTACATCAGAAAAATTCTAATAGCATTTTGGGGTAAAAATTGCAACATAAGTATTGCGCATGCCTTTTGTTAAGTTAAAGCAGATTCCACTATTCTCTGCGGCCAAGTTGTACTATGCAATTCCCAGGAAAGGAAAATACCATGTAAGGTGATTAAGTTAGTTTTTATAAGAAGTGAATTGCAGCTTCTGAGATAAACCCTCCAACTGCTCATACTAAATGTAACTGCTGAAATGTAATGGCTGTTTTCAAAAACCTTATTAAATATATATATACACACAAATTACATCTCCTTAAATATACAGACACCGATATAGCAAATAACTGAGCTACAACAATGCATTATTTATATGATACAGCTTTACATCATCGCCGCAAACTCAAAGAAAATACAGTATTCAGCTGCCTAGCCAGGGGGTGTAAGTCACCCAAAAGTGATTGCTAGGGACTATACGGAGGGAAAAGCAACTGAAGGAGATTAAAACAGTATGCAAGAACACAGCAAAACCAAACTGTGCCAAGCAGTGACTACTCTCAAGACAAGTAGACTGATGTCAATGCTTCCCTGAGTAGAGTGCTCTGCATAGGATTGCAAAGGTTTGTACTGAGAGGTTGTCTTTTATCAACAGGGCAAACAGGACAAGAAGAGCACACCCAAGTCCACTAAAGGACCATCATGTGGAAACAACCAGACAACCCAGGAGGCAGGCACCATCCCCACACCTCCTTCAAAGCTATTCTCTTATGGGGTGACTTGCTGTTCCACAGACTCCCGAGAGCATCAGGCATATGTGAGCACAAGTGAGCAAATCCACACCACGTTTTCTCTCCCTTCAATCTCACTGTAAACCTTCAGGAGAGAGATACCTGTAACTTGGCAAAACTACCGTAGTCCTCAGCAAAGAGGCCTATTTTCAAGTTTACCAGAGCACAAATCAAACACCTCACCCACAGGAGATCAATGCTTATGACCAGACACAGGGTAAAGAGGGAACAAAGCACTCACATTGCAGAGCTTTCCAGTGACAAAGATAAAAAGAAGGCAGGAGAAGGGCAGCACTGAGAAGGGCTGTTTCCAATAAAACTGCATAGAAATATTGTGGTTTAGCTGCAAATATGCTGCTTTAAAAGTCCATTGAGCTGCTACTTAAACATTACATGCTAACTGCCTTAATGGTAGGAATGTTTCTGTTTAGCAAACTGTTTGATAGGGGAAGCCAACCATCTTTTTTTATTTGCTTCTATATTTAGATTTGCCTATCAGAAAGCCTTTAAAAGCAACACACCTGGTTAAGCATATCATGCACAGGTCATGACAAGCTCACAGACAGCTAAGGCAATTTTATCATCTACATACAAATCATTCTGGTTTTCCTGCAAGGGCCAGCATAGAAGGTGTGAATCGAGTGGAAATTTATACATCTAATTTTGATGGACAAAACTCTAATAGAGCAGTGTAGCTCACACAATTAAAAAAGAAAGAAAACAACATTAAAAGATCATTACAAATATTACTGTTATGCTGGGGAAAAAAAGGCAGATACTAGCAAAATATGTCTTTGATTTATAGGCATTTGGAGGCAATAGAAAATGGTCAATTTGTGACCTGACCATCATGCCAGCTACAAGGAAAAAAATAAAACATAGTTGTTATGGAATAAGTTAGCTAAAACAATAAAACAACATAAACTAAACCAATACAGAGATGCTTAAAGAGTGGAATCCTACTTCTCCCCTGAAGTACACAGTTTCTGGTTACGAGACAACCCTGTTTCAATACAGCCTACAGAACAAGCAGGCTGAAGTCTTGATGGATTTCAAAAGCAACACCAGTGCGTCAAACAAAGACCGATTTATCCCAATAGCCTGCCTTTGACAGTAGCCAAATGAAGATGCTTAAAAGACCTAAGGAGAGGGCAAGGTACCTATCAATATTGCCTTAACATATTCCTTCACCAATCTGTTGTTAAGCATTTTTCATACACCTCAGAGGATTTCTCTGTTCTGAATTTCTCCACTCTCTCCTTAAATTCATGTTAACTTTTAGCACCAACAACATCCTGAGGCAAGTAGTTCCACAGATGAAATAAACACTGCTACTGATGAATTTTGATTCTGAACCTGGCACTTGTTAGTTGCTTTGGCTGAATCAGTTTCTCTGCACGAGAAAAGGTCAGGCAAGATCCAATATTTGCTAATTACTTGAATTAATAGGGATCAGACCTTGGATATTAAAAAAGATTCCCTACACTAAGCCTTATTTTGTCCATGCTTTCATAGGGGACAAAGGGAAAAAAAACCAGACAGCTTCTCAAAACTATTTTAAAATAACAAAAGAGAAGAGACAAGAAATAAGGCTGTAGTTGACAAACCTGACAGCTCTCCTGTCATCTGTTCTGGTTTCAGGATTTCTAGGACACTTTCTACATTGATCCTATCTATACAGACAGTGTGTTAATGAATTAGCCTGTATCAGGCAGTCAGAACTTGGTCTATGAAGCATTACATATCAAAGTCAACCTATTTAATTACATCTAGAAGTTAAATGAAAGTCCATATCTTGTAAATATGAGAAATGTGCTGCACATACTTATCAGCAAAGCTAGAACACCCATCGCTGTTAATAATAACTTCACCATTTTCACTAAGTCATCAGAATAAATCTCAGCACAGATTTGTGCTTACTTCATGACAGCACTTGAGCAACTATACTTCTCTAAGAGCAGAAAAAGCTGCAACATGAATCAAAGCCATGAGAGTCCCTGCCTCTTTGAGGTGTTAATGGGAGAAATCAGGTCCTTTAGCCCGTGATATATCTGTTTTCACAAACCTGTGAAAGTTCATTTTAACATCTCATGATTGTCAGAGGTACTTGAGCAGTCACCTGATGAATGAACAGACAAAACTTCTCATGTGCTACATTCAGCCCATCACAGCTAATCAACCAGCCTCAAAGCAGCAACTATCAATCATAAAATGCTGTCAATCGCCTTCAGAGCCTCAAATGCATAATTAAACAATACACCTGAGATAATTCTGTCTGACAAAAGCGATTCTGTATTCCGATGTTGATTTGTCATGATTTGATGCAAGTTACTGATGGAGTTCTGTCATCATATAAGTGGGTGTTGGAGAGAGAGAGAGAGTGTTTCATTGCACAAAGCACTAAACCTGAAAGGAGTAAACTTTTGTTGGCAAAGTTCATCAAGAGAAAAGTTTAAATTACTTGCTTTTTGAAACCAGAACTTTTTTTAATAAGCAGACCATTCGGGGGAAAATCTTTTAATTTTCAATGTAGACTCTTGAATAAAAATATTGTCAGAAGTAGCCATGAACTGTGGGGAAGCCAAGAAGGAATACTAGTTCAGCTAGTCCAACCCTGTTCTCCCTCCCCTTTCCCCAAGATTCTCATAGACTTTAAAGACTCGTTTCATCCCAATTAATAAAATGCCAAAGTCTCAAAGGTAAAAAATGTCAAGTTTTTCTTGTTGCCCTAATTAAATCCTGCAACCCTTTGATTTATGAGATGAGGCTCCTATCTCAATCTCTGTAATACACACCACATGTTTTCAACACCTTGTTTCTCAACAAACATGGAGGTTTACCGACAGTGAAGACTATTTGGAGACATGGTTTGTTGGTGTCCACAGCAAACTAAGGTAACTAGAGAAAAAACAAAAAAGAGGGTGCAAGCTTGAACTTGAATAATCAACCACTCGTAAGGGCGACTGAAATTTCCAACTGGTATGTACTAGATATGCTTGAAACCAAATGTATAAGTCACTAATCATTAATTCATATCACAAGTTAAAGTCACAGATACAAGCTGCCTGTCCTTATAGAGAATAATAAATACAAGTACCAAAACTACAAGAAAGTATTGTACCTCTGAACATCCCACAGTCACTCCCACAGAGCCACACAATGAACTCTCTGCTTATCAAGACTGAATTTCGTACTCAGTTTATCCCAAAGCATAAAACCTGATTTTATCCCAGCTAACAACAACCAACATCAGTGATGCTGTTATTATAATCCCTGTGTGACCTCTTGAAGGACCAAATGCTGCAGGCTAAAATATGCTTTGGAGAGATGACTACTTCATTCTTAGGATTGTAATATAAGCTAACACAATCAACACGGCACGTACTAAACCCACCTTAAATATAATTCTTTCACCTCATTAGTTGAGAAATGTTGCACAGGCTAATAAAATAATTAGGGCTCAGTAAACAGTTTTCATCCTAGAGTCAAGCTGAGTCAAAGTTCTGAGTTTGATAGTAAAGTTGCTCCTTTCAAGCTGAAAAGGTCACAGAATTCATGGTTGGTTGAACTTGCAGGCTCAAGGAATTCTCAGCACATAGTTTCTGTTGCCATATATGAATAGTTATAGCACTTCTATAAGTACGAACTGAAATATTTGTCTTTCTTATAATCATGAAGAGATCTTTTTTCAAAAACCATTTGTACTTGAAGACAGGCTGAGAGAGTGGGGAGTTGTTGAGCCTGGAGAAGAGAAGGCTCTGGTGAGACCTTATTATAGTAGCTTTCTAGTACCTGCAGGATGCCTACAGGAAATGTGGAGAGGGACTTTTTACAAGGGCATGTAGTAACAAGACACAATCACAGAACTGTTAGGGTTGGAGTGGACTTCTGGAGATTATCTAGTCCAACCCCTGTCGGCAGAACCACCTAGAGCAGGTTACACAGGAACACCTCCAGGTGGGGTTTAAAGATCTGAAGAGAGGGAGACTACACAACCCTTCTTAGCTTTGAACACAATGACAGGACATTTAGGTGGCATTTTCCCCTCTGCTTCCCTGTTCTCTGTCAAGTGATTGCAGAGACCCAGCCTATAGACTGTCCTGGGGAGGGGAAGAGATGGGGGAAAAAGTGAGGAAAAACAATCATTGATGTCATAGCCAGTATCCATCTCTTCGAAGGATGGACTCCTTAAGTAGCTTGCCAAGTGCCACACCTCTAAAGCATAAGGAACAGTAACTTGTTTAGCTGGACCTAAAGGAATGACAGACACAGTATTATTACCTTAGTACAGAAATGGAGAGTTGGAAACAATCACAGGCTGTTAGCTTTTAGTCGAAAGGAACAATCATTTACCTAGTATAAGCTTCTTAGCCAGACCTTTCAAATCTAAAATATTAACAGTTTTACCACTGTAACCCCAATGAACCACTGAAGTAATACAGGAGAGAGAAAAGCGTTAGAGTGTATGCAGTGTATTAGATTTACACAAACTATGATTCTTCTTCATGTGTCCCTACCAAGCAAGTCCTCAGTTGCTTCATTTGCTTTAAATAACAGCTGTGCAGATGAATCTTGTAAGTATTAATAAGCCTAGAAAGAAAACAGGGCTGAAGGAAACAAACAGCGTTCATGGTACAAGTGACAAAACCCAGCTTGATCTTTACAAGATAGGAGCAATTGAACCATCTTCCAAAGGGCCACTTGCAGATGCATGACAGAAATGAGTTATTTGCTACCCAAGGAATAAATTAATTGAAAGGAAACAAGACAATATGCTCAGAGGTAAAGGAAACTGTACCTTTTCTAGGCAAAAAGGCTGTGTTCTAGTTTACTTTTTGCTAGAATTGTATCTCCATATTCCTCTTTCCAATAAAATGTGGATTTGATTTGCTTTTGGGAAGTTCCTACAGCTCAACACACAAATCACTTTCCTTACTCATATCTAATGAAGAATCAAGCCAAGAAACCAAAAGTAGATAATTTTGGAAGGAAAACAGTTCTTTCATCTAGAATACAAATTTCTTGGTTTGTTTCAGAAAAGTTTAGTTGATCTCACGTGTGCCCAAAATTCAAATATTCAAAAGTATTTATATATATTTTGAAATCCATTACTGTGTATCTTGCTGTGGTCTCTTTCAAATATCAAACAAAGCTACTTCCAGACATATTTTATTACTCAAAATGTCCATGTAAGATTAGTCCTCTTTTGACAAAAAAGTAATTTTTTGCCAGACCTTCATTAGCAGTTTCTGAAGAATAAACAAGACGAATTGTGCTTGGACTTAACGAAACATAAAGGCTTTTGTTAGCAATATTGGGGCAGAAACCAGAGTCCACCTATTTTACTTTTTATGTACCAGCGTACCGTAGTACAGGACGTCTCTGTGGGTTTCACACTCTTGCTGAACCATGATAGCAGTAAAATGGCAAATAAAGACAGTGTTCAAAGGCCTTTCAGTTGTGGCCTGCCCAAACATCTGAAACACGGATACTGGTTGATTTAAGTCTAAAGATGGCAAACCAATGACGACACCATCACACAAGAAAACAAGAAGCAATTACAAACTTGGATTACATACACGCAATGGTCCCCTACTTCTAAGGAGCAGAATAAAGAAATCTTCAATACATTTGGACAGGTAACTGAAGCTGAGCAACCAACATAAATATAACAAAAGTACTTTTTCAGTTGTTTCACAGTGTAAAAGAGGTTTATACAATCATCACATCTAATGTTATTTATCCTTTTCTCTTAAAGGACTTCAGAATCCATGTGCAATCCAACTCCACTTGGCAGAAACATTGCAAAGATTTAAAAGATACTTAAAGTAAAACCAGGCTGACTAAAATATATGCTCACAGAGAAGGAAGCTATAGCAGTGAAGTCGATCTTATTACCTGGGATTACAGATTACATTTAGGGGAGAACCACAACAAACCAAGCTTCGTAGCTCTGTAGTTCATAAAGTTCAATCTTTGTGTGATTACATGAAAATTAGGAAAGATTGGTGAAAAAAGGTTGCCACCTGCTGTGGCCTCAGAGGCAACACTGTGCTCTTGTGCTTAGTTTTGAATCTATAACATGGAGTTACTGAAGTGCTTATTTTCTTGATAATGACAAAAAATGTAGTTACTCAATAATTAAAAATGACAAGAGAAGGAAACTCCCCTAGAGAATCTGTCAGGTATCTGCCACAGAACAACTTCCACATGAATAAGAAAGAAAAACCTGTATGTTAATTATTACAAAGGTATGCAAGATTATCCCATTACACAAGAAGCAGCCTCCAAGAGATTTTGTGGGAAGTACAAAAGGAAGAATGAAAACATCTGTAACATGACATAGTCACATATTGCATGCAATCCCTAACATTCCCCCCAAGCCAGGGCAGGTGAACCACACACAGTGCACCCAAAGCAGAGCAAAACCAGAAATCTCTGCTCATGTACCACGTAAAGACAAGTACTCTTTGAACACCCACAGCGGTGATCAGTGGCAGCTGCTACAGATACCCTTGCTTACTGGATGTTCCTTTCCTGAGTTAATAAAAAAAACCAATAAGGTTTTAATCAACCCTATACACCTCACCTGTAGGCGACTGACACCCTTACATTTAGCCAAAAGCACAGCCAAAATTTTCCTCATGACGAATACAAATTCTTGTGTATTTCACCAGCAAGAAAAGAAAAACAAATGAGAAAAATAAGTAAAACCCACCCTTGCACTTCAAGACATGGGGGGGGGGGGGGGGGAAGAGAGATTTACCTCTAAAAATGGAAGATTTACCTCTAAAGGTGGAAGATCATGAGAAGCATTTCCCCACTGAAGCAGCAGGAAAACACCTTCTGTAATGTATATGTTTAATTATCCAAAAGCATTTTAGAATCCAGTTGTCAAGGGCAGGAAAAGAATACAAAGAATGAGAAAGGCAAATCTTACAACTTCTATGTAGACTTTGAATTCAGATTATTATTTAAGCCTTATTTGTGTGTGTGTATGTGTGTGTGTGTGTGTATGCTCTATAGTTTTCCATTCATTTTGAACATGGTTTTTTTTCTCCCCTAACTACATCTTCAGGTCAAATCATCTAACTATGTATTTAGCCATTTAAATAATTACTTTTTAGCATCTTCAAATTCTGAGAAAGTATAAGAATTAAACTTTGAACTCCTCTACCATTCTTCTGGTTATTTAGCTTCCTCACACCTAAAAAAACCCATCTATAATTTTCATTTAATGCTTCACACTATTTTTTTGAACTTCATGTAGATCTTAACCCACAGAACTAAAATGTTTCATTGAATAAGCGATAATTCTAAACTTTAAAATTTGACAGGAAAGCAGAAGTACATACCTTGAAAATTAACTAACATTCTTAATATAAGCACACTAATAGAAACTACAGTTCCGTTGCCTCGCACCCTATGCATTTCTTAAGCTTCTCAACATGAACCTCTCAATCAATAAATAAACCTATATTCTGTGACAGGAAGAACTGCTTCTGTCCAGAAGGTAGCTATGTTTTGAAGTATAATCTTAAATGTATCTGTGATTATACCACAAAAGGGTAGGGAAGAGGGGGAGGAAGGATTTCTGATGTAGCATTAAAAAGCAAAATAAATATTTAAAATACCAAAGGCAATAGAATACAATCTGAAGTTAATTTAGCAAGAAATTCCAAACCCAACCTCCAGGTGAAACCAGCCTTCTGAATGCTTCAGTAGCAGTTGAACCGGTGAAGCAGGCAACTGGAACACCATAAGATGGAAAAGGAAATGAAATTGCATGTGGAGCTAAAGTACCCGGACTATTAAATAAATATTTCCCAACTTTTAACTTAGGGTTGGTTCATCCAAATCAATTTGCAAACTTCTCACTTTTTCAGATTTAAGAACCCTTCAAATTAAAACTTGACAGCAAATGCATCTGTGAAAATCAATTCCTGTTTAACATTCTGTAGCTATTCAGACTGAGTAATAAGGTTACATTTAGCTGGAGGTGGGTGCAGTGAAAGATGAGGCTTACAATTCCGGCTTGGTATTAATCTGATTATTTATTATGTCCCCCAAAAGCATCTGGGTAAAGAAATGTGTCATGTACACAGTGTATTACTACAATAGTTTAAAAAGTGATTTTAACTTATTTTAGAAGAATTCAAAATTACAAAACATGTTACTATGATTTTTTATCTCCAAAAAGGCATCTACGGAGCATTTTTTCATGCTTGTAGTTTTCTTTTGGTTTCTTCTAAACAAGGATATTTTGCAGTTGTAACAGTGAATATTATTTATTCTGCTTCTTACTGACCTGACCATGCAAGGTCTCAGAAATGATCTGGGACTGTTCTTGGCCTGACATGTCACTAGCCTGTTCAACTGTTGTAACAATCACCTACAAATCAGCTAACTGACTCAACTTCAGTTTTTATTTGGTTTACTGTGGCAGTTACTCGGTGTGAACTCCAGAAGAAAATGAAATGTATAAAAGCATATCTAATGGGCATCAACATTTTTATGCTTATGAGTAGTTTCTACAGTTACTGATTGAAAAAGACAGAAGTTTCTCAGTTTTTCAGTGTTGAAAGGCTTCACTATACTTTTTTCCAATCAATATTTGGATAATTAGTTTGCTTTACACATTCCTTTGATTCTTATGATGATGAAATGGATGCTGTTTTTTCAGATTGATAGATTTTCATCAACTACTACAAAACAAGTATTTGATGCTAGTGTATTTTTTATGAGATAGGCAACCAGGTGACTGGAATCAAACTAAATCCTTTGACAACACAGAACATGCACAACAACACTTAAATTTGGTCACAAGTTCACTTCTGAAACACAGCCAAATGTTCATCACTACCTTTGGTTGCCTTCCCTCTCCTCCTCCGCTCACCAACATAACACAGCAAGGAAACTTCCAGCATTCTGAAGCATTTGCTCCATTAGTCAGTTTTCCACAGCAGTATTTGCACTTTAACTGATGAACATCCTTGCTAGGATAATTTTTCTTCACATTTTTATACCTGTTATTTTACGCTGCCTTCCCGAGCATCACTGAATTACATTCCTTCTATTCTGATGCTACAATACGCCCTGTTTAATCCCTTAGTTTCACACCCAAACATCTTTTTTTTTTTTTTACTTTTTTTTTTTACAAGACTAGAATATGTAGAAAAAATGAATTTAAACAAAACCAAACAATGATTAAAAAAAATCCAAAAATACATTACGAACAATACAAAGTCAAATGGTTTATCTTGTAGCGAGACATTAGATTTACTGGCATCACCAATGAAGTTTTGGTATCATTGCTCTGGAACCTGCCTCTTGCCAGGAGTGACCACAGCATCTGTGCACTGGCCATTCTCCTGCACTGCTGGGCAGCTGCTTAAATAGTAACGGGCATGTTAGACAGTGTGCAGGCAGATGAGTACATGTGCAGCAAGTCCCAGACATTCCAGCTTCACTTTTCACACAGGGAAACCTGTCTTTGTGCAGTTGCATTGCTGCTTTTAACAGCAGGAAAAAAACAGATACACACCAAGAGTGTAGCTCTCCTAGATGGCAGACGAGTAGGAGTATGGCTTTTGAACAAGCCACTGTTGTCAGCAATCCTAACCTGTTTCCTCAGGAAGGCAATGCTCCTTTTATGAGGAGTTACATCAACACCACCACCCCCAACAACCAACTAAACAAAAAAGCCACAGCCTAAACAAAACCAAATATACTAATAAATAAGAAACAACGAACAAAAAGACAGGCTAACACCTCCCGTCTCGTTACTTTTATGATTTTACATTCTTGCATGGCTACAAAAATGAAAAAGCCAGCTGGAAGTGAAAGTTTTCTTCTCTGTCATGGAGCAAATCAAGAAATGGAGCCTATTTTGTGATTCCAAGATAAGCCAGAATCTCAGCTTTTCCTATAGGGTTCTCACACAGAGGCAGCCTGGTAACACCAACATAGACTTCCCCAGCTGTAAAATAGCTTTGTTATTGTCACAAGAGCATGGTACATACCCCCCAGAAATGAATAACAGAGGAAAAAAAACAACAACATTAATTAATGTGTATATATATATATTAATACATACATATATTTTATATATATAAAATATATAAGTGCTAGGTAAGATAAACCAGAAGTTTTACTCTATTTCCTGAGAGATTAATAATAAAGGAAGGCAAAAAACACTGAACAGCATACAGTCCGGCAAAAGACCCCGACACTTCGAAGGAGGGGAGGAAAAGCACAGAGATAATAAAGATCTTCACTCTAGGAAATTTGTGCTGGCAGGCGGCTGTTTCATGCTTGTAAAGTGCTTTGAAAGGGCTGACAGACAGCACAATTCACATCACTTAAATAGCCTAGGTGTGTACTTCATCTAGTGAGGAGCTACTGAGAAGCAGCAGCCTAAAGCCTTTGCCTAGGAAGCCTAGCAAGTCTTCTACTAAAATCAGGTCTGTTAACTAGAAAGCAAACTTAGTGGATCCGAGGTATAGTAAAGAATGTTATTACCGGAAAGGCTTCTGTTATTATTTGCCTTAGAAATTGGTAAGTGAATCCGCTCACCACCTGAAAGCACATGATTTTAGTCATATAAATAAATAGGTAAGGAAGAACAGACTGAGTCATACTATGGTGGAAAAAAAATTGAGTGAACTTCAACCTCAATTGCACAGCACTGCTTAAAATCAAGCTGCTTTTCATAACAAACCCCTTGTACTCGCAGGATGTGACAGGATCACCAAAGCACACCACCATGCCAGCAGGGTAGACCCGGTATACCGAGAGTAGAACTGGCACCTGCCTGTAGACTTGCAGCCTGGAAACAGGGCTCCCAGCAATTTGTTCATGAGCCATTTGGAGCAGCAGCAGCAAACATAAGCCACAGTATCACTTACGATGTAGAGAATGTCACTATTGCATGTCATCCTGTCTTTCTGCATACTAGTCTATCCTCACACTGCTTCAAAAGACCACACCAAGAAACTCCCAAAAACCAACCAAACAAAACAAAAAATTGTAACACAAGCTTAAATTTTACTTTAATGAATGTGAAAACAGCCTGCAAGGTTTGCAAAACCCTCAAACTCCATGAGATTCAAACCATTGCTGAAATCAATTAGCTTAATTTATGATGCACTGTGTAGCCAGAATACTAATTAAACAGCAACTTCTTATACTCCCAGTAAAGAACAAAGCACAGCAGGTGATACTAGGTCACTAGCCTCTCTTTAAGTATTTGCCTTCCCAGCTTTTTTAGTTATGCTGATTTTTCAGAATCAGTTAAGAGTGGGGTAAAATGGATATAGACTGATAAACTTGTATTTTTAGCATGTTCACTGCCCAGTAAAGCTTTAGATGGATACTGAAAGAATTGAAATCATTTTAGAAGAAGAAAAATTCACGGTCCCCAAGCTTTTGTTTTCATCTCTATGACTTTGGACGGCCTAAACCAAGGCAAATAGGTTAAACAATTGTAGCTTCTTAAAATAAAAGTCCTCTTCAATAATTCTTACAGATACCCCTTCTCAAAAGGATGATTTCACAACTAGAAGAGCAGTTGTGTATTTGCAAAACAGTGCTATTGAGTTTGATGGAAGAGCTAATGGAAGATTCAGAGGTGAAATTTTACACAATGTTAACCTGTCACCTTCCCAGTTGGGCTCTGGATTGATCTGAGCTTTGATAAACAGCCATCATGTTGCAAAGAAAGAGTTAGACTGCTGAACTAAAAAGTGTTGTAATCAGTGCAATTCTAAAATCATAGCCAGATAGTTCTACTTATAACATTACAAAAACACCCAAAGCAGAAATTTTGCCCTACCTTTGCCTTTCTCCATTAAGTTTATATTTTTTGAAGAACAAAGAAAATCCAGAGTTACCAAATACAAATCACATGTCATCACTTGCATCGTGTACTGGTTACCTTGCTTAGAAAAACGTCTACCGGGGCAAAAAATATCACCATCTCTTTCTCTTCCTCCGTATTTCTGACACATGCTCAGACAATTGTTCAGTCCAGGCCTCCAGGGGTTGGCAATCTATGCATCTCCCAGTTATTTGAATAATTGGTATGAGAAGGATTCCATGAAATTTTAATAGCACCAGCTACATCAAATGTCTTTTTTGGTAAGCACTTCTAACTTTTCCCAGTATTTACTCCAAGAACAGTGCATTAGAACTCTGAAAACCTGGAGTCCACTGCCAGCTGTATCACCTAACCTTCTAGGTGATTTTGGCTGAATACCTTTAGTTCTAGGCTTTCTTTTCTATATCATTTCCCCCTCAGTAAGTTTGGGAATACTGATTCTGTGAGCATATTCAACACCACCATGCAAGGGATGGGGCGTTTCACATGATTCTTTGCTGAGCATCTAGTAGAATAACATAAGCAATGATGTCTTTTATTCACATCTTCACTTCTTCCCAGGTATGAAGCAGAAAGGTTGGATGCTCAGTCTCTCCCTATCCAGAATGCTATTCCCTAAGCAGGAACCCCTTTAATAGTACATATAAAAGCCTCTCTCTTTCAGTGGTATCATGCTTTAAAGTCGTAGTTCTGTTCCCACCAAAACATTTCCACTAGGATTTTGCCAGCCTCAAATAGTCAAACCAAGCTTTTGAAACATATTCTAACTGATGGGAGGGTGGGAAGTGTACTCCCTGATTGTAACAGCCAAAGACTCAGGAGGAAACACTTTATTTCACAGAAGCAGAGCCATCCACCTGCAGTGATGCAGAGTATTGAGCATGACTGCTCCCAGTCTGATCTGCAGGGCTGCTCTGTCAGCCCTTGCTCAACGGTACCACCTCAAGTACATCTGAATGCAAGTTATTGCAGATACTGTTTTTCACTCATTATTTAAAATCTGCAGCAGAACATTTGACATTGGCCTTTATATTTATCTGAAAACATTTTCACATTTGTCTGAACATAGTTAAGATTTGGGGGCTTTGTAATGTGTCAAGGAGAAACATTACTGATAAGATAACCCAAGAACATTACAATTCATGCTTGTTTTACCTATACAGCACCAGTTTAAATGGAAAATTCTTCTCTTGCCTCTTTTTATCATTTTTATGGAGTTGGAGAATTGAATAGGTTCCAAAGCACTGGTATTTATGACTGAAAAATAAAACATGGTTTGCAGGAGGAGAACCCATTGTTTCAACTTTGACATTAGACTTGAAAAGGAACGGCTTAAAGTATCTCTATTTTATAGTCTGCTTCTTGAATGAATGCCTCATCATTTTCTTTGATACAGCTGTGAAAAGTAAATTCTTCCTCAGACCAGGTTCAGAATCAAATACCCTGCCCAGTTGCATTTGAAATAACAGATACCATGGTGTCGTGGTTTAAACCCAACCACAAACCTCGTTTACTCACTCCCCCACTTCTTGCCCTCCCCCTGCTTCTGGAGGGATGGAGAGGAGAATCAAAAAGAATGCAACTCCCACGGGTTGAGATAAGAACAGCCCAGTAACTAAGGTATAACACAAATCACTGCTGCTACCACCAATAATAATAGTGCTAAAGGAAGTAACAAGAGGAAAGAATACAACACCTCAACACCAGCCGACTAATAACTCACCCCACTCCCCCCAGCCAAGCACCGACCGATACCTCCTCCAACCCTGCAGTCCCCCCAGCCCTTCCGGGTCACTCCAAGTTACATCCCGGGCATGATGTGCTATGGTATGGAATACCTCTTTTGCTAGTTTGGGTCAGGTGTCCTGTCTCTGCTTCCTCCCGGCCTCCCTCGTCCCCAGCAGAGCATGAGACTCACAGAGTCCTTGGCCAGAATAAACATTACTTAGCAACAATTAAAAACAATCAGTATTATCAGCTCTCTGCCCAGGCTGGAAGTCAAAACACAGAGCTTGCACCAGTTACTAAGAAGGAGCAAAACGGCTCCTGGTAAACCCAGGACACATGGGTAGCCTGTTGCACAATCATCAGTGGTAAGAAAATACAGAAACTAAAACACAGAAAATTTCCTGAAACTTCCAGTGAACTCCTGAGGAGCAGCTCCCAGAATAAACTACAAGACGCAGCACAGTTATTACATAAAACTAACAGCTACTGTCTCCGATAGTTTTAGCAGGAATACTTGGACCTCAGAAATAGAATCTCTCAACTGAGTTTTGTTTCCCTTATAGCTCACATACTTAAGGGAAAACAGCTTCTTTTCGCAAGGCTTCTTTGCCTTTCGGAGTGTATGGGGTGGACAGGGGTCAGCGTTCTTGCAATCATTATTGCTTTGACAAATGCTTTACCTCCTCCAGAACAGTTCAATCATTTGCCCACAGAAGTTAGACAAGGCTGTAAAATTCCTTGATACAAATTATCGTATAAAGCAGGGATAGAACAAAGTGGCAGAAGAAAGGTAAAAATGGTTAGTGTAAAAATAACATAAATAAACAAAAAAAAAAAAACCAACAAAACCCCCAAACAAACCCAAAACCCCTCACACCACCACCACCCAAAAAACCCAAACCCACAAAGAAAGCCCTACACCAACCCCTTCCCCATTCTCTAGTCAGAGCGGCTAAAAGGCCGTTTCTAAAAGCAAAAAGCCCATAAAAACTAACAACATTTCTAGATATGATACATGATACCATAGAATTTACACCATATACCGCTTTCTGTGGTTGAAATCACCCTACTCACCTTTGTCCCACTCTAGCATTTAGCCTCTCTTCCCCTCTTTTTTCTCATTTTATTTCTAAAGAAGAGAGGAAGAGTCAAAGTGTAACACAAAACCCCACAGCCATCTCAAGAAGAATATTTTGCACTATTTCCTGCAAATTGAATTAACACTTTCAAACTGCTGCTGCTGTACTTTGGAGGTATTTGAGGTATATGCAAGAACATGCTTTCTATTTAATGTGATCATATGGATTAGGTATTTTAAAGGTCTGCAGTGCGAACACAGCTAAAACTGAGCCTACTGAAGCTTCCTATATTTCAACGCAAAGGCTCTCTTGAAAGCCTCCAGAGATTTACTGTCGTGTCACAACCGTATTTGTGTGGCCATACATTCACACTGAAACCCTCGGCAGAGCCAACACACTGAGAAACCTGAGAAGAAGGCAGTAAATAGGCAATACTATTCAACAAGAAGGAAATGACATATTTTGTTAGCTGTGTTATACAAATTTATTACAACAGCTTTAAGAAAAACGTGCCGTTGCAATCCACATAAAGTTTGCCTTGATCTACTGCTTCATTGCAAATGCAAAATCAGCTCGAATTATCAATGGACACTGAAAGAATATGCAACTCAAAGCTTTCCACGGTTAGTTTATGACACAGGAAAATTAACTGAGTTTACTCCTGAACCACAATATTAGATCCAACTAGGGTGTGTGCTGCATAGAGCAGGGGAATGGAAGTGAGGAACCAGAAGAGAACAGAATATGCAGAGCGCAGTGGGTCAGCATCTCACCCTCCCAGCAGCTGCAGGCTGGAGGAATACAGTGAGATGCGGAAATTTCAGCAGGTGATTTGGAAATTGTGAGTGGACTGAAGTGACTGAACTGTTAAAACTAAAAGCCAGCATAAAATACGCTCACACGTGGCTTCCCTCCACAGAATTCCTCTTGAACTGAACACACAGAGTTACTTCAACTGCTACAAACAATTATCTCAGGGCGTGAGAAGGGAGAAGTTCACAGGTTTGAGATTAACTTCTGTATGTGAGGAGCCTTTTTATGTCACAGACACAGTGTAAAGAACTTTAGAACAAGCCTTGATTTCTTTTGGGATCCTTCATGTAGATAAAAGGTGGGGTCTATCTCAAAAAGTCAGTCTAGAACCTCACAATTTGGAGTTCAATATGTTGAAAGAAAACCCCAAACACTTGGGCATATTTCACATTTGAAATACAGATGTACCATTTTTTTTAGCTCCAAGGGGAGCCTGCATATTTGCAGGCACAGGATACAGTCCCAAGAAATCCGACTCTTTAACGGAAAGGTTCTGAGCCCCCTCCAGGAAGAAATTCTGAGCAGCACACATCTTTCATCTTATACCACCAGTGTATTTTAAGGGGAATTTATGCAGTTCGCATATGGTTTGTGAGGAATACATTTATACCCTGTACTGAATATGAATTAATACCTATACACACACAACCTAACCCTTTAAACTATCATCTCCCATCTATTATATTAGTGCTTCAAAGTGTTCTTTACAAGCAGCATTCCTTAACCGTAGCCCAAGCCCATTTGGAATAGAATTACTGTTACTGGCTCTACAGCAAAGCCAAAAGCATTTGTGTACAAACTGCATTTGCAGTTATTCCAAGGGGAATTATAAAGCACTTAATAATGTAAGAGGAACATTAATCTTAACATGCTGTTTAAGTATTAATTTACTTTCAAGTTGTATATGCCATATCTCTGGGCACGATGCACTTCACTAAGAAAATATTATAATAGTCCACAAAGAGCTACAGAAAATTGTAGATTACTGGTGCTTTAATGCATAATTACCTGGAAGACAGAAACAATCACTGTAACTCATGCTTGGTGGATCAGTCTCAGAAGGAGGAGTGACAGATGGGGATAGTTGAACTATTTCCATTTATTATATTAGTAAATTCACCAGCTGAGCTTCCCTTCACACTTAATGGATGCAATAAGTACAGGAGTGTCAGCAATGAAAGAGGGCAAACTGGGCAAACCAAGTACTTTTAATGGAAAAAAAAACAAAACAGCTCTTGTATTCCCAGAAAAGCTGATACTCTTCTATACTCTAGTGTTATTGCATGCTCACTGTTTGCTGTCCCAGCACTCCATTTCAAACTCACAAACTATCTTGAGGAAATATAACCAGAAAATCCACTTATTTCCTTATGCCCCCACATCATGCCCTGAAGCATAACAGAGACTACATAGACAGGAGCTGGCTGCATTACACATCTCACTTGTGGTCTGGTTGACTATGTCAACAAAATGCACTTACTGAACTAATGGATGATGGAGTAGTTGAAAGGCACATGTAAAATAATTGCATACAGAGTCCATTTCAGATGAAAGTGGCTTTAGCTCGATTCTTATATAAACATATGGTCATGCCGTGTAGCAACTCAATATCAAAACTCCTAAAGCCTTCAACAGCAACTAGCACACTAGGTTTTTCAAACCATTTCGCATCTCCTAGGTGGATTTGAATTCTTTGTGGTTTTTTAAAGGAGCAAGATGTTTCTGGTTTGACACACAGCATTTCACTTCACATTACCTCTTACTTCTTCAAAAGGTGATTTCCCCAGGCCACTACCACAACTGAACACAGAGAAGCAGGGAAGAAAATATGGAGAGATAAGCTTTTCCTACTATTATCCCTTACTATACTGAAACATGATGTATGTCCAAAGTAAATATTCATAAAACAGTAAAAAGTTTACAAATTATGTATCAAATATAGCTTGTGAATTGCTCTTTTCAAGTTACACAAACTTGGATTAGATGACATATTGTTCACTACTGAGACGGAAAGCTAGTTAGTCTGTGGATTTGCCTAACAAGAATATGACAGATGGAGCAGAAGCAGCAAGTAAACATCATATAGAGAAACATTTCTGATGAAGACCTACAGAGTGCAACTAACTGCGCCCTGAGATGCTCTGAGTTTAATTACCTTCTTTATGTAGTTTCTTTCTCCTAAATGAGAAAGATACTTGTCCATTTTTAAGTATTTCCCTCACTTCTGTGAGACTGGATTGCACTTAAAGACTGCAACACACTATTGAAGATCAGGTCAGACAGAGCCAGTGGCATTTAAAATTAAATTAAAGGCTAAAACTATCATATAAACAGTTATGAAACCTGAGATAGTTTCAGGAAATAGGGATGCGATCCTTTCCATAGCTAAGGTTAAAACAGAGCAAGCAATTAAGAGCTGGAAAGGATATTCTGCAAAGGCTTCAGAAATCTTGATGCATATTAAACAGAAGATCCTGAGCCACCAACTGGAGCCAAGGTTCAACTCCAGAGCAACAACTCCAGTCACTTGTGCTTGCCACAGGTAATTACTGACAGTCCTACCACATACCAAAGGACTAACAAGGTCCCATAATTTAAAAGCCTATTCCTTATTCTATACGTGTCCTTGATGTGCAGAATTTCTTTCAAAAGTCACACCCGAGTTGTTCATCAGCAACACAAACGTGATTCTCTTCACTGCAACAGGAGATGAAGACTGGAAACAACAATCTGAGCCTGAATTGTTCAGAGGACAAGAATCTGGGTGTGTGAGGAACACAATGTATTACTTGCAACGTTTTCACTGCTAAAAGCTCCAATTGCAATATATGCTTCAGAAGTTTTGCACAGAAAAATATACTGAAAATTTACAACTAGCATCCAGAGCACCATATAATTTGATGGAGTGCCTGACAGCTTACAAAGTGCATTACTGGCTTTTATAGCAGGAAATACGGGGGAAAATGATGGATATCAATTCCCTCCTTTTTTTAAGGTTTACTGGGCATTTTAATTTTACCTGTATCCTTTTCTTGAATACAACAGCAAAAGGCAGACAGCAACTCTGTCTTAGGACTTGCAGACCACACAAAATAGTGGCCCTGGGTAAGCCTATATACCACAGGTACAAATTTGCCCCCAAAATAACAAGGAGCTTATAAACCCTGGTATGCTGAACAGAAATACCAGACTAGGAAGAGGTGGTGATCATCAAAGAGAGCTGTAGATATGGTATTTCTTAATGTGTTCACTAGTACATGACTTGGGCATCAAAACAAAGTCATGATGTGTCCACAAAGTTCAGCAATGCAGCAAGCACTCATCAAATGGAACAAACTCAGGTTGAGGACCCCCCCAAAACAGTGTTTCAGAGGTTTTTCAGTAGTGTTTCATCTGTTGCAGTGATGATAGAGACAAATGAGACCTTGTCAACTCTATCACGGTGATGAGGAAAAACTGACCTACTGCACAATATACTGGTGAACCTCACCTGGAGCACTGCCTGAATTTCTAGCCACTCAACCACTCATATTCACAGAAAAAACTAGGAAGATGAAGAGAAAGAGAACAGAAAGGAGATTTAATCTTTCATTTATTTAACCTCACACCACAGTTAAGGGGCAGTTTATAGCTGCTGTGCTCTTACAGGCAGTTAATTAAATATCACTGGATAAGCAAACAGAAAGGAAAATAGGAAATATGTGCTTAACCAGTTAGGCTAAGGCATTTCTAACAATAAGCCACCAGAATTACATTAGTACTTGAAGACAGATTCTACCTCCTAGAGCAAAGATATTCTGGTGTCACTTTCTAATTGAAACAAAAGGGGCAAAAAACTGCATTACTTTGAACGTGGAAATTCATTCGATGGCAAAGGTCACTGCACTGATGTGGTACCCAGAAAGCAAGGCACAGTGCTGAGCAACCGAGTTGCATTAATTGCATAAGTTGTAGCACATTACTTCAAAACACAACACATCACCAAAAAAAAACCCAACCCTGTAAAAACCAACATACAAGAGCACTTCAGAAGCATGTTGGGAGCACTAAGCTTTTTAGCTTGCTGTTGACCATGGACAGGCGCTTCAACTACAGCTACCTATTAAGAAGTACTAGTGCTGTGCGACACTGAAGAAACAGGTTGCTGTCAGAGTGCAGCAAGAGCAGAACTCCTGAGAAAGATACTGGTTTTCTTCTTGTTTAGAAGAGATCTCCTCTCAGGAGTTTTGCTTTGATCCTGTACAACAAAATGCAGACAAAAGAGTTATCAGGTGCACAAAAAACATGCATGCAGCAGCATTTAGGTCTCCAAGAAACAGGATATTTTTTTGAGATATGAAGAAGATTGCTCCTGGAAGTCTGTGGTTTATCCATAAGCAGAATGATGATGGCTCCAATTAAAGCAGTTTCCACAGTTTAGGACCTTTTTAAAGGGGAGAATAAACTTCACTACATGCCTCCATGAATACCTCCAACAATGATTCAAGGAAAAACTGTCCTCAACATAACTCCCTGAAGAGGTTTTCTTTTCTCCCCAGTAATATTCAAGTGGGCTTTTTTCTTCCCTAATTATTTAAGTTCTTACAGACACTCCACTAACAGTAACATGGAGTCTTTCTAGCAGGCAAGAAAGGAAAAGTTATTCAAGGCATTGCACTCATCACTGCACTGCTGAAGCTTTGTCCTGGGTTCAGCAGTAGCTGGCGCAGCGCTGCATTTTGACTTTTGGCCTGGGAACAGAGCTGATAACACAAATGTTTTAGTCTGACCAAGGACTTTCTGAGCCTCATGCTCTGCCAGGGAGGAGGGGAGGCCGGGAGGAAGCAGAGACAGGACACCTGACCCAAGCTAGCCAAAGAGGTATTCCATACCACAGCACGTCATGCCCAGGATGTAACGGAGAGTTACCCGGAAGGGCTAGGGTAATGCAGGGTTGGACGAGGTATCGGTCGGTGCTCGGTCAGGCTGGGTGGGGCAAGTTATCTTTCGGCTGGTGCTGAGGTGTTGTATTCTCTTCCCTTGTTATATCCTTTATCATTATTATCATTGGTGGTAGCAGTAGTGATTTGTGTTATACCTGTGTTACTGGGCTGTTCTCATCTCAACCCATGGGAGTTGCATTCTTTTTGATTCTCTTCTCCATCCCTCTGGGAGTAGGGGGAGGGCAGGAAGGGGGGGAGTGAGAGAGCGACTGCATGATTTATGGCTTTGTTTAAACCATGACAAGCTTACTTGAATCTACTTACACTGCTGAAGCCTCTCGAGGCTCTTATTTAAATACTAAGGAAGTTTGAGGGATCTTCACTTCGCCAATTGAAGGCACACCACCCACCTTGTCACGTGGCCTGACAGCACTGCACATGAGCTATTACTTCAAAGTAATTTTCCATTTTCTCCCACTCTAGTTCAATCCCATTAATTGGTATTCATGAACTTCCTTTGAAGCCAAGCGTGTCTTACTTTCCACTCGTAGACGTACAATTTCATTTGCTCTCTTCGAGACCACTTACAGAGCAGACCTGAATCAGTTTTGAATTTTACCTGCTGTTGAGAAGTGACCTCAATTTTTGATTTTGTGGCATCAGCAAATTCAATTAGTTTATTTCCCACATCTAGGTCGTCGATGTTGGCTGGAAACAGAAGAGGTCAGAGCATTGACCTCTGGGGAACTCCACTGCCAGCCAAACATGCCTTCTCCTCCTTCTGTTGTGTAATTGGGGTTTACTTGTTTTTATCAACTGACTCTAATGTCTGAACTTCATTCACATGCATTGAAAAGCAGCCTGCCAACTAAAGCTCTGCCTTTGTTAAGCTCAGAACATCATTTCATGAAAATCTAAATGATCACTGTTCATATTTTCTAGACTCTGAAAGAAGAAAACAAAGGAGAAACAAAAAGCAAACTAGATGAAGGAATTGTTTATAACTGGTATACTGCAAGGCATTAGTACCAGAAAACCTAAAAGATCTTTTTAAGTAAGAACTGACTGCTAGAACAAGTTACAGAATCACAGAATCATTAGGGTTGAGAGGGGCACCTGGAGATCATCTCATCAGAGCCTGTTACACAGGAACGTGTCCAGGCAGGTTTGGAATGCCTTTAGAAAGGGAGATTCCACAACCCTCTTGGCCAGCCTGTTCAGTGCTAAGCCACCCTCAAAGTGAAGAAGTTCTCCCTCATGTTGAGGTAAAACTTCTTGTGTTTTAGTTTATGGCCATTATATTCAAGAATGCCACTTTAATTTCAAAAGATTTTTTCTAGCCTCCCTTATTAAGTCTCATCCTGAACTTTGGTTATTGGGAAGCTAAGAATTGACTCAGGTTGGAAGGGTTCCCTGCAAGTCACCTAGCCCAACGTCCCACCTTAAAGCATGCTTATTTATAACAGCTTTTTCAGGGCTTTGGTCAGACAAGTTTTGAGTATGTCCAAAGACTGATGTTTCAAACTCATTTTGGTACCTGCACTGGTGTTGACATCCCCCATGGTGAAAAATATTTTTCTTACACTGACCTGGAATTTCTCATATTCCAACTTGTATCTTATACCACACATCCCTGCACTACGCACCTCCAAGAAAAGCCTGGTGCCATCTTCACTAGAACTACTTAAACCCTTGCCAGCCCATTGACCACCTTAAGTCAGGTGTACACATTGCACACACAGGCTAATGAAGTGCACACTTGAAAGTCAGACAATGAAAAGACTGATGTCTGTAAACCAGTTTACCACAGCTATGCTTAAAAGCTACGGGGATGACTCTGCCTCCTACAAGACCCACCCCCTCCACAGTGACAAGTGCAAAACTGAGTTTCTTATGGAGCCAGAACCATAAAAGCTGATGTCCTCCTACACCAACAGTCAAAAGCCAAACCTTCTGGCACATTAAAGATTTTCTTCTGGTACCTTTCGGCATCATTCCGTTATTCCATTTCCCTCCCTTCCTGCTTGTACACGCCAACTGTGTTTCTGCAGGTACAAAGCTTAAGAGCAGCCTCAGTTTCCAGTAAACTGACCTCGCAGACAGAGTACCCGGAGTAGGCAAATGTACCTCTGGGAAACCTAATTTTTAACCAAGCCCAATAGTTGGAGATAAACCAGAAATAGAATTTCCAATGTTATCAAATTATAATTAAAAAAAGTTGAGGCATAGATACCAGTAAGCAATACTTCATATTGATTTAGTCATGGAAAACACGTTTTTGCAGCTTTTACGCAGAAGTCACATCCCAGTCATCCTAATTCTTATTGAAAAGTGAAACAAAACACACTGCCAAACAAGCAAGCCAGAAAAATCAATAAACCCCAACTAACACTTCACTGAAATGCATCACATTCTCATCACTTTCTTGGTACCTTTAGATGACCATAGCAATTCAAGAGGAGAGAAAAAAACAACTGCAACTCCCTAAGTTTGACTACAAAGACTTTTATTTGAACAGCTTAGCACATGCTACGCAATGCATGACTTTGGAAAACTGTGATTGCCTTGAGTCAGGTATTTATTATTTCACCAAACCACAATTTCCCCACCTGGAGAAATATGGCTATCAGTACTGTTTTCCAGCTCCTGCATTTACAATGATCACTTGGGTTCTAGCTCAAGATGGATCACTTGAATTTCCAAAGGCCATTTTCTAAAACCCATTGCTAAGTCAACAGGCATGCAATTTTAAAACTTAGAAATTCCTCTAATTCCTTCCATGTGTAATGCAAGAGGCTTTTTGAATTGCAAGCTATAGGCTGTCATTTTGCTGAGTTCAGCTAAACAAAGGAGCAAAACAAGGCATCTGCATGCTAAGACCTTGCTCACTGCTCAAAGAATTTCATTTATTCCTAGCACTAGAGCCAAGGGTGATTGCTCCCCAGTGAAAAACACAATTACGCAAAATCTCTGTAGCAATACATATTGTTGATACTGTTAAAACTGCCTTCTTCTGACTATTCCCTGTTTTCACAAGGCTTTCCATATGCTTCTCTTAGCATCTAGATCATATGGCAGTATGCTACATGTTGGCAGTCTGCAATAATATGCGAGAGAATTGAAGGAATGAGGCAGATAATAAAAATACTTCTAAGCAGAACGTACGGAGGAGGAGGCCTAACTGTGCACACATATCAGAAGGCACGGATACAGGGAATTGTCAAACTGCCAGTGGAAAACTCTCACCCTGTTAACCATGATTATAGCACCCTCATATTTAAAGCTCCACAGCCAAAAGTAAGTAGCAGTTTTGGTCAGGAATTATATCAGGCCCTGTAGACTTAGGCAGTGATTCTCCTTAGACAATACAGGAAGAGTCTAAGTGTAGATGACAGCATGTTACGGACAGGTACACCAGCTTGAATGAGCATCACTAGTAAACTGCCTAGAAAACCAAAATGTAATCAAAGCCAATGTCTCACAGATTTTATCTTTATACTTTTTCCTACTCACCTACTATCAGTGACCAACCTTTTGAAATGTTTTCGGCTCCTGTATTCATTTATTGATGAAAAAAACACAGCATAGGGTTATCTAATGACAACCCACAACCTAGCTCAGAAAGTCAATTGAACCTAGTTTTTCTCTTACTATAAATTACATGTTCCTGAATATTACATGTAGATCAAAGAAAACATTCTTGCTTTCACTAAGTAAGGCAATGAAGGAATTTGGTCCAGTTTAAGTTACCTTAGCACAGATGCATTTTCCTGGTTTAGTCTCCAAACACTTTCTGAATAGTGAATCTTGTAACCAGTTTTCCATGCAAATCTAAAACCTTTTCAATTTACAATTGTAAGGTTCACTGCATCCCAGAAGGCTTTTATATGTATCAGGAAATTATTTGGCTATACAAGCCACAGCAGCAGGCACTGGCATTTGAAAACTATGATGCAAGGACTTCCCTTCATTTTCAAGCAGAACCATTGGCCAGTAATTTAACTACCCTAAGCATTAAGAAATTTTATTCTATTGTCTCTCAAAAATGAAAAGTTGAATTTACAAAAGAGGTTTAAAGAAGTACTTCAAGATACACAGAGAAATATAAATAGCGCCAGACAACAGATGCATGTGGAGGAAATTAAGGGCATGATGTCTTATCTAATGCAAACTTAGCTGAAATGCATTAATAAAGCTATTGTATTCTTCACCTAGACAAGTAGAGGATGCCAACAAAAAAAAAAAATATCACAAAAGCAGCTACAGAATTGGATCTTCTATCACCTTTCAAAGGCTGAGCTTTATTCCTTATGTAGTTCATAGGAGTTTCGAACACAAGCTAAGCAGGAACAGCAGAATGCAGCATGTATCTGCCAGTTTTAATGAGAGTAGTAAACTTCCATCCAAGGCAATCTATGTTAATGACTGTTAGCAAGTGCTGCATCATCTCCTACACGTGTATAATCACCCAGGTTGCATCATCTCACACGATTAGACAACAGCAGTGCTGAACCATCTCAGTACTAAAACATTTCCCTCTTACTATTACTTAGACTGAATTATGACTGACTAATGCAGAACAGAAAATAATTCCCTTAATGCATTACTCCTGCCATCACTGATGGTGTGCTGTAACCGACACACCACATTTGTGTACCATCACACCAGGATGGACTGCATGCTGCGGTTTCTCCAGGGACATCTTATGAGAGGTGGTAGGAAATATCCTAACTCAAAAGCTGTGGTTTGTGCTGTAGCTTTACCTCTTCTATGATAAGTGATAATTCTTTAACATTCAGAGCAGATCTCTTGGTTTCTGCTCTCAGAAGAGAAATTAATCCCTTTTGATGTATTTGAAGCTCCGAATTCCTGTTTACCCATGTTTGCTGAAATAAAATATAAACAAAAACAAAACCCTATTTTCAGACTTCAAAAAAGGCTCAATACACCCATCTGTTCCAGCTAAATTCTGCACGAGAATGAGGAAAAACGCCACATAAAGGGTTTGATCTCTCATGTCCTCAAGTCATTGGGAATTTTCTCAGTGACTTGGATGGGAGAGAGATCAAGCCCAGGGAGCATAGCAGGGCAGCCAGTTGGCCACAAGGTATTGATTGTGAGGCCTGTGTCCTTTTTGAAATAGTATGTTTGACCCTCAGGCTAAATAGGTTGGCACAGATGATCTACACCGAACAGAATGCTACCAACTCAGGCATTCACTGAAAGACTCACAAAATTTGGCCTTTTTCTTCCTCCCCGTGTACAGACTCATGCAGCTATGCAGCAATCTCAGTTTCAGGATGAAAATGTTTTTAGCCAAAAGTTATAGACAGCTTGAAAAGTCAAAGCCCTAAAAGCTCAACAATCAGAAGGCATGCCAATAACCAATCTGAGGCTTTCCATGTTTCTGCAGACTAGAGCTGCGCTTTCTAAACCTTTTAAACAACCACCTTTAAAAATTCAGCGAGCCTTTTAATCTTTGATTTCATCTACTAAAAATAGGAAAGCATAAAAGTAGAACTATATATTCCTGCAAGTGGGTGTCAGTTATGCAAGCCCCTTAATTCAGATATGAACAAGTTAGAAAACCTATTTTGATTAATAGGAAGTTACAGTATTCATTACTTTGGAATCCAAGTATTTTGCAAATGTTTTAACTTCTGTGAATGCCTAAACACAGCACTCCAAATGCTAAGTTCATTCTGACACACTGAAGAACTGCTTTGAATACAAGTATAGGAAAGCATATCTATATGAAAACACAGCTCACAGCAGATAAACACTCCTTCCGCAACACTGCAAGGACTTTGTGATATAAAGTCTAAATCAATATTACAACAATTAACTGAATAGTCATAACTTTGTATCAACAGTTTTAGACCATAGCACAAGTCTGGTTACTTTGGAAGCTATAAAAACCACATTGCACTAATCAATAGAAACAATGCCACAGAAAAATTAAGAGTAGAACAGTTTAAAATAGCTTGAAAAAACCTCACCTTAGAGCAACAATGGCAAATTCAGCTTTTCAAAATTTGCTGGGAGAGGGGAATGCATTTCCATGAACAAGTCTGTTCATTCTGAAAAGTCTTTAAAGATAAGAAAAATGGTCTTTTTTTTTTTCCTTCTTACTCAAAAAAAAAAAAAGAAAAACTGAAAGACTGCTATGATAAAAACATGTAAATCATTCACCATCTCTTTACTTTGTGTTGTACTTCTTTGGGAAAAATGTGGCTGGTCAGCACATCTTCACTTGCAAACTGAGCTGGGTAAAGGGATGGGTTAAACTTAGCTAGAACTGAGGCAATACAGGCAGAAAAGAGAGAAACTCAGAGGCACTTGTTCAATTGGTCATCATCAGCCTACACTGAGCGAGTCCTGTGAAAAGCAGGGGAAAATTCAGTCCCCTTGCATCAGCATGTTGTAACCTTCCCACTACTCAGGAGCCATTACCAGAATATTGGATTGAGAAGAACTGGCAGAAAGATCCCCTTCCATGAGGACTCAATGGAGAGCAAAATGAATGTGTTTGCAGCCACCTTCTATTCTATGCAAGTTTTCATGTCATTAAGAGATCAATAATCTAATTCATCTTCCAAAATTTAGCATCCTCTTCCTGTTTGGGGGATGCTCACTGAAGAAAACTGTAAACAGAACCATCAAAAAGTGCTAAGTAACTTGAAATCCCACCACTCCATAAAAATGCAGTAGTGAAGATGAAAGTCTTCACTGTTGTAGGAAAAAGCTGCTCAGCTCATGGGACTTAAATCAGGACCGAAGGGGCATACTGATATATTAATAACATGTAATTAAGTGGGAAGCAGAAAAATACATATTCCGAATCAATACCAACAAAACAACAGATAAACTACAAGACACTTTCAAAATGTTAATGAACACCCATAAATATCTAAACACCCTCCTGTAACCAGTCCCAAAAAGCTGTACCCCCTTCAAACACGCACACGGGCCATGTGGGCTATACACGCACACCTCCCCTCCTCAGGGTGCATAGGTTCTCCTCCTGGCATATCTGCCCCTGGGCACCCCCACTACTGTCCATCTCTCTGATGGGTATAGACTGCACACAGCATCCTATAGGAAGTCTGTGCTATTCGGCCTTGGCAGCATCTAATTACCAGGAAAAGGCCATGTGGACTCCCCCACAAGTGATCAAAATTGAACTCCTGAACTCTGCATGCTAGAAAACCAAGTGCCTGCCTTATGATGTCTTCAGAAGGTCTGCAACTAATACGATCATAGATTAATTCACTTTATTAGGGACATCAAGAGGTACCTAGTTCCACCTCCTGCCCAGAGTATGTTCAGCCATTGGATCAGAGCAGTTGCTCGGGGCTTGACCAGCCAGGTCTAAACCCTGCAAAACTGAAGACTGCAAAAACACTCCAGGTAACTGCTCAACCTCACTGTCCTTGAGGGGGGGAATAGTTTTTCTTTATATCCAGTCTGAACTCAAATTCTCAGTTCTAATTCTGCCTATTTCTTATCCTGCTCTACACACTAAGCCCGACTCCATCTGCTTGATAACCACCTCCCTACTGGTATGGGCAGGCTCCTCTCAGGTCCTCCTGAGGCCATTTCTTCTCCAGGCTGAAAAAGCCCAGATGTCAATCCTGATTTACCACCACAGCCACAGCCCACTTCTACCTAAGCACTTGAGACATTAGGGTATATTTTCCTTGAGTTTCTTTCACAGTTCTCCTGAAAGATAGTTCTTCTAAGTCATGGACAGTAACACACAAAGGCAGGGGTGCAGGAAACACTCCGTCAGGGTGTTCTGCTTTAGTCAACACGGCAGTTCAGTGTGGGATAGAGAAGCAGCCACAATCACCCAGGTTTTCAAGAGATAAATGTATTATGCAAGACAAACTGAAAAAACACTCTCCCAAAAACAAAGAATGTAGACTTTTCAGTGGCTTAAATAAAGAGTTAAAATGGCAGCAACAGGATAACAAAACAGAGGACATCCACTGTTCGTGAACAACACTACTAATAATGCAGTCAAGTCCCACTGAACAATCAAAAACAAGTTGGTTGACTCTTAAGAGAGCATTAGGCTGTAAGATACTGACAGCTCTGGTCTCTAGTTAACCTCTCAACAGATAAGACTTCCAATAGAGTAGTTGGGTTTTTAAGTGTAGAAAATCTAGATGCTCTTGAAGACTGACACTCTCCAAAAGACCTCTGAGAAGGTATTAGGAATCTACCTAACCCCCTGAGGGGAGCCACAGGGAAAGCAAGTAGAGGGATTGGTCTGCAGGGTGTTACAGAAAGGCAGTCTTATTCCAGCCATTTTTGGAAAGACTGATTAGGATAACATGGTTATAGCTTCAGGATAACAGGGTTGAGCAAGTCGCCTGTGGACAACACGCACTAGCGGAGCAAAGAAATAGCAGAAGAGAGTAATAGCAACCTCTAAAAACAAGATGCTACTTTCTCTTTCAAAAAGAACTTGGTGCTGCTCAGTAGTAAAAGACCCCTAGGTCTCATCAACCTTAGGTTATCACTGGCAAGCAAACTACTCAGCCATGCACATGAGTTCCCTTTTATCCCAATCTTGGCACACCACACTCTTACAGAGGCAGTCGCCTTCCATATTCCTTGTCTTGACAAGATTGCAATTCTACCTATTAAAAAAGCAGGGATTATGCCATTAACTCTCAACAACAGAAGACTCAGAAATCCCTCTGGCTCTGACCTGCTGTAACACACACCACATACCAAACACCTGTGGTTCAAGTGCAAGCTCTATAAAGCATGCTTAGCATCCCAGCAAAAACCCAGGGTGGATGGCAGTACATTCTGAATAGTCTCTCCTCCGAATGACCTGGACAGAAGATGCACTGCCGAGTGAATTTTTAAGGCTTTACAGGGATGCAGTTAGCTCATATCACCTGGGAAGCCTTTACAGACCAAAGATCTTAACCTCTGTCTGTAAACATAAGGCAAGGAAAGGATCCAAGAGCCAGAAATCGGTCCAAGCTGATGCATGGCAAAAGTACACCTAACAGCTATCAGATGATAAAATGTGATGCCTTTTGTAGATTTCAAATAATTTCAGTGATTATGTAAAGCTAAAAAAGCAAGTGTTTGAAACAGGCCTGTTATCTGCCTCACTATTCCCTCCGCAAATTAATATACAGAAAGGATGTTATGCTGCTGGCACTGTTCCAATCTAAGTAGCATGCACATCCTTCCATCACTGCAGCACTTTGGGGATCAAACCAGAATGGTGTCAGCGTCGTTTTCAGGGCAGATATTCAGCACTGCAAGACAAATGACTGCTCCAAATAAATACATAATTAAATACTAGGCTAAACAGTAAGAATTCTGTGTGTGATAAACACAATAAAAGCAAAACAGACTCTGAACAAAATGCATCCATCACAGTCTAAATGAGGAATGGAAACTAATCTCACCTCAAACTCAACAGTCTGCTGAAATGAGATGCCAATGGGGATCAGCAGAACCTGAGAAACTTAGAAAAGTTCACAAACTGAAGGAGAAAGAACAAGATGCTCTTACCAAATCATAATACTACTCCTTTTAACATCAGTGTTCATTCTTAGCATTCTTGGAAAGATTAGTAATGCTTTTATGCAACCAAGATGACAGGTACATGCACATTTCACACCTATACCAAAGACTAATTTTATGTGGTTTGAGCTTACTTTATTTAGAGAAATCTGGTTTCTTTGTACCATTGTATTACCTTTGGGTCCTTAAAGAGGGAAGCCATCATGTAGAGAGACGCAAAGTCATCCTGCTAAGGATGCAGAACCGTTTCCATGCGAACATCTTAGAAAGCATCCACAAGAAAAAAAAAAAAGGAAGAAAAAAAATATCTAGATTCCCAAAGTCAACAGAGAAGCTTCAAAAGTAGACACAGCTGCTGATTTAGTCCTGAGAAAATGAGCATCCTATTAAGATCTCTCTGCCCACTCTTGTCTCAGTGCTGATTCTCATTCCTACAGATGGCCTGCCTGCTCTGAAAGATTTTCTGCAGCACCCTCTGCCAAAAACTGTGCCTGGAATGTCAGCAAGTGAAAAGAAAGAAAACCCAAACACACCACAAGTTGTGTTCAGATTTTTGCAGATATAAGTGTCACAGCGTGAAGCCTACTCAAAAGCACCACCCAAATAAATGAGATCTTGGCTGCATCTGCCTGGCTCTAATAATACCATATATAGTGGAAAACAGGGAAGTGATAGATTAATGTATCTACCTGCTGCAAAATGCACATATTTTGTAACACATTCGGGGAGACAGACCAAAGGGCAACAGCAGAAACAGCCCTTGGTGGGGGAATGCTTAACCCACGCACCTGACACCATGTAAAAGGCTGCAGTTCACAATGGTGTAGAGGCCAGGCTGGCAGCTGGGACCCTGCATGCCAGTTGGGCAAACAGAGCAAGCATCTCACTTTCCAGGCTTCTGGCCGCCATCTAACGTGGACTGGAGGATAGGAGCTTATGCTAATACCTACATTGGTATGAACTTGTGATAAAATAGAAAATGCTAGCACCCCCTATACCTGCCTTTATTAGTACATCAGTTTGAAGCCGTATGTCACCAAGTGATGAGACATAGTTCTTCTGACAAACTTCCCTGTGACACATGAAATACTCAATTCCTATATTACTTAATAGTATTAGGCACCCCACTACTCCAGAAAAGATGGGGTTTGTTTTGTCTTATCTCTGATGTCATCACACCAGAGTTCACACAGCTTCTACAGAAGAAGACAACACAAAGAGGATGTGGGATGCTCAGCACACCACAGAAATACACACTGAGAACATCCACCAGCCAGCTGAAATCACCTGCAGGGCACTGAGGTAAGTTTAATTCTCACATGGAAACAGAAGCAGCCATAATGCTGAAATGGAATTTGAGAGCAGAAATTAGCTTACCAGTTGTCACTAATATGCTGCAACTGCAGCTACTTCAAAGCAGCCACAGCTCCACAGCAGCACATAGAGCTCGTGATCCAACCCCACTCCTCCTTTTCGTAACTTTAACAGGGTAATTACTTGTTCAAAATTAAACTGATCTCTCTTCCCCTTTCCTTACAAGATTGATTCCTTCAAAACATTTAACGATATTCAACTATTATGGTCAAGCATAATTGACTAACCTAAGGTTTAAGGACACCAGCTATTCCGAACAGAGTGTTTTAAAACGCATTTTGCTGACATGGCCACAGCCATGGAATCTGTAACAGAGCTTTACATGCTCACAGGGCAGCCCAGAAATGTTACATATAATCTGTCTCTTGAAGCGAGGGTAGAGCAGAAGATGGGGCTAAAGCACAGAAATTACACATTAAAAGTATTTCTAAAATGTAATGTCAAAGGCAGCAGATGCTTAAAAGAATGAGTTCTTAAACTCAAGCAGCAAACAGACATTACATCGCTCTTGCTCCTACTGGACAGGGATTCCTGTGCGAGTTAAATTTGACAGACTAGCTTTAGGAGGTACACATCCACATCAAAAAGAGAAAGGTTTAGGTTTCTTGTTCTCAAGTCTTTGTAGCATGAGCATGCTGCTGCAGTCCATGACAAGATTCTGGCTCTGTTCATAATTTGAGGCTACTATTGACTTGTATGGACAGAGACAGCCAGCAAGAAAAGGAAGTTTTTGATATCAAACATCTCTTCTTTCAAATACAAGTAATCTGGATTATTGCATCCAATACTGGATGCTTAGATGTATAAACTTCTCTTATCAATATATCTGGTTCTTACCTGTGCCGAGAAGCTTAGAGCTTTTCTAGAAGCCTGCAGACATAGCCAATGCTAAATGACACTGGACTGGAGACAGCACAGCTCCTATGTAGTGCCTTTCATTTCAAAGTCATGTCTTCAGGTTGCCTCAGTTGAGTTTTCCCCACAAAGATAACAGGCTGAGTTTTATTCATATACACATATATATAAGAGCATAAATATACGTGTATTCTGATGTACATATATATTCACATACACTTACATATTCTGATGTACACCCATAGGACCCAATTCTTTGACAGCTTACTCAAGTTTTAAAAACATGACACTTCATCAGAACCACTTGCTGTTTGCAGTGGTAGAAAGCAGAGACCAAATCAAATCTGAAAGTTCTGGCTTCTTGCCATTACAAATACTAAGATCAGCATTCAAGAATAGCTAAGTAGGTAAGACACTGTGTGCACCTCTCATGGCGATTTTAATATTCAGACATCAAAACAGTAGTAAAACAAAATCACTGACAGGCAGTCAGTAAAACCCAAAAGCAGTGATGAAGGCATTTTCCACTTTTGTGCTATATCATTTAGTAACTAAAATCTGTTTCAAAGCTTTATAGGTGCTGGGAAAATTAAAGACATTGCTGATGGCCTTTCCAATGATGCTCTTTACATTTCTCTTGCCTGGAAGATTAAGACATCTATCCTCTGATCCCAAATTCCCAAAGAAACTTTGAAATGAAAGTGTAAGCCTACCAAAATAAAGCTCCAATTTTAGTACAGCAAGGGAACGCAGAGAACTTCTGCAAGCCGTCCATTTGCAGAATGAGGGTCGCAGACAGACTGTGGTTATATTTAGGTGAGTTGATTCATAGCAAAACTAAAATCTAGATGCATCTGCCAGAGTAATACCATGTATTAAACAGGGGAAGTTTAGATTGGATATAAGGAGGAAATTCTTTCCTGTTAGGGTGGTGAGGCACTGGAATCAGTTGCCCAGGGGGGTTGTGAGTGCTCCATCCCTGGCAGTGTTCAAGGCCAGGTTGGATGAAGCCTTGGGTGGGATGGTTTAGTGTGAGGTGTCCCTGCCTATGGCAGGGGGGTTGGAACTGGATGATCTTGAGGTCCTTTCCAACCCTAACTGTTCTATGATTCTATGATTATAAAGAGCAGAACCTCTCACCAGAAGTGCAGAATCCCACCATGTCTTACAGTAGGATGCAAGTGTCCCTAGGCAATACCATGACACAACACAGCAGTTCATAGTTGTCAAGTTGTTCTGCCTCAAATACCCAAATCAGGCCAGTTTGGGGTGTTTTTAACAATATTAAATTAAAATGCAGACAGCTAGAATATTATCACTTTTAACTGAAGGATATCTAGGAAAAGGGGCAGTGAGTCAGATATGTTTTTCAGAATCTGCATTTTAATTCTGGGTTGTGTTTCTCACTATGAGGTTGTCCCAAACAGAGGTGAGGACCAGGGCACGGGTCCAGCTCTCTCCTTAACCTTTGAATTGAAGATGTTTAGAAAAAGACAGTTCCTTCTTCAGCCATGTGATGCAGCTACAGGATTTTTCATAACCATGGCTATGCACATCATAGCACAACAGTAGTATCTGGAAGATACTACCATCAGTGAGAACTGGGGGCAAAGAGAGGAACTCAGCATCCTGTGCGCTTAGGTTTTAACAAATTATCTGTTTGAGCCCAGTCATGTCTGCCACCCGGTAAAGAGAATAATTCTGTCCTAATGTGAGACAACATCAGTGAGGCTTAAGCAAAGCTGTTCTGCTGTGAAACAAGTGAAAGCACAACTCTCTTTGATAGTTACCACTAGCAGAGATGTGCTGCTGAATGTATCATGCACACTGCCTTCATGCAAAGATATTTCCCAAGATGTTCACACAGGAACAAAACTTAGAAGCAGCAGAAAAACAGTCTTCCCACTGGTCTCAATGCTGGCCTAGGGAGAGGTTCTTCAAGAGCTGTTTCCATGACTGTGACAATGAGATCTCCTTCAGAAGAATTACAACTGGATGGTAAAAACAAGCCATCAAACAGTTCCTTGGTAACCAATAAGCAGGAAGAACTATTTTGAAACAAGCCAGGGAGTCGAATCAACCAGAAGACAACAATAAAAAACAAGCACACATTTCTACTACAAAAGGAGAAACAGCCTATAATCTTGCTGACATTGGTCCTGGCTTTTATCATTTGTTATGTGGGAACACTTAAAAACCTCAGAGCTGAATGAGGTTGCCATTAAAAAAGAATGATAATAAAAGTCTGTTGCTCCCTTCTGTTGAGCACAGCTGTTAAATTCTTTAGAAAACATTACTACGGAGACATTTCTTCCAACAGTCCTTTCAGCCATGTTTAGGTTGAGAGGCAACAAAAATTCTATTAAAAGTGCTCATAAAAGTTAAATGCATCTTGATATACTGCATTAAACACATCTACCAGATGACCTAGTTTTGGTAATACCTCTTTTTTTTGCTTAATTGAACCTACCATTTCACGCTACTGAGAGCTAAACCAAAAAAGTATTCTATATCAGTAATCCAGACCAGAACTGGTATATAAATGCAAAGGTCTGTCCTCCCAAGGATGAAGACAGTGATCAGTCTTTAAGCTGCATGATTAGGTACATTTGAGCCAAGAGATTATTTCATGGAAAATAACCTTTTTATAACACAACACGTTCTTTCTTACTTTGGACATTGAATAGAGTTTTGCACACAGTATTTTTTCCCCTTTTAAGAGCAAGGAGTCATAAGCAACCTTTCCTGACACAAGATCCATCAGATTTTGTCAGTAGTAAATGCTCTCCACTGAATTATCATTAAAATTAAATTAGTTGATACCATTTTAATATTGCTGCGCTATAGCTCGGCTAGTTCAGCAGAGAAAGGTGTGGTTTCAAAGCACACACGGTTTTAAGCATTTCTCATTTTGCAAAAGTTTTATCTGCAAGCTCCATGCATAACTGAATCCTAATCTCGAGCATCCATTATTCAGCCAGCATTCCTCTCCTTATGTCCACGAAGGTGGAATGAGGGTTACATGAGATTAACATATTTCTCCTCTGCATTTCATTTATATTATTTTAGCTGAATCTTGTTAGCACCTCAAAAGAAAAAAATCAGAGGAGCAAGGTACTCAAAGGTACAGCGAACCATTGTGCCACCAACTGATGTACTGTATCCTCCCTGCCCTGTAATACCACTTCAGAACTTGCACATGGCAGAGAAGTGGTTGTTACTAGATTGCATTAAGTTCAAATAAGCAAGTACCATTCTTCAAGTGTCAAAGGCACAGAGCAAGGTTCATGAGATGAAAACAGAAGCAGTGGTGGAAAGGCCATAAGCACTGCAGAACATTTGCAGGGACTACAGACCAAGAAAGATGTTCCTTAGTCTTTCAAGCAGTCACTTCCAACAAAAATATATTCTATTTCATCACCACTGTAATTGCTGTTGCAACTGTGAACTGTGCAAACAGCACCAGAAACAGCAATGTAAATAGTAAAGATTTATCTCCTATTTAACATCCCTCAACTAATTCCTGATATCATTCTTGTAATCACGGCTGGCAGCCAAAATCCGCTGCTATTTTCTTTTAATAGAAAGTAATTCATAGGGTAATTCAGATTGGAGATCTCTAGTGCAACCACCTGCTGAGACCAGGGGCAGCCATAGGCCGAGACCCAGTGGTTCAGGGCTTGATTAATTTTGATTTTGAAACCCCCCAAGGCCAGAAACTACACAACTGCTCTGGACAACTGCCCCAACACCTCACTAACCTCCTGGGGAAAAAAATTCTCCTTATATCCAGTCTGAATCACTTGTTTCAAGCTGTGTCCATTGCCCCATCTTCCCACCACGCACTGCTGCGATGTCTGGCTCTATCTTCTCTATAGCCTGCACACAGGTAGGGGAAGGCTGCCACTATATACACCCCAAAGTTCTCTTTTCCCCATGCATAGCAAGCCAAGCTCCCTCAGCCTCTCTTTACAGTAGAATTCCTCCAACCAGTTTGGTGGCTGTCTGCTGAATTCATTCCAGTAGCTGAGTTATACTGGAACTGAATCTATCATTTCATGCTACTAACAGCTAAACCAAAAACATATTCTTTATCAGTAAACCATGCAAAAGGGAAGTTTATCATAACTGCAGACACCACTGCACAAAGCTGTGAATAAAGTATTTCAAGTTGAGAGGCACACTTGAGTTTCAATAGACTGGGAGCACTTCAGAGATTTAACAGACAAAGAAAAAAAGGAAAAATCAAATTACAAGGAAAATTTCAACCGCATACCTTTGTTCTATGCAATTGGCTCAAGATGTTTACTGATGAGATCTCAAAGACAGCATATGGTAATGTAGTTCTCATCGTTAGTCCTATAGCTACTTGATGTGAGGTGAACAGATAGTACAAGCAGGGAAGACGCAATGGGAAGGGAGACGGCAAGGTGCTATTGGTAACACAGACTGTGGCTAAGGGACAAATCCCACATTGATTCAGGACTGAACTACAATGAAGTATTATTGTATTCAGGTACTTACCACTATGCACTTAGAGACTGTCACTGTTATGCTCTGTATTTTTTACATTATCTCAAGGAAGGCTCTCATCTGATAATGTTTCTTAGGAAGACCCGTAGCTTCCCAGCAAATCCAGAAAAAGTTGTGCTGCCTCCTGTTGCACAGGCAGCTGGATTTATCAAGTCACTGGTCTCAGAACCACACACACACACACACAACAAGCAGGTCATAACCCTCTTCTCCAACAATTCTGTCAGAATAATCCTGAAGATGTTTGTAAGAGGAGATTGATCCACCTGCCATAAACATGGGGAAGTGGGGAGACACGGAAAGGAGGCATCTGCTTCAGTCCCCAGGAGTCAAAACAAACAATATACTTCCGCTTTGGCCAGTGAAACATCAGTGTCACAGTAAAACCTTGAGTAACGCTGCATTTCTGCAAATAAATGCAATCCATTTGATAAGCCTGTTTGGGTGCAAGAGGGTGTAATTAGAACTAAAACTTATTCTACATACTACAAAATTAAGTAGTGAGTTCAAAACAAAAGTTTTGCCTAGCTACACAAGCTTGAGCTTTGTTCTGAAGAGTGCTAGAAATGGTGAAACAAAGGGGAGAGAAGTATGAAGATTCTTAGCCCATAATCCCTTATCAAATCCCTTTTGGGAATAGAAGTAAACTTTTGTTCACATATCCATTCCTTAACATTTTATCATTGATGGATGAGTCAGTCAGAACAGCTACCCATAGATTAAGCATGCCCCAAATACCAGCATGAATATAGTAGTCTCACGTAAGCATACTAGGCATTAAATGTAAACTCTAACAAGAAGTAGATAGGAGTTAAAAACTGAACCCCACAGCAGTTAAAACATCATATCATGATTTAATTTCCTCCCTAGCACAATAGGAATGGCTACTGGGAAGAGTAAGGAGAGGAAAAAAAGTAATAATAATATAAAAAAAAGTAATAAAAAGGTAACATTTTTAAACTGCTCTTAAAAAAGAAATAATGGGGCAGGGGGTAGGAATCACTGTAAAGTAGTAATTACAGATCACAATGTGATGTTCTGTCTTAGCTTTCCCTATCAGAGCAAGTCTGCATGCAGTTTCCACTCCTGAGTACAGATTCTGTTGAGAAAGAATTAATGCAAAAGGGAAGGTTATCGTAACTTGCTCTAAAAGGCAAACTTACCTCATTTCAAAATGTTTTAACCACTTCAACCCAACCTTTCCAAACACCACCCAGCTGTGGTAAGCAGCATGACCACCAAAAGAAAACCGCTCTGGGGAAAGGGAGAACTTGCACTTTCCACAGCTGAAGTACTAAGCTAGATGCTTCTATGACCCACTCATAACATGTACCTCAAACTCAGAAAGACAGACTATTTTGGAAAAGGTTTTCCCTGTTTTCTGGTATGCATAAACTATTTTTTGCTATGCTCTGCACAGAATAATAAAGGAAGGGTACATTGCTCAGTACAGTACTTGGGGTCAATCCTAGAAGAGATGCTAACACACAGCTGCAGTAAACTTGAAACACCTTTTAGTAAGCCCAGTCACCACCTTCAAGAAGTTAACTGCTTGTTAGATCACGAGTGAAAGTTCCTCTTCCAAGCACCTTGACAAATTTCACTTGCCTTCACAGGATGTGTAAGATTTTCTGTGCTTCCAAACAGTGATCTGCTGTTTAGTAAGCACAGCTCCAATGAGCCATAACCTCTTCCTTCAGCAATGATTTATTACATGAGGTTCCCACTACCAGTTTTTTTAGACCATGACTGTACAGCCAAGATCCCCTAAATTGGAATCTATTTCCTATCATCTTTATGATATTTAATCCATCACAGAGGAAGTCAATTACCAAGCAGATTGAAGTGTGTGTAGGCGGGAGCTGTGTGAAGGTTCGCACTGTCCAGCTATTCTGAAAGTTTCTTGTGAAGAGAAATCAGAGATGCTGAAATTCACCCTCAGGCACTGCATATGGGTCATGAATAACTGGGCAGTTGTGGTGGAGTGGGGTAAACTGTGTAGAAGCACTAACAAAATTGTTAATAAAAGTATAATTTTTCCCTATGGACAGAGATTTAAGACGGATTCACAACTGATTTTCAAACCACAGGCTAGAAAAGCAGCTATTTATGATCCACCTTCTGACAAGCAGCAGGAAGATACTAGAACTATCTGAACTGTGGCTCATCTTTCCTCTCCACCCTAGCACTTGCTACCGGAAGATGCTCTAAGCACATTCCTGTAACATAAAGGGACTTCAGAAAGTATTCAGAGGTTATGATTCCTTCATGTGGTCTCTGCACGATTGTAAAACAACAACAGAGAAAAAACTGTCAGGTTACTCCCCTTCTCCTCCCCTTCCTTTCCTGAGCATATCAAATAGCACATTTTCTGACACTAAATGACCTGGCTTCTACATTTAAAAGTGAAACCAGATTTTGAACCAGGTATTATATCACTGGATCTATAACAAGGATACATTCTAGCCTCCCAGTATGCAATGCAGTATGCAACGTTTGCAAGAGTGAATAAGTAAAAAATTTTCTGACAACTTATAGCTGTTCTTTCATACCTGGACAACAGTTTCAACCTCCAAAGATCTGAACCTACCACTTCCTCTTCTTTACTGCAGAAAATTAAGAAATGGGTACCAATGCACATTAGTCCCAATAAAACAGAATGAACTCATTCGGGAACATGATATATATCAGATTTCTCATTTCTGTCTGATTTTACACAGCTATATGAGGAGTACCTTACTGCATGTTATCTTTCACTTGTAACCACAAACAGAGGCAGGGGAAAAAAAGGGGGGAGCATGTGACCATTTTTATTTATTGTCCTTACACAAGGAAAAATAACTTGCTAACACAGTCCTAAAATACTGCTCTAAGCACCTTAAGGAGAAACAGAGGAGTATACCTGCAGACACCAACTCCCTGCTGCGCCTCAGAAAGCTGTTGATGCTATCTTACCCAACATCATCTACTCTAGGAGTGTTACCAACTTCTATAAATTGCCTTCTGAAGCCATTATGAAGCAGAATTTTTACTGACTTTTCACTGTTCCTCTCTTATTTGGGGTGGGAATATTTATACGCTTTCATTAGCCACAAACTTCTTTCAGATTTGTAAACACGCTGCTTTTAATTCAAATCCAGATTTTACACTTACCAAGTTTTCAGGTTTACAATTTAGATTCTACTCTCTGTAATACTAACTAACATACAGATGTTGTATAGTCCTTTTATCACATTCATGGTAAATTTGTTGGTATTAACTAACACTAAAATAAATTTAGAACATGAGTTAACTAAAAGTGGGGCAGCATTAGCATGACACATACCTTTGCATTTCTCTCTAAAAATGCAATTTTTGTGATTCAGTTACAGATTTACTTAGAGAAAATACACAATACCCTCCATTTACAAACTACCAGGCTACTCAAAAAAGGAAACAACTACATTGTTGTCTTTACTGTACTTCAAGTCAGCAACCTATAAAATGCTCAGAATTTCCTATACAACGATTAATATTAAATAATTTGATTCTAATAAAAAAATTATATTAATCATAACTCTGTTAGTGAAAGAGACAGATAAATAGGTTTCTCTGATATCTAAATTCTCCCATTTCAATTAAATACATAGAGAGAATCATAAAACTACCATCATCTTATTAGCTCATCCTTAAGGTACCCTCCAACCCAAACCATTCTATGATCGTAAGCACAGAACAAAACACAACAAATAATCCAAGAATGCCATCAAGTGCATCAATAGCAGGATTCTAGTTGCCAATAGAAGTGGATGTATAAACAGTACAAACTATTTTCTCATATATTAAGCATTTAAAAATTAAATACACATATATAAAAGACTATAAAAATTATGGACTGAACAATGCATCCAATGCTTAGATGTTTACCAGTTCTCAAAACAGCCTTTCATAGCTTCTACAGATTTTCTTAAACTGCACACGCTTCAATTCCAGACTGGTGGTGTTAGAGGGCACTTTTTCAGTAACCCAAATATACTGCTAGCATATGCAAAAGCCCCTGGTAATTATGTAATGCAGATGTGAATTTCTTAGTTACACACACTTACCCAGCAGATCCAAACCGTTAAACCTCAACAGCAGAATTCAGAACACCTCTCAGAGCCTCCAGCTGGCTTTGCTCTCTACCAGCTATTGAGACAACATAATGTTCTAGAAGCATCCTTTACATTTTCTCCTCCATACCCCTTCCTGAAAGGGCTGCCTACTCCTCTAAAATCTAGCAAACAATTCAACTATTTGGGATTTTTCAGGCTTGAGTTTAAATTGAGGGGGTTTTCAAGGGTTTATCAAGGGTTATAAAGCAAAAGAACAATTTCGTAAAAAAAAGAATATGAAAATACAGGCAATTCGGAGCTAATGAACTGCATAAACCACAATAACAGCGTTCTCCAGAGACCACCGCAGATAAGCAGAAACCATCATTCAGGTCACCTGTTAAAAACAGGGCTTCAGCCAGAAAAATTTCTCATTAAATCAAAAAGCACAAGCCACACTAGAAACATGGGCTTAGCCAAATGAAATATCCCATCTAGAGCACTTCTACAATCATTTGCTTTTATTGGGTTCCTCCAAATACTTCACTTAATGTGCCCACAATCCTACTTCATTCCAACAGTTACCTTGAAAACTCAGCCATCACATCCTCTCTGCACCAGTAGCGCTTCATTTAGCCAACTACAGATTCCCACAGGACTGGTATCACGGAGGCAGAGAACAGATCCCCTGTGCTAGATGTTAGCAGCAAAACCCCAGATACTGCATGGATTCCCTTGCCAGTTCCAGGCAGAACACACATCTGACCCTTAGAACCATGTCTTTGCTCTCACCTTGGACATAGCAGTGATCTGTCTCCAGTTCTGGAAGGCAAATTACTGCCTGCATCTCTCTGCTTCTGTAGCAGACTCTTACAGCAATCTTCTGAGGCATCTCCTTTCCTGATTACAGCTCAACAACTTCTGTGAGCCTCTCTTATTTATACAGGGTGGGGCAGAACCTGCCACTACTCAGCCATTGTCGAGGCACACCTGATCCATCACCTGACGGTAAGATACTTTACTTTGTGCTGCACAAATCTAAAACCATGCGGAGAACAGAATTTGTGCATGTTTGTAATGTTTCACCTGAGTTTAAAAAACAAAACAAACAAAGATCCCCCAAACACAAACGGAACAGCTAATGTCACCTTGTGCACGACAAACATGCAGTGTTTTGGTAAGTCTTGGATGTTATTTTCGTATTGGCATAAAAAAGAGCAACTGAAGACAATAGAGATCCCTAGACAGCACAAATGAAATCAAACCCTTTCTTTCTAAGTCCCACATACCTCAGATTAACAAAACAGTTAGTTCAAGTCTGCATGAACCAGGGATAGATTTGTCCTTTAAAATACAATTCCACAATTACTCTGAAGAAAAGATCAGGAGTGTCTTTCTTGGCTTTCAACTCATTTGCCACTAGGAACAAAAGATAGTCAGGCTCCCTTGTGACACTGCTTAACTCTAACTCTGAACATTACTAAAGGCTGAAAGGTTCAGGAGGATGCATAAGGGAACACAAACAAAACAAAACAAGCAGAAGTCACACAGTGAAAGACAGAACATGTTTAAGAAGTATAATTGCTGAAGATGCTGTAAGACTTCATAAATACCCTACCACTTTATCTGTCTTTTTGACAACAGAAAAGCAGAGTGGTGACCTAACAAAAGGGTTACATTAATCCTAGTATTGATAAATCTCTGCAACAAAGAAAGCACCTGTCCTTAGATTGGCAGCTCTGTAAGTCTTAAGGGGACACAAACTTCATCATGTTTGGCTGAATTTTTTTAAATAACTTTCCTTTTAGGAAAAAAATGTAACCTGCAGACCAATTCAGTAGAGGAAAAGAGGAGGGGTTCCTGTTTTGCTAGGTACAAACAGAACAAGGGGTGGGAGTTCTTCCAGTTGTTGTTCTTACCTGGGGATGCTTGCGCCTGTGAGAGTCTTCCCTCCATGGAAAGCGAAGTCAGCTTCAGAGGATGAGAAATGTGATGCTAAACACATATAAATCTCCAAACCAGGATCTCTTAACAGCAGTGAAGAGAAGGAAATTGCCTGCAGATTACCTAAATGTTGAAGAAACTTCCTGAATACCTGTTACATTAGGAGTTACATGGAAAAACAACCACATTTTTGTGACAAAAAAGTTGCTTGCACAGTGCATGCACAATACAAGTACTGCAGAACAACACCGTAAACTTCCCCTATTCAAACTTCTGTACAATCATGGCTTGCCACCTAAGTGCCTAAAAGCAGTGTATTTGTGCAACAGCCCCCAGCTGGCTTGAACAGGAGTTAACAATTAACAGATGATTAGTCCAGGTGCAATTAATGGAGGCTAATGGAAAGGTGGACCCATGAGTACGGCACCACCCAGCAACTAGAAGGAAGTCAGCAGCACAGGAATGAAGAGGCTAAGGCAGAGTTGCCTGATGTGTCCTAATATAACGATGTTCAATAAGAACAGTCGCACTGACAGGCAGCATTTTTAGGAATTTTACTGAAGATAGAAGCAGCGCATCTTAGGAAAAACTGACAGCAAAGTAGAGCCAACATCTAACATCCCTTTTCTACTAACTTCAAATAGAGAAAGGGAGAAAAAAATGCTTTTGCTTTCACAGAACAGTACCTCTGAACAAAACAGACATCAAGCAGCCAGTTGTTTCGGACTGCTGTCACCCTGCTGTCTGATTTGCTACAGATGACACCTTGTCTGGCTGGCAGCTGCAGAGAACTGGGGCTTCAGCCACTGCCAGACACCTATGAAACACACACTGCTCTTGAAAGTGTTTTAAGTGTGCTGCTGTCTTACTTCCCATGCTTGTTACAAAGTCATGGGCGGCAGAGCATCTAACTTGAGGATACTGTGCACCTGTGAGGCAGCATATTATGCTTACAAAGAGATGATCTCCCTCAGGATACAAGGAATCATAAGATTATGGACCTTTGCAGCCTTTAGCTTGAAGACTCCAAATAAGTTTCAGGCCAGAAGCCAGATATCGCAGTCCCTCTGAAGTTTGCTAGATTTATGCCCACATTACATCACAAAAATAGGCACTGACAGCTGTAAGGTATGAGTGAATTTGCTCTTAAAGGGTTATTTAATATATTTACTTCCTAAGTCATAGTAAAATGTGGGGTAATTGGAATCTTGCATGTTCCCCCAACCACTACCACATTATCCCCAGTTACTTGGTATATCTGAAATAAAGTAAATGTAAAAAAGAAAAAAAAAAAGGAAAAAAGAAACAAAATACCACAGAGCAAATTTCCTCCTTTACTACTTTTTACACCTACACATTACATTACTACATGATTTTGCAGTGTTTGTGTGCAACTAAAAATCAGACTGTATTTACTACTGGGAAAAAGACAGAAGTGAGCATTCAGATAGAGAAACCATCCCCTTTCAATAATAAAGGCAATTACACCAGGTATTCTAAAAACAACAATATACAGCACCTTCTGTTCACATATTCTGGTTACTGTCATCCTGCTTAATCGGTACCACAAATACTTTGCTTAGTGGAGTATGCCCACTTATTCGTATTTCATTGAGATGATTGCTTAATCTGCCTCTTGTAGTAATGGCAGCACATCACACGTGACATGGAAGACCAGTCTTTGGAATGAAGACAAGGCTGCAGGCTGTTTGTTAGCTTCGACTTACCCCTTCTACATGTAAAGACAGCTCAAGATTAGTTCAATGTGGGTAGGAACTTCTGGGAAGTCTAATAATTTGTTTGAATGTCAGTTTTTTAGCAAGAAATTTTAAATTATTTTTAGTTGAAGGTACGTCTACAGCAAATGAAATCTTTTAAACATCCTTAAGTAATATCTTGTTTCAAGGGTAGCATGTTATCAATGAAGACAAAAGCTTTATATTTATCCTTAGTAAAGCAGAGCTTTGAGGATGGTATAATATCCCACTCAAGTTGCCTCAGTGTTTTTGACAGGAACCAATAATGATTACATCAACATCTGCACTCTTTATTATCAGGACTGAACCAACCTCTAGATACAACTCACGGGTTTACTCAGATTGCACACATATTCTTGCATCTGCGTTATAGTCCACTGACAGAAATCATCCTCAAGTGGGATCGGACTTTAAATCTTTCATCTCAATTAAGACAGCATGTGCAGGAAGCAAACGAAACCGATGCACTGCAATGGCATGCACCACACTCCAGCAGAGGCAGTGGGCTGAACTTGCCAGCTCAGTTCCACACCACATCCTGTACAGACAACAGAGAGTAAAGACTATTGATCTTTGCCAGCTTGGGCCAGATTTAAATTGATGGCCTAGAGCCGACAGACTCTTCATCCATTAACATATTTCCTGGTGCAGAGAAATGGTTGCATATGCATGTGAGAGTAAATGACTTGAATTTGATGAAGACACCTTCTTATCCCCTGCTGAAGTTGATTCCTTCAACTATGCAGAAGGAGTTCTGTTGCCTACTGATGAAAGATACTATATAAACCAACAGAATAAAGGGAAAAAATTCCATTGGCATAGATTCTCAATTGACTGCATATTGCTTAACAGTCACAAATCCTATTAGCATTAATCAAAGTAAGATGATGGGCTTTCTAACATGTTTGGCCTGGAAGACAGAAACCACACAAATCTGAGAACTGAAACTTCATGGAATGGGGAGCGGAAAGGAGGGTGGGTGAAGACCTCCCCTATCTACCAAAAATCTGACCCACACGGCATAATGAGGGAAAGACTGGAGAGCTCATTTCCTATACTGACTTCCCTAAAGCACTGCACAGTAGTAAGCAGTTGTCACCAAGGTGGGTAGAACAATAAACTCCCAACAGTCAAGCTGAACTGATACAGTCCATTACCTATTGAATCATGCCCATACAGGCCTCTCTATTGAATGATTACAGCAGCACCAATGGGCTGTGCACTGCAGTGTTGTATTACAGCTCTGGTTCATAAAATTTTACAATGTGTAAGTAAAAAGTTAAATGCTACTGAAGACATAAGCATTTCTCTTCCATACGTGCACCAGACACGCCCAGGGATGGCTGTGGTTTCAAATGTATACATGATGAATTTCTAGGAAACTGGCCAAAACCTAATACAACATGGCCACATGGATCTCTTAGACAGACACCCAGCAAAAGTCTTGCTTTTGAGTATCTGCAGCTGATAGTAAAATTACGTGGCTATCACTGAACTACTGTTTATCCTTATTCTTTAGTTTGGAAACAGTTCAATGAGATTATTGGCAGATGAACCAGAACCAAAATATATGCTTGCTGGCATGTATTTTGAAGCAATCAACTTAAAAAGAGAATATTCCAGCCAGAGCAACATAACTGGAAAACTATAGAGTATATGCAATTCTGAATGTGCACACAATCTAAATGCCTGCCCTACTGACATTGTATATCTTTTCTGAAAGCTATACTTTAGTTCAAATAACGTAACTGATTTTTAGAGATGGTCAAACAGCATTCTCCAAACACTGATTCTGGTAAATATGGATATGGTTTTGTGTTGTGAAATATTCACAAACCATCCCCATTATTTGCACATCTTCTTGGAAATACGTGAAGAAAATTACAAGCAAACAGTCTTATCTGTTGACTATGCACAAGGTATTGAGCAGTGGTATTTGCTACTTGATGCAAGCCTCAAAATTAGTTACGTGATTAATCCGCCTGCTAAAATAAGTACACAATATCAAAATACCGAGATTTGTTCAATTTATGCTCTTGACTCTTGAGGCTTTTGTTTGAAAGAGCAAGTATACTCAAATAACATTGCATCTCTGCCCATTGTGATATTTATGCTTTCCTACCCTTGGGCAGCAATGTTAGGCCAGCTTTGTAGAATAAACTCCAGCATATATCCATATTTGTGCATCACTGCAAATCCCAGACTAGATTTCCTGCCAATATAAGTGGGTTTAAGCTAACAATTTTCACTCATTTACATCAGCAGATAATTTGGACTGTGGCATGCACGAAAAATACAGATGTACATTTAAAACTGATTTCTGGAAGTGCTCCCATTGAGAAGAACATTTACCAAACGTTGAGATCCCACTGAAATTTCTGAAATCAGTGAGAATTAAGCACCTGCTTTAATCACCTGATCCTTTCAACAACAAGGAATTTATTGATAACTTCTGCTGGGCAGGATAATGATACTAATGCAACAACAACAAAACTTAGTGGCCTTATACCAGCAAGAAATGGTGATATTAATCAATTAATTTTTTGTTGTTGCATCTACATAAATGTAAAATAAGAGCTGGTCACTGAGAAATCATACTCCTTAAAATTGAACAAGCATCTACTCTTGTTTCAGTCCCGTTGCTAGGTTGTAATGCCCAGATATGCATATAATAATTGAATTATCATGATCAAGTATTTTCTAACTGCCACAAAACTTACCGGGAAGAGATGAGTCGGTTTTCACTTCATCTAGATATGCCCACCCTAGTTCATTAAACCAGCTGTACTTTAAGCAAAAGTCTGCACAAACTTCAGAATATACTGTAAGCAGCCAAGCTGTGTGAACTAGTTCATACAAAGAAGCAAACTCTATAGCTATAACTTCAGTCAATTGTTCTGTGTGTCTAGGAGACCAAGCTACAGCTTTTGGGAAGTTTTTGCAGGATGCTGACACATCCTTTTGACATCTTTCTATACACTGCTGGAAATAGCATTCCTGTGTTTCCCCATGTTTTCTAACTATGGGAATCCCAGCCCACTTTCAATAAAGTTATTGTGCACACAGAATTAAATATTCACTCCAAGGGGAAGTTTCGATTGGATATAAGGAAGAAGTTCTTTACTGTAAGGGTGGTGAGGCACTGGAACGGGTTGCCCAGGGAAGTTGTGAATGCTCCATCCCTGGCGGTGTTCAAGGCCAGGCTGGACAGAGCCTTGGGTGCCACGGTTTAGTGTGAGGTGTCCCTGCCCATGGCAGGGGGGTTGGAACTCGATGATGCTAAGGTCCTTTCCCACTCTAACTATTCTATGATTCTAAATAACTTGTGTTCATCACTCACAGGCTGCACATATTTATTACTAGTATCTTCTTAGTGCATTACCCATATGCCTTTATGCTATTTCCCTGTCTTTATGGGTTACCCCAGAGTTCAGGGCAGAAGTGCTATTGACATAATTCTGCTTGAACTGATATCAGTTGTGGAAATTTGTCATTCACCTATTGTTAATGTCAGGCTGTAATTGGTTAGAAACTGTTTCAGAAACTACTTCACATTAAAAAAATTAAGAGCTGTAGCCAAAACTGAGCTGTTTCTTTCTACTTTTCTAATGCTCTATTTACATGTGGTAGATGGTACACATTGCAAACAAGGGAAAAAATATAAATGTTGATGAATAAATACATGGTAAAGGATTGTCAAGTAAGGAAAATATCTCATTCAGTACAGCAATCACAATTAAATAGCTTAAGTAAAAAGACCCAGACTTTGTATCTCTGGATGCAAAGAACTCAGGAAGTCTTACTGGAGGCCTCTATTATTTGAACATCCATGTCACCGGTCAAGTATACTGCCAATGGTTTTCAAAATTGTCTGCTCAAATTCCAGCCCCATATAATACAAAAATGAACAGAAAGCATTGCTCTGTCCCCAATTTATAGAATCATAAAATCATAGAATAGTTAGGGTTGGAAAGGACCTCAAGATCATCCAGTTCCAACCCCCCTGCCATGGGCAGGGACACCTCACACTAAACCATCCCACCCAAGGCTTCATCCAACCTGGCCTTGAACACCGCCAGGGATGGAGCACTCACAACCTCCCTGGGCAACCGATTCCAGTGCCTCACCACCCTAACAGGAAAGAATTTCCTCCTTATATCCAATCTAAACTTCCCCTGTTTAAGTTTTAACCTGTTACCCCTTGTCCTGTCACTACAGTCCCTGACGAAGAGTCCCTCCCCAGCATCCCTATAGGCCCCCTTCAGATACTGGAAGGCTGCTATTAGGTCCCCACGCAGCCTTCTCTTCTCCAGGCTGAACAGCCCCAACTTCCTCAGCCTATCTTCATACAGGAGGTGCTCCAGTCCCCTGATCATCCTCGTGGCCCTCCTCTGGACTTGTTCCAACAGTTCCATGTCCTTTTTATGTTGAGGACACCAGAACTGCACACAATGCTCCAGGGGAGGTCTCACAAGAGCAGAGCAGAGGGGCAGGATCACCTCCTTCGACCTGCTGGTCACACTCCTCTCAATGCAGCCCAGGATATGGTTGGTTTCTGGGCTGCGAGCGCACACTGTGAAGCCGGCTCATGTTCATTTTCTCATCGACCAGCACCCCCAAGTCCTTCTCTGCAGGGCTGCTCTGAATCTCTTCTTTGCCCAACCTGTAGCTGTGCCTGGGATTGCTCCGACCCAGGTGTAGGACCTTGCACTTGTCGTGGTTGAACTTCATAAGGTTGGCATCCATCCACCTTACAAGCGTGTCAAGGTCCCTCTGGATGGCATCCCTTCCCTCCAGCGTATCAACTTACACTTCCACAGGTAGAACAGGTCTCATTTACAGAGAGGAAGATGCACAACGAAGAGAGATGACTTTGTCCAAGGTGAGTCCCAGCCTTCCCAAAGACACGGCCGGCCCCAAAATATGAATCAATTCACTGTTAACACTGGTGTCATATTAACTCTTATTTTATCAGAACTAATTAGACAACCTTAGGTTGTGGTTGACTGAATCAATGCTGTGCAAGGACAACAGAACCTTCAAAGCCCCTTTTGTATCAAAGCCCTACCTATACAGCAAAGGAGTAAAGGAACCAACCAACACATGCTACATTCAGCACACACATAGAAAGAATTCACTTCAGATTTTTGGTCAATGTGTCAGTGGATTACACTTTTCCCAACCACCCATATTGCAACAGGTATCCTTTTCAGACATCACCTTCCAGAAGCTTTCCCAGAATTCATCTGACAGTGCTGAACCGGAATATGCTACATAATCCACTTTACTGTCTGTACAATTAAGAAGTATTAAAACAAAATAAAATCCCACACACTTTTTAACAGAGCTCTACAGTTTTTGAGACTCACTCTGGAAAACACGTCCAATATTTTAAAAAGTAGAATTAGTTGAACATAAAATATTGTTTTGTAAGTATCTTTTTATGTATAATCCTAAACTTCACCCTTCTGCAGGGACTAGAACGGTCTGCAAATATCATTTGAGATATCCCATTGCATTGGGATGTAAAAGGGCAATGGATCAATTGTCTTTTTGGCCAATAACTGACGTATTTCCTACTCTTGAGTCAAGGGTAGGAATTAATGATTCATTTCTCTTTCAAAACATTTATTTTCACAGTCAAGGAAATGAGATTTGTGGTGCCAAAATCCCGATAGCATAGTATAAATATATTTATATGTTCTTGTAATTATATTTATACTCTACCTGAGGGATTCCAACTCTGCGAATAAATCTTGTTATTTCCCACACTATGCAAATAAACATTCTATAGTAGAAATAAATCATTTGTCCCACTACAGAATCCTTTTCCTCAAAAGCTGTATATTATTCTATCAATACCAATGGTCTGTCAGCCAGCAATGGTCAAGTGCCACCCAACTGTGACAAGTTGTATTTTCCCATTAGGTGGTTACCATAGCCTTACTGCATAAAAAAACCAGGAAAAACAACGGAAAGAGTACTCAGTGGGCAGTGGGACTGGTGAGCTGTGTATTCTGCTGGGACGTGCATAGGGAATTGCCAATATTGTGCATTGCGGCTTAAGAACCCTGCAGCAGACCCTGTCTAGGCTGGTTTTCCTCCAGTGCACAGTGCAAATTTATCCCTGCTCCTGAAGCAACAAGACAGCATCATATCTGCAGTTAAATAGAGAAGGGGTAAACAAGGCAGATTACCCAAGTTTGGGAGCAAACAAGTTTGGGAAGTGTTGATTTTCTGCCACTCAACATTAATCTTAATAAATTCAGCAAAGCAACTCTCAATCTAAACATATATAACTGTGAAAAGAGTTAATCCTGCATTTAATTTTGTTTACTTTCTTTAGTGGCATCACTTTGATAGTATCCAGGCATCCTGCATTATTTAATTGCATTTATCCTCGCAACAACTTTGTGAAGAGGAAAACACTATTACTGCTGTTTGACAAGTAGGGATCTGAGCACAGAGAAACTAAATGACCTATTCAAGGTCACAGAGAAGTCTGTTTCAGCATAAGCACTAAATGCCAGATTTGCCAAGTCCTTTGACAGCACAATCCACTAGGACTACCTGCCTGTGTCGGCTGCTTACTGCCACTGGTGAGTCTTCCTGAAAGGATAATAGTATTTGCCTTATAATTGCCATAATCCATTGCTTTGTAGTCCAAAGAAATTAGGCAAATAAGACAAACCAAAAGTAAACTAGGAAAAAGGAATGTGACCTGAGATATTCTACCCAGGACTATAAATACAAACAAAAATGAAAAGAGATTGCTTCTCTACTTCATAAAGGCAGTATTTTCTTCTTTCAAAATATAAACTTCCTGATGACAGCAGTGCAGCATAAACAGATAAAGCACAGCATGCCTCACATACTGAAGAAAAAAGGATAAAGGATTTCCTCCCTTTCCTTTTTTCTTTACACATATTTCATCTTTCCACTGCTTGCTTCTCCTCTTCCTTTCATTAAGGAAGATAAGTCTTAGCAATAAAGTTACAGACACCTGTTTCCCAGTTAATTGCTAGTAACAGCATTTTTACCATTTCCCTAAGGAGGATACGGCACAGCCTAAAAACATTTCATGTTCGAACAGGTAAGCCTGGCTCTAGAGCTGCAGGGACATTTTTGCTCAGGGCTAACCTACCTTCAGAAGGATCTCTGTTCACAAAGCAGCATGGATTTAAGGAATGATTCTAGGAAACACTTGTATTACACATTTTAGGTAAAATAATACGACTAGCAAAGAAGGTAATTGACAAGGTAACTGGGTATGTGTCATAGGGAAGGCAAACACATACGGAGGTAAGCTAATTTACTGCAAGGTCAGTACGGAATCAGGTACCGGAAGAAGCATACAATGCCAAGCAAATAATTTGCATGATAACTGCTGTAAGGAATTGGCAAGTTGCACAAAGATGGCTGCAAAGGGAGCATGGAGGGCAAAGGGGAGATGCAAGTTAGTGAATGAAGCATCAGTTTGAACAAAGGAGCTAGAGACTACATGCGAGTTTGCCAATACACATTAAGCTCTCCTGAAAGCATTGTTTCTCTCCCATCCCTCAACTTCCCTAGGAAGAAAGTTCTGAGCAGAACATGTGCAGCTTGAAAACTAGCTTGGGATGCCTGCAGCAGCCCAGGTTTGTCATAAACTGGCAAGGCTTCAGCCACAACCTCAGTTCATGCAGCCAACTGCCTTCTGATAAATGGCCTCTTCTGGACAACTGGTAGATACTACTGCTTAGCGTTTTGGGGCTGTTCTAGTCAATAAGACAACCGGTCAAAGAATTTGCCATAGGGTCAGAAAGCTGCAGCCAAGTCTCCAATTTCCACAGTAGTCATCGGGATACAATGGAAAATTATATCTTACTGGGTAGCACATATTTCTGAAGTCATTTCAGACTGCTGCAACAGAGGTAATATACAAAATTGCCTGATTCATTGAGAAGAGAGAACGCTCTGTTCAGCAAGATTAGGGAAAAGGTCTGAAAGTCTATGTTTTTACTATGTTCCAAATATCAAATGATATTCTATAGTTTAGGCGTACCTTACACACTGACAGCCCATCTGCAACAGCATTAGTCAGTCCTCCTTGAGAATTTCTTAATGCCTTATCACTTTTAGTGCAATTGTACAAACCTTCCCTACCAGCTCTTCTGATCTCAGTACCATCCCTCACGTAAGTAGGAATCACAAACACTGCATCTTCATGTGGACTAGAACAGGTGAACTTCTTGACGTTATTGTGCACTACAGGCCATCTAAACCCATCTGAAACATCCAAATTCCTCCAAAGAGGAATTCTTACCCCACCTTATGATCTTGGTCACTAATGAGCAAAACTTTTAGATTTTCAAACTTCCAAAAGTTTACGATGAAGGTATGAAACCAGAACAGCGGATTTAATCTTTCTGTTTAAAAGCAAAGCTGCCTGATGTGCTACACCCCTTTTGTCAATGTCTTTGAAATGGCTCACGGAATTGAGGAATCCATAAATTACAGATTTAAAAGTCAAGATATTTTAAACCACACCCCCACAGTATCTGGATTAGCTTTATTAGAAGTGTGGAGCACATAATCTTTCCCAAGGTCATCGTTACAAATTAAGCTTGCAATTTGTTAGAATGATTAAACTCCCCAAGGGAAAAATCTAAGTCTCTCCAGTATACGGGACATCCACGTTAGCTCATTTCACACTGCATATTTTCATTAACTGGCACCGTGGAATGTGTTACCTGTTCCCATATGGTCCAATTTTCAAACTATCTGCAGATTTATGCAACAGGTCAGTGATTCAGACCCAAATTTGGCAAATCTTTCCCCTGACATGACAATGTCGCGTCAATTCTTCTTCATTTCTTTTGCCAGCAGACTTGCCCCTGGGGCCATCAGGAGGCCACCCTGCTGTTGCATAACAGAATGCATTTTTTACCTTAAATTGTGCAGAAGCCAGTTGATGCATAGGTGAGAATACCACAGTTATTATTGCATTCATCTTTGTGCTGACCTTTAAGCTTCTCTTGTTGCAGTATGCATACTCTTTATGCTCACTGAGCTTTCTTTTTGAATCAAGGGGCGGAACCTTACGATAGAGGTTGCCTATGTATGTCAGCTTTTGTGAAAAGAAAACATAACATTTACTTTTTGTATTGGAGTACTGCACTTGGGAAACAACTATCACGCTCTTTAAATATGAAATTCCTTTTCCCCAAAACTGCTGTTGCTGCTCTCCAACATACATTGTTTTTCTTACGGGGTTTCTTTCCACATCTTGCTGGAAGGTTACTGAACTGTGTTTGCAAAAAGGATTAACCAGAAAAACCTCAACGAAGAGTAGCAAATGCCACTTAACAGGAAAAACAACTGATCAGCCCAAATGGCACAGAAGAATGTTTCATTCTAAGCTTGAAGAGAACACAAAAGAATTAAGAGTAGGCAATAATAAATCTTTTGTGATATCATTTATATGAATCAAAATTATGATGGACAAAGAGCATACGAGGGGAAAAAAAGGAAGGAAAACAATATAGATGCCAGGTCACAGTATTTTTCACTTTGAAGTTGGCAACCCAGACCAAAACCAGATAGTTACATTTATTTTCAAGCTAATTCATAGCTTAGAATTCATTCATACACTCGATCTAACAGAAAGGAATGACCAGGCTCGATTCGCCTGCAGGGCAGTCAAAAGAATACGTGAGATGCCTCGCCAGGCAGGACCACACAGATGCACGGATGGTCACCATCAGGAGTTAACCACAGTGCCAGGGCTGAAAGCCACTCAACAGGGCTTTGTCAGAAACTGGCCACTGAAACTTCTTTGTTGCAAGTTGCTTTGAAATCACACATTTTTGCTAAGGGGCAGTATGAAACCTTACCAGCGCTTCCTTTCGTGCCAGATGAACCTTACTAGCTTGCAACGTGAAGTGAATTTGTAAAATCCATTTGCGAGTTTGGAGTGAAATAGCTGGAACTCATTTATGTTTTGTTGATTTTTGTTGGCTGGGGGCATATGGTGAGATGTATCATATTTTATGCCTTCAAAGATTTGAGTGCCTTTAATCCGTTCCTGTGTAATATAGTTTTCCAGTGAACAGGACTGTATGGCACAGGATGCAGGATTAGTTTCACAAGAAAATCTGGGAACATACTGGCAGCCTTAGAAAGCAATGCTGCATTAAAAGAGACGGGTACTAAAGAAACAAAAAGTCTTTCCAACACATCACAATACCATATGGGGTTTAAAAACTGAGAGACAGGCACATCTCTCACTGATGCTTCCTCACCCAACTACCAGGGAAGCAACTTCCAGGACACTGAGCTTACCCTTTTGCAAGGTTCTCTTGAATTCTGCTACTTCCTCTGCTAAATTTAGATGAAAGCTGGATCAATCTAACCATCAGTTCCATACATAACTGATGCCACAGCTTCTCTTCACATACAATGTGGATGCCATCAATCATGCTGAAGCTAAAGGGGAGGGAACTTAGACTCTCCCTGGGTCTTCCAGTATCCACCCTCAACAGTTTGCAGCACAGGACACTGGTTGACAGCACATGCTTTCAGTTGCTTCACCTTGTTTTTATGTTGAGGCAGGAATTCTTGCTGTTCCAAGCTCTTCACTGCTAACATTAGCTTGCTGTCAATATTCATCATGTGCCCCGTATATAACCTTCTCAATGCAATCCTCCGATTATTATTCACACAGGCAAAAGAAAGAGGGAAAAAACAGGGGGAAAAAAAAGGCAGAAAAGCAACTAACAAAACACGGGAATCTGGCTGGCACCTTATTAATGCCTCCTTCAGGTAGCCCAATGCACGTCTCAATAAATCCCATCCATTCTGGAGTACAGTATTTTTCAGCCTTATTATTTCCAATATTTTGCCTGTCATTTTTGAATGATTTCTCAGGAATAAAAGCTTGTCCTTGAGAAGCAAGAAAAAGTTACTATATTTTCAGCCTGAATCACCACATAATATAAGCCCTGAAATGCTAGGAATAATGTAAACTCTCCAGTAAAATACAGTGATATAGTATACCTAGAAATACCTCAGCTTAATAGGTGTTGTGCCATTAACAGTGGATTTTATGGAAGCCAGTAGATGTAAATCTGTCAGGTAGACAAAGATTTACAGTAATATCCCCTGCGGTGGACAATTTTCATCACATTTAGGACTGTCAGGCAACCAGTGTGTTTTCTACTGTCCCTTTAGGCATGAAGGCCTCTTCGCTTTATTTAAAGGCTGGTACTTTCACCTTCATTGTGCACCGACGAAGGAGACTCTCCAATGCCATGTCCCTGTTTAGAGATGCAACCCAGAGCGCAGGTGGCTTTGCACATTGACCCTGCTCCCACCTAGAGAAGGGCCTTACTGCATGTGTTGGGTATTAGACGGGCAAGATCCAAGCCCATGGCGTATGCGTTTACAAGGTTAAAGCAACATTTGCAGGAAAGCGTGTGCATATTCCCGGGAATCAGAGTGGTTGAGGTCTCCTTTTCTCCCAGGCATCTCCCAGGACAGCAGTGAGACAAGGGGACTGAAAGCCTTTTCAAGCAGGTAAGAAATGAGTCTGGAATGTACATATCCGCACGGGCAGTGAGGATGATACGGGAAACAAGCCTTTTGGAGATGGCACCCCCCCTTTGGAATGCAAGTAGGAAAACATCTGTGCCTTACAGCCATTACCTCTGGAACAACAACAACAACAAAACCCATCAAATTTAAAACAAAAGTCTGGAAAAATATTCCATACAAATTCAGGGCTTCATGAAACAAATGTTATGAATTTAAATTAGATGTAACAGCGAAGGGAAACAAGTAAAAGACTAAGCACAGCAGTGAGAGTCAAGGCATGCAGTGATACAGGCAGAGGCTGGCTATGGAACACTGCACGCAGCCTGAGGCGTTGGCGGATGGTTTTCATTTAGCCATATATTTTACCTTTTAATGTTGGTCAAAGACTCTTCCAGGCTTCCGAGGAAGCGCTGCCGACACCAGGGCACAGGTTTGGGCAGTACTGACTGGAAAGGGTTAACAGAAACACCGGGTAAGGCAGCGGGTGCCCGGCAGCCGGCAACGAGGGGCTGCGGGGACAGCTTCTGAGGGGAGCGGCCGCGGCTGCCCCGTGCCGGCCGCGGCCGGCTCCAGCCGGATCCAACCCACCTGCCGCCCGTCCTCCCTCAGCCGTGGGGCTGGCACCTCTGCGGCGGGGCAAGGCTCCGAGGAGCTGGGAAGGGCGATGTGGTGGGGCCGTCAGGGGAGTCAATGCCTGGCTCAGCCCAACCGTGTCTAAGCTGCAGGTAACTAGCAAAAGCATTCTGAAGAGAGGAAGGGGCTTCAACCTACGTGCTCCTCCCCAGTGCCTGGGGAAAGCTGTGAAGCTGAGCCTGGAAAGAAGGGATGGAAGGGGATGTGGTTTATGTTTGTCTTTGTTTCTCACCATCTAAAACTACTTTTAACTGGCAACGAAGTAAATTTATCCTCCCCGCGTTGAGTTTGTTTTGCCTGGGATATGTTACTTCTTAAGTGATCTCCCTATATTTATTGCAACACACAAGCTTTTTTAGCACAGTTAATCCACCCCAAATTACCTGCAATAAACACAATTCCTTAAAAGTTTCGTTACAACACACAGGTCTCCAAAGTGAGGGTGGGGATGAAGCACGGAATCAGACTCTGCAAGTCGAAGAGAGTTATAAAGCAAGTATGTTTATTATGGCGCCGGGTTGCAAGGGGGATCGCTCCTCCTAACTTGCACACCCAGGGGTTAAGCGAGCAGATCTTTATCACACACGAACATGAATATTCATCAGGTTCGGAGGGATATTACAATTAGTTTAAGGACTCATTATCATAAGGCTCCTTCCTTTTGGCGTTTGCGCACTGCCCTCCCATGGTTGTGGGCAGGGGGCTTCAAGATGAAGTAAGCAGTCTTCCTCATGTGGGCATGGGTCTTCAAGATGAAGTAAGCAGTCTTCCTCATGTGGGCACGGGTCTTCAAGATGAAGTAAGCAGTCTTCCTCATGTGGGCACGGGTCTTCAAGATGAAGTAAGCAGTCTTCCTCATGTGGGCAGAGGTCTTCAAGATGAAGTAAGTAGTCTTCCTCATGTGGGCACGGGTCTTCAAGATGAAGTAAGCAGTCTTCCTCATGGTGCACATATCACCTTTGGCACAGTTGGATGCCCCAGTAATCACAAATTAGCTGAAACCAACCGTACCTGCAAGTTTCCCATAGCTGGCAAAGATTTAAAACAGTGTGAGCTTCGTACAAAGTTTATTGCAGGCAGAACAGGATATGGCAGACAAGGAGTACAAAGACAAGGAGACAAAGCACGAGTCACTGTCTCCAGACTAACTGGTAATTAGAAGGATGGTCACTCATTAGAAGGTTGGAAAGAAATAGTTCACTGTTGTTAGTAAGACTACTAAATTCTGTTATCACACCACGGGCTTACAACACAAACATTGTTCTCTGTCTTAGACCTAAGTTAAGTTAAAAGTACTTAACCCTATGTTTTCCAGGCACTTGCTTTCCTTATATCAGGGAAAAGGCACCATGTGGTTGCCTTTCGGAGAGCAATGATGAGATTCATAACTTATCATTCATTCTGTTCCTTTCTTCAGGAGCCAGACCATGCCTGCCATGCAGCCAGTCTTCATCACAGGCAGAAACAGAGGAAGGCTGGGACCCTCCCATTTTTAACTTGATTTTATGGGAAAAAGAAATGGATGAAGAAGACAAAAAGCACTATTGAGAGTTTTAATGCCTTCTGTTACTGTGCACCTTTTACCCAAGTATCCATATGAACACATAAGAATTTTGGAAGCTTTCTCAAGCATAATGAGAGACGCATTTCCTGGAATGAAGGAGAAGTTTCACAGGAATCAAATACAATAACAAATCATACTGTAGTTTTAATTATATCTCACTATTCCTGCTCTCTTGACTGTCATCAGTGCTACAAGAGCACAATTATATGAAACACCACAGGCAACCTAACTATTCGGTACTCGCAGTGCATATTCCAAAAGATGAAGACCTCTGGCAATCACTGGGAAACACAGAGTCTAACTGTGCTAATAACAGAGGTAAAATATCTTCGTACCACAACACTCCAAATGCAGGAAATCTTGAGCCAACAAACTCCTCAAAAGCGGAGCAATTACAGGCTTAAATCAAGAACTTCAAAAGCACCTGGTACCCCAAAGGAAGCCATGTACTTCCTGCAGAGAACCCCTTATCTTCTTCAATTCTAATTAATCTTTCAAGCTGCTTCATTTCCAGTTGGGAAAAAAATCCCATTCCAGCAGCAGCAAAATACCTGCATATGAGTCTTATTCACAAGACGGCATTTTCCCAGACCAGTCAGCATTGCTGCCATTCCTACAAACTCAGAGTTTTGGCACAAGAGCCCATAAATTATTCCCTAGCAACACATCCTAAATAATGCTCACTAATTACCAGTGAAACATATAGTACATTCAATTGCATCCTGTGGTACTGAAACTAATAACTATGCAATTTCCATGTTAAAACTATCCGCAAGATAAATTTGAATACATGGAAGCAGGAGTATTTAAGATAAATTAAAATACTTTGCAGTCTTACTTTCCACCGCACACTGATGTGCATTCCATTTAAAGGCTTTTTCTCTATTAAGGTTTCACCATTTAAAATCCCACTTTGACCACAACCTGTCAGGCATCTCCTCTCACCTTCACAGTGTGTTTCAGAGGTATTAAGCTAGGACTTATACAGATTGCAAGACCATAAGAGCTTGTTACAACCTTCAATCTTGCTTTCTGCACAGGATATCTGAATTTAAAGACAACAAATGATGGCAGCTCTGCCATATCCTTAGATGGGTAGCTCTAGTGGTTAATTACATTTACAATTAAAAGCCTGTTTATTTGGAATTTTCTAACTGTCTTAATTGCATTGCTGGAATCCTCTCATGCCTTTGTCCTCCAACAGGCACCCATATAATGCAGCTTCTTTTTATAGCCCCACCAATTTGCTTCCTCTTTGTTCATGGAAATAGTTTTATAAAAATGCTTACAATAGGGAGTGGAACCATCTGACACCTTCACTTCTGAAGGCGCGGTGGCTCAGGAAGCTTTAGTTCCCTTTCCCCTATTTTGCATGTTCATTTAGTTTCATGTATAGTGAGTAACAAATTAATACTTTGTCAAGCACATTCATAATTGCACGTACACACAAATCAGATTGATTCCCTAATCCTGGCTGCCTCCTATCTGTATTTAAAAACCTGTTGTAGGCAAATGGTTTGCGATTCCTGTTGCAACATGGAAGGAATTGGCAAATAAAAATGTCACCCTCCTTCTTGCTTCAGAAACACAATTCCAAATGCAGCATCAGAGGTCCTAGCCAACAACTGTGTAGCATTTACCTGAGATTTCCTAGAGTAGTGGTCTCCATTAAAAAAGGAAGACTTTTTTGTGACATGCTTACATGACAGAATTGGGGTCACTTATCCAAATCAATGAAAAAAGATACAGCTGCTCAAAACCAATCACACAAACAGGGGTATTCCATAACCATTATTCACATTCTCTGTGCATTCTTCAGCATTTTTCCTGGGATGCTGGTTTTCCACCCGAGATGGAATATTTTTGGAATGTGGGCCATTTTATTGCTAGGAGAAGAGCACAAATACATGAAGGTTAATCAGTAACTAAAAACTTTTCTTGGAGCCTTTTGAAATAAAATCACACCAGGAATAAAGCAAAGATAGGACACTTCAACTGTAAAGGAGACTGTTTCCAAGGGCTTTAGAGAAAAAAAACCCTCTGAAGATAGAATTACAGTACTACTCTTTGCATAGTGCCAAAAATCTACACTGAGTTCTGCTTTCCATAACAGCATGGCAGATCCATCCATAATTAAGGCGCAGACACAGGATTTAATCACAGTGGGATGAAATGGCAAACAGCATTTTCTGAACTATGTGTATATATTTTTTCAACTTTTTTATGTTTTTGAGAATTCAGATATAAATGAACTGATAATATGTGCACTACACGTTCTGCTTATGGTTCATCTCCACCCACATGCAATATGTTGTATGACCCTGCCTGGATTTCTGCACACCACATGGGTGTGGAATCCCCTCAGCTCTGTGTCTTTATGTGAAGAATCTGTTCTGTAGGTATTGATGTCAAGTAACAATTTCCTGAACTGCAGTGTTCTTAAATTACTTTCTTTATTGGTCTGAAAAACTGCTAAAGATGTAGGGGAAAGAAAGCAGGGGCAAAGAAACCATAAGAAAAATCCCAACCCTTTCTACATCTCTGTGTTAACTCATAGAAATAAATGTTGTTGCTCTGTTAAAGCTGAATTTTGCAGAGAAACTTCTTTTAAGGAATTTTCTTCTTTGATTATATCCCCTGGAGCATAAATTACAGAATAAATACGGGGTAGCTGCATCATTTGTTGTGACTACCGGGTGGCTTAGTCCATTGGAAAACTACAGTAACATGTCGCCGTGTATACTGCCCTTCAGGAATTGCAATTTCACAGTTTGATTCCCAGCACTGCCTTGCAGGGCTGCTGCTGTAATGAGTTCCTGGATCTTCACACACCATGTGAAAGATTCTTTGCTGTAGCTTCCCCAACAGGGAATGCAGAAAACATTAGTGGAAAAGGTAGTTAAGGCAAAGCATATCAACACTGGGAGGACAGGAGAAGGCGCTCTGAACACTTCAGAGGCAAACATGGACTTGCCTCTTTTTCTGCTGCATGGTCGTTGTCTTTTTCTCTTCCATATTATTATTTCAGAGCACCAACACATTTGCTCTTACACAGCTGAAGTGCAGGGATCACTTGGGGAAATAGGGAATGTTGTATTTTTGCATGGGTCATGAGTTCTAACAGCAAACCGTGACTTTATGCACTGGAAAGAGCAATGAAAGTGGAAGCACTAGAAATAAGTGAACCAGGAAACTTCTGCTGAGTTAAAAACCTCACAATTTCATGCACGCAAGCTTTACAGTAATTTTGTTACGAACTCATTCATGTTTCTTTTCAGAGCATTCCAAACATTATTTCTATAAGTGTCTTTTGGTCAGAGAAAGAAACTTCATACTTGGGGCAAACTCTTCCATTACCTGCTTATCTTTTACATTTTACATAACTGAGTTTGTGTACGACACAGGGACACCTTAATAAACCAGGGCTGTAACCTCAGTCACCTTTCCCAATGGACACTAAAATCTCAAGAGCATTTATTTAGGACAACACCACTTTGACGTAGCTAGCAGTAAGAACATGGCTGTGTGTTTGGCTTTGGATGAACATATGGAAAATGGTAGGTGGCCATTTCATACTTACACCTTGAGATTTGCTGTATGTTTGTCCTGGGTTCAGCAGTAGCAGTCAGTTTTTCTCCTTCTTAGCTGGCGCAGCGCTGTGTTTTGACTTTCAGCCTGGGAACAGAGCTGATAACACCAATGTTTTTAGTTGTTGCTAAGTAATGTTTACTCTGGCTAAGGAGTTTGTGAGTGCTAGGGAAGCCAAAAAGAACTGTCGTAGTTTAAACGGAGCCACACAGCTCGTTCGCTTACTCCCCCCCGCTTTTCTCCCTCTTTCTTTCTTCCCCACCCACCCCGGAGGGATGGCGAGGAGAATCGAGAGAATGTAACTCCCATGGGTTTAGATAAGAACAGCCCAGTAACTAAGGTGTAACACAAATCACTGCTGCTACCACCAATAACAATAATGATAAGAGAAAATAACAAGGGAAGAGAATACAATACCACTGCCGAACAAGTTCGACCCCCCTGAAGAGAGCCTGTGCCTTTCTGGATAACTCCCAGTTACCTCCCTGGGCATGACGTGCTGTGGTATGGAATACCTCTTTGGCTAGTTTGGGTCAGGTGTCCTGTCTCTGGTATGGCCAGACTGACCACACACCTCATTTAAGCGTTTTACTAATTTTTCCAGATTTTGCACTTGTTCGGTGGTGAAATTCCAAAGTACTGGAAGGGCCCACTGACCTAGATACTTGCCCATACTATCCCACAAACCCTGCCACTCATGGCTGTCCAGCCTCGGGGAAAATCTCTTGGTCCTCCTATATCGTCGTTTAACCCCAGACAAGGCCCAAACCTGACTCTGCTTAACTCTTGAAATCAGACGAAATGGTTCTGGGCAAAACACACTCTGTATGCGTGCCAACATGATGATCCCCATCACAAACAGGTCTCAACAGTATTAAAAGGACATTCAAGAACTTCAAAACTCTCAAATGATGCTGTAAAGGGTCGGGGGCGGGGGGGGGGGGGGGGCTGGGAGGATAAAAGAATGTCTCCTTCACAGGTTGACCACCCGAGAAGGAGAAAAAAGATGTGTAATTGCTAAGCACTTTTATTATATACCTCCCAAAGTATAAAGGTGGTGACCACGCTGGGAACATAAGCCAGATCAGGTTCATGATCAATGATTCTATTGTATGACAAGTCACTGGGGAAGGGGACAGGACACCCGCAGCACTCGCAAAGTCCTTAGCCAGAGTAAACATTACTTAGCAACAACTAAAAACATCGGTGTTACCAGCTCTGTTCCCAGGCTGAAAGTCAAAACGCAGCGCTGCGCCAGCTACTCAGAAGGAGAAAAACTGACTGCTACTGCTGAACCCAGGACAACATTGCTATTGGAAAAAGAGCTTTCATTATATTAAAAGAAAGGAAAAATAAAATCCCATTTTGGGGCTTGTCTACAAATGACAGCTGAAGAGCACAAGGAATTCAGCACAGGTAAAATATGAAGGTGAATCCACAACAGGCTGAGAGCGGTTACAGCACGCAAAACTGCCTGCAAAAGGTTCCTTACACACAGGAAAGGCAGAATATTGGTACCAAAGCATGTTATAAATATATTTCTGGTAGGGGGTTTTATAAAGCTGTTCAACTGTTCTGCAATAAGCTCAACAGGTAGGAGAGAAGACAATTGCACCCCTCTCAGAAATAGCAATGCCAGTAGAAAACATATATATAGATCCAGATTAGGATCCCAAACAAAACGCTCCTCCCAGAGAACACTTTTGGAAATGGAATTAAGAAGAAATTCAAAGAGTGTGCTGCACTCTTTTTAGAGAATAAAATGATATAAAACAGATGTTATATATGCGAAGGGCAGGGGGGCAGGATGGGAAAATAGAGGTCTAAATCAACCTTAACTGGAAAATTACAAATGTACAGATAAATCATTGTATGTAGTCTATGTAGAAGTATCAAAATGAACAGAGATACATTTCTAACCCAGTTTCTGATTCTGTGAAGCAGAAATAAAAGCATAAGAACTAACAGCGAGGATAGGAAATGAGCATATAACCCTGCTACAGCCAGGATTTTCCCTAATATCCAATTGACATGTCCCATGTTACAGCTTGTGCTCTTGCCTCTTGTGCTATCACTGTACGCCAGCCTGCCTCTGCCTCCCCAAGTAGCTGCAGGCAGCAATAACGTCTCCCTCCCCTCATCCTTCTCCAGCCTGATCAAGCCCAGCTCTTGCAGTATCTCCTTGTACACCCTGTGCTCCAGCCCTGCCCAGCATGCCTGGGCTCCATGCAGCACCTCTTCTACTGGAGAGGCCCCAGTTGGACACAGCGCTCCAGGCGCAGTCTCACTAGTGACAAATAAAGGGGAAGATCACAGCCCACTGGCTATACTCCTGCTGATAGCCAAGGATGCAACTGGCCTTTGCAGAAAGTCACATTTGCCCTTGCTGAGCTCTAGGAGGCTCCTGACAGCCTGTTTCAGCTTGTTCAGGCCCCTCTGAAAGGCTGGCTTGCTATCCTGTTTAGTATCATGCATGTATTTGCCGAGAGAAACATATCCCATCATCCAGGTTGCAAATAGATTAACAGTATTAGAGACCACTCATACCCAGCCACTATTTCAACATCAGGTGAATAATCACCACCTTTTTAGCCTGATGATACAGCCACATTTCACCCACTTTACTATCCACTTGAATAACCAATATCTCTCCAATTTACAGTGGTACTACGGAGAATCTCTCATTTCATCATACAAGGTACTTAGGGCAAACATGATTTACCAAGGCAGATCTGAAGTGGCTGTTTCTATTTTTCATATTCTCATTGAAGAAGAATATTCTCATTCTTCATGTGCCTGGAAACAGCTTCCAAGATTTGCTCCATAATCTTACCAGGGCCTGAAGAGAAGGTAACCATACTGTAACTACCCAGATCCTCTTTCTTTCCCTTCCTGACAATAGGTATGGAGTTTTTTTTTCCTCCAGCAAACTGCTAATCACCGTGACCTTCCTGATAGAATAAATAGCACCCTCACTGTGACATTGGCCAGCTCCCTTGGCAATCCTTTTGTGCTCAGGGACTTGTGTATGTTCAATATTCTCTCCATAGGTATCACTATTCAGACAGTAGATAGCACTTCCAGAGGAAGAGGGCTCTGCAGTGTGATCTAATCGTCCACCAGTGGCTGCTCTGGAAAACAACTGAGCTGTTCTCTAAGTGATGTATGGCTGCCTTTGTTTAAATTGATAGAGCAGGGCAGCTCAATGGAGACAATGCAGAATGGATTAAATTCTTCACTTAGCCAGAAAAGCAATCTCATTTATTTCTCCCTGCATTTGTCATGGAGAAGGTCCAGAGGACTTGAAGCCAACGCTGCCACTTTAGACACATTGGTGTGCCAAAATAAAGGCTCCCTAAGCAATATATTAGGGTCTTGTTCAAAACAAGAACTTCTTCAAAGGATCATCTCTTTCCACTCCAACGTCCAACAAGAGCAACAGATTTTGGATTGAAAACAGTGGGAACAGCACTGAGGCGAGGGGAAAGATAGGGAAGAAAATGATGCAAATAGATTTGTCCTTGCGCTACACACAGATAATGCTCTGCCAACATCTCCAACTATAATGTCATATAAACAGCATTCTGAATTAACTTCAGATCTTTTTAATTTCTGATTTCAAATTAAACCTCCTCTAAATGCCCACCACTTTAGGAAAGACAATTTAATTAGGTCCCTGAAGGTATATTTGAATAGACGCAACAGCCACCCCCTTAAGGATAGGTACTAAGTATGCCATCCAAAAGAGGAGACTTGGGGGAAACAAACACTTGGACGTGTCTACTTTGTGTCATCTGCGCAGCTAAGAATGAAACTGTCCCATCACCTTTAATGGCTGTTAAGGGATCGACATGTCTCAACTGTGTCTCTGAAATTCACAATTCTATTAATGGTAACACTGTTTTTCCCAGTTTTGCCAACTTCTTGGGAAGACTCCTGATTTTCCTTAGCCCAAAACCCAGCAGTAGGCAGAAGTTTTGGTAATGATGCTATTACAAGAGGCCAAATGAAGAAACCTCCAGGCATCTGTGACATCTTCAGCACATCTCTTGCATTTGAAAGACATGTTATTTACCAAACCGATCTGGACAAAAATCTTGAGTGTAAGAAACCCTATCTGCCTGATTCTGGGCATCACCTAACTCACACTCTGCAGTTCACTGATCTTTAATCTTTCACACCTGATCTGGATTTTGCTACTCCGGAACCACTGAAGCACCTCATTAAATATTCTAAGGCTCACCAAGCCATCAGTCTACAGTAGGAGCCAAAACTGCATTTACTTTCTTTTCTTTAATCTCCTGGACCTTAATTGCCATATTGACAAAAAAGAAACAGTTGTTTACCTTCTAAAGTCTCCGGAGTACCTGCCAAATTAATCCTTTTAAGCAGTGTTTCTTCAGCTCCAGAAACAACTGAGTAGCATGCACAGCAGCAATACACTCCCTTAAGAGATGGTAAACACAAATACTGCTTCAGAATTAACCTTGACTATTGTAACGTGTCAAAGATTTGCTCTTTCCTATTTCACATTGTCCAGAGGTTTCAAAAGGTAGGTGGTTACTTACAGCAGTCGGGAGACTTTGAAACTTACTTAAAAGAGTTTTATTACCTACATATTACCTACATACATATTCATTACCTACATACTTATTCGTTACCTACATATGCAGTGGCCAAACCACACACAGGCATGGTGATGGAGCAGTGTTACCCAGACAATGAGCTTGCAGAAACTTCAAGCACAGGGAGAGAAAAATTGCTTGAAATTAAGACTCTTGGCAAATATGAAAATGACCTGCAGGTTGAATAGCCAACCAATGCTTTAAAGGCAGCGAAATAATGCATAATCCTAATAAAGTCAGTGATACTATGTCCTAAAGTCAGTACTGTACACGGTTTTAGAACACAGTTATTTTTCTGCCCCAAGATTGAATTGTCACCCGCTCTGTTGATAAAATTGAAGGAGTTTACATTTTGTATATAAAGCAACTCTTGTCTTATAACGGAAACATTAAAAATAAAGGATTGGTTCTTCCTAGACGATGCTTACACTTCAGTTGCAAAGGAAATTAAATCTGCTGCAAAAACCAGGACAAGTGATCCATGCTTCACTACCAAACTGGGAGCGTGTTGATGGGCTTTAGTTACAATCAGCAATACAGCTGAAGTACCCTGAATGATTTGCAACTGTTCTCATATTGCCCTCTGCCTGCTCGGAGGTAAGCCAGGGCTCCCCAGAGACAGTCTTTCCCATTGTGTCTGCAGCAGGAAATAGACCCAAAATAGTTCTGCCAGAACTGAAGCAGCTGGTTAATGGAAGGATGCTTAAATCAAGAAGCAGCTGCACGTTTAAATGATATTCAGCATACAGGATGTGATACAGCCACTTTCTTTGTATCTCAAAGCCTCACCTTTTCTTAAGGATCTCAACAGAGCCTTTAAATGGTCCCCTACTGCCACCACTAAATTTCACTGACTCCCAGGTGTCCTCCCCAGCATGATTTCAGTCTAGGAAATTTAAGAGCCTGTTTGCAATAAAGAGGCTGTAACCAAGCCAAAATGAAAACAAATTTGAGAGGAAACACATAAGAAAGGGGGCTCTTGGTGCTACCTAAGTTCCGAGCAAGATTCAATGGGAATAAAAGGGTACCAGACTGATACTTCATCCCAAGTGCCACAAGATCTTACATAGCTGCAGCCAACACAACAGGATTTCTGCTTGGTAATACTGCTGCACTGTTACTGGTATTGTTACCAGTATTAGGGTTATTACCTAGCCATAGCATTGTTTTAAGCTTACCAGGAGCACTTGTAGCAGAAGTGAAACGAGCAGTGTCAAAGGACACATTTTGTCAGTGCCCTGCTTTATTTAGATGTATATATACAGGCACAGATTATACCATTGCACAGCTGGAAGCAGCCTTTCTGTAAATCATAACCCAATATTTGAAAGCTTCTTAAAATATACAAGAGGATGCACCACTGAACTTACAAAAGGAGTCTCTTATATTCTTCTCAGAATGAAAATACCTATATAATATATATATTATAATAATACAGATATTATATTACCTATATAATTCTTCAGGTAAATAATCATACAGCAGCTTGCTACAACCTTCCTGTTTAGGATAGAGCACCAAACAAGGTTCTTCTCATTTTGTCAATTCGTTATGTCACTCCTCAAGATCATTTAAGGAAAAATGAGCTGGTTTGGAAAACAAAAACTCGGATACGCATTTCACTTCAGATCTGCTCTCCAGCTGTTAATTCATCATTCCATTATGAAAAAGTGTGACATTTTTACCCCACTGCTCAAGACTGATCGTTACTTCAGGGACAACGCGTTGGCGAAGAGTAGCACTGGTACCATTACTTCTACTTAGGATAGACTGGTGTATACAAGAACATTATCTAACTGTATTAATGGAAATATATCAGCAGTAGCCAAAAGCCCATGTGCTTCAAATACTGTTAACAGAAATAGGTTGAACACTGGGCAGTAATGAAGCAAAACATTTCTAAGACTCATCTGTGAGGACAGACACCAGAGGGATGGCACATTTTCCCCCTGGAATGTGACTATTTTCTGTCTTTATGGACTTCTGCAGCTTCAGAGCACACACAGCTATTTGCATTCTAACCCAGCAAGCAATAGCTAAAAATAGTGCTGAAAATCCATTCTATGGATACTGAACAGTGCTCTAGAAACTTTACGTTTAAGCTTATTTTTTTCCTAGCAATTATAGGCAGTGTCACAGGAAAAAAAAAAACAACAACCTAGGGCTTATCACTCTTTGCAGAGGAGGTGTTTCTGTTTGCAAGAGAAACCATGTGTCTTTCATACATATTAATGCACCAGCATGCCTGTACATGTTCACTTTAGATTCTTGGTAGCCTTCCTGCCTTGATGTCTATCCCTTTGCCAGTGCTGCAAACAAAAGAATGTACAGAAAGTGGGACCGCATTTGTTTTACAGACACCATTAGTAAAGATTGTTCTTCAGCATTTCTAAAGTCCCATTCACCACAAGTTGTAAATTTGGCTCCTTGTACAACAACCCCTACTCTGCATACTCCACTATGGTAACTATGCATTGAGAAGTCTGGTTTAGGTAAGCACTGCAAAACCCTGAGTGCAAGCTATAAACCAACATAATGTAGGATCAGACTGGCAAAAGACTGCTCATACTGGAAAGTCTTCCAGAAATCAAGAAAGAAGCTAGTGACACCAGTCAGAACAGAGGACTGCTCTGAGAATGGGTTCTTCATGTGACTGATGCCCGTTAGAAATACATACATGTTAATGTACAGGGCAAATGGTAGCTAGAGCACACTGTGGTATAGCAGTTGTGGCTAAGCTTCCTGATAGAAACCAGAAGTATGCCCTCATTCACTGACTCATTCATTCATTTTTTTTCTCTTCAATGCATCTCACTAAGTCCTGAAAGTAAGGCTGGTCTCCCCATCGGTTTTCAGATGAGCACACTTTACATAGAGATCAAGATCCAGCTCATGACAGGCCACCTGCATCTCCCATCACACACAGAGAAGAACACAACACTGAAGACACCATTAACACAGCTCTGTGGTAAAGAAGATGCTGCTGAAAGCGTGGGTCCTACAGAGTTTCTTTAACCAACAGCTTTGTTTGTAACTATTGAAGGGGAAGAAAAATAACCTGTTAGAGAAGAACTTTTAGAGAAATGTTTCCACTCAGCTTTTCAAAAGAAAAAAAACAAAACCCTTCTGGTTTGAGTTTCTTGCAATGCAGAAGATCCCTGATGAGTCCCCAGCCTGTGGGAGGCTGGCCACTATCCCGGGTTTTCAGGGATTTGCCTGCCAGACCTGGGCTAACCAGATGCTTGATAAAATACTCGACTCCCAACAAAAAAAAACATGTTTTGTGCCATTTATTGTACAGGAGATTTGCTTGACTGCCTGGATGCTACACTACAGGTATCTGACTAGCTGTTCTGTAAATGGTTTGCAGTGCACAATCCAGCACCAAAGGCACTTTACCAACCCAATTCTTATTCCATCCACACTCTGTTATTCTGCTCCACTACACTGCCAGCTCACCAAATTCCTAACTTCCCTATGCTTCCTCACCAATCTCGTCATGTACCCAGCCACATGAACGAAGCCACCCAATTTCCCCAGGATATTATATTTCCAGCTCAACAGTTAAGTTCACTTTCAGCAACTTGGCATCCTTTCTCTCTGCCTTCTTATCATAAAGGGTTAGAACAAACAACAACCACCAAAAAACCCTGCAAAGAACACCCACAGGCCCTCAAAATGCCTTTTCCCATTTCCCACTCCATTGAGTGTGGTGCTTTGCTTTTTAGAAAGCAACCCTTTATGAGCACATTGTTAGATCTATTGTCTCCCAAACAATCAAGTCTCTCATAGCAGACAGTTCGCCTTTGCACAAGTTTGTTGCTAAATGTCATTCAAACAGGAGCCCAACATTTGGTTCAAAAACACTGACCTCTTCTGAGATTTGACACCCTATTCTGATTTCAGTGACCCTCAAAGTCAAGCCATCCTATGAGCACTGAATGTGTTTTTCTGTGTCTCTTAGCTATAAATATTGTTGTAACTACTTTTCTTTAAATACATTATTAAACCTGATTGCAAACTGGCTGAAAGAATAGAGAAAAAAACAATTCCTCAGAAAATAAACTTATATTAGCTGACAAGCAAGCTTTATACTGGTGTCTTTTCTCCTGGGAAGGTTGGTTCAGGCATGTTAAAGTGGAAAGTAACATTCCACTGTACCCCCTTCCAACCTGACCAAGTTACTATGCTAGCATGTCTTCAGAGTGGTACTAGCTTTCTGCTAAGCAGCTGATACTGGTAAAATCTTCAGGACTAGTTGGGTTGCCAGTTCCAATGATCGTCAGTCTTCCTTACTGTGCTGTTTCCTCTCTGTAGCCACTGAACAAAACTCGGCAGAACATTTAAAGTTATGGGCATTATGGTCAGCAAACCCATCGAGTATGTCAAGTTGCCACATGAACTACTAACACAATGCCACAAGAGTCATTCTTACAGTGACAGAAAGAACTGTGGTAGAAAAACACTTACTTGGGCTCTCTCTTCCATGCCAGCTGTTTTTTTAACCTACTTGCTACTGACACTAGATAGAACTGCCTTAGCTCTTTCTGTACCAGTGTCCTGAGTTGTGCCGTAAAGAACACAAACAACAGGAGATGTCTACAATACATGGGAGTTGTCAACAACATGGGAAACATCATGCCTTAGTTTTCTGTATGTTCCAAAGTTACATTTCTAGGATTTCTGGCACCAACAGTGACAGGCAGCCACTTTGTTTCCTTTCATGTCCATTTGGACACCCTTTTCTCCAAAGCCTTGCCCTAAATTTGGTAACAGCAGGGTAAAACCATAAGGAGGATAAACAGGTTTTCTCCCCTTAAATCTCATGATAAAGATTTATGCCCCACCTGAGATGAAGGTATGCAAGACCCAAAGAGTAAGGTAAGGCGACAGTCAAGCCCAACAGATACAGTCTCAGAAAACCTCTCAGGTTTTGCCTGTGTGCTATAAGCCATTGCCATAATCAGGAAGGAGGGCACGTGGCCTATGTGGGAAATTTCCCCACATAGGAAACATGAATACGAGGAAGGAGGTGTTAGGCAAATTAACAGCTGCATAACTGACTTCCTAACATGAGTACCACGAAAACGTGCAAATTTGCAGTTTGTAACTATTTGTACCAAAATCGGTGGGCTAAGGGACCACACACGAGCACTTCTTACAGTGGTATATCTGAGTTCACTCCTACTGACTGAAACAATTAAAATCTTCGTTAAGCTACAGGCACACAGCTAACCCTGCAAATCCAAGACAACTGACTTAAAAGACTTGCAGATATTTAGCATTTCTTATCTTTGATTGGCTCATCTGTCATAACCTGACGATCTTCAGAAAGTCGGATGTGCACCAGGCAATGATTTTCCTGTCTCACTAGACACTATTGCCATACAGACCTTCTAATGTAAAATAAAATGTAGTCTATTGCGGCCTTTTATTCCTCTGTCCACACTGTTCACAAGTACTTTTTAAAATGGTCTCCTATCAGAAATGCACTCTGCCTACATTTTGATCAGGAGAGATTAAAAAAAAACAAACTTAGGGGAAAAAACGAGGTAAGAAATGCCTTTTCTTTACAGAAAGCAGGCTAGCAGCTGTATAAGCATTCCCAACAACAGCTTCTCTGCAAAGCAGAATTAAAAAGAGCAAAACTATAAACACCCAAACAGCATGTACTGCATTAATGTTTTCCTGTCCTTTTAAAGATTTATTGTCTTTGAAGATATCACCTCTCAGCAGCTCACCACAGTAAAGCTGCAATAATGCTGCCAACCCAGCCAAGGCTCGCAGGAGAAATAAATAATGCCAATAAGTTCTTGAAACAGAGTTGACATGAACGATATCCCCTTGCCTTTACAGTTCCTCCACCTAAGTCTTTATTTCTCTCCCTGGAAGTAGTGAGAGGTTGGACTATGTTGTGGGACTTCTTAACTCACTGACTTGTGGCAGGTGCAATGATATATATCTCCTCATTCCATTCATTATATAATTACGCTTGCTGGTCCAAACGTTCCCACATATTAGAGACTCTGCTAGATGATTAAGAGCAAAGTACCGTTACATTATACCTCTTTTTAAAAGGATAATCTTGATTTTGATAGATCTTTATATTTCAAGTTCTTAAAATTGCTGGAATTCAGACAGGTTGTACTATCAACATGAAATCACTTCCTGCTGAAAACACATTGCGAAGGTGGCAACATTTGAACAGGTAAGAGGACCAACTGTCAGTAGAGCGTTGCATCTTCCACGTACAGTATGATTAGGGAAGTGGTATTTGTGTTCTCTGTTCTAAAACGTTCAAAAATCCAAACCACATTTCCATGGGGATTGTGTTACTGGTGCTTCAATATCCAGCTAATTCTGTCCTTAAAATATTCAAGGCATTTACGTAAGAATTGGAAAACAAAGCAAAGAATCACAGAATCACAGAATCCCAAGGGTTGGAAGGGACCTAAAAAGATCATCTAGTCCAACCCCCCTGCAAGAGCAGGGTAACCTACAGTACATCACACAGGAACTTGTCCAGGCGGGCCTTGAATATCTCCAGTGTAGGAGACTCCACAACCCCCCTGGGCAACCTGTTCCAGTGCTCTGTCACTCTTACAGTAAAGAAGTTCTTCCTGATGTTAACGTGGAACTTCCTATGCTCCAGTTTACACCCATTGCCCCTTGTCCTATCACTGGATATCACTGAAAAAAGCCTAGCTCCATCATCCTGACACCTACCCTTTACATATTTGTAAACATTGATGAGGTCACCCCTCAGTCTCCTCTTTTGCAAGCTAAAGAGACCCAGCTCCCTCAGCCTCTCCTCATAAGGGAGATGTTATGCCTGAAAGACAGAAATACTAACCCACCCTACAACCCACATGGGACTTCCAGGCAAGGTGTTTGCTCCTCCATGTGCTCCTGAAAAGTTAGGCAGAAAAATCAGAATGCAAGAACACCCTCCTAACAGAATAAATATATTAGCTACTTCCCACTGCCTTCTCCCTGCTTTACTGCTGCACATAGAGTACCAGAATAGGATTGATTTTCTGGCTAAAGGTATCTCTTCAGTCTTTTCTTAGGTCTGCCACAGACTTTCTTTTTGACCTAGAAGATATGCTTAGTAGAACAGATCATTTGCTGCGTGCTCTGCTTCCTTCCTCAAGCAAATGGAAAAGAAAGGAAAAGGGGGGGGGGCAAGAAAGTTATTATACACCTATGAGATGAAGGAAATCTGAAGCTGAATCAACCAATATATTTTTGTATCAGGCACTCTGGAAATCTCTGGAATAAAAATTCATTCATGTAAGAAAACCTCTGGATGAACAGTTGTTTTGGCAGGTGTTAAGATCAACAGATTCTGCACAGTACCCATTGGAGAAAAGTATGTTACACAGAAACAGGAGGAGTAGTAGCATAATGGCTTGTGAGGGAGCTGTGGGGAATGATAAATAGATATTCAAGTAGCAGGCACAACTGGCTCAAGATCTTCTTTTCCTCTTTTGCCCGCAGAGGTCTTAGGGCTTTCACCAGTGCTCTTCCCAGATGTGCCTTCCTCCAGGAAATAAACAGTATGGTAAAAGGCCCTCTTGCAGCGTCTTCAGCCTACATACAGCACATTAGTGCAATGGTATATTACAAGCAACATAAAGAAGGGTTTTGGTCAGCACGTGCAAGTTCATAAGCAGAAACAAGCTGGGTACCTGGGCTAGTTCAAGAGGACCAGCCTTCCTGAACTGGGGGCTGAACAACACTCTGAATGCAAGCTGAATGTCTTGTTACTTCAAGAAAGGAAAATATCAGCTGAACTACCCTGGCTTTGTAACATTTATCAAAGTCCTACCTGGCCTGACGCAACTTCATTTAGGAAAGAATAAGTGATGCACACTCAGCCTTTTTGCTGAAGTGGAGAAACAAACAAGCAAACCAGCAGAAACCAAACTAGCAAAGGATTACCAATAATAAGGGGAGCAGCAATGAGGAGAAAAAAATCCCTTGGATACAACCTTGTGTACAACTGCCTACACCCATTTGTGAAAAGACTATCCCCAGTTTATCTTACCTTCACTTAGGAATAAGATGTTCCACATTTATTACAGGCAAAAAGCCTAGCAGAAAGTTAACATACAATAGCTACTGCCATTCTAGCTTACCTCTGTACAATCAGTTCATGTAGCCGTGTCCTTAAACGCATTTCATTATTATTATCACCATCCAAGGCAGCAGAGCATTGCAAAATTTCTTTGACTGTAATTAAACAGATAATTTCCTTTTATTTGATACTGAAAAGCAGTAAGCTGTTATTAGCAGGTGGAGGTTTTAATGCTGGTTTATTAGCAGCACTGACTTGGTGCCTGCTGATAGTTACTGTGAAGGCCACAAGGTTAACAAGAGTTGGCTGGGATCAAGAAGCTTGCCAGGTGTTTTCCCTGTGGTTCACGGAGTAAAGCCAATAGGAATTATCGGTTTACAAACTAGTCGTTAGCAATGCTTCATTCCGACGTGGAACCATCATGATGATCTAAAAATAAATAAATAAATAAATAATTTTCACCTGTCTGTTGCCGCAACAACTGTCACAGCATTTGTAATAATTAGAGCCAGCGGCAGCCAGCTTTCTCTTTGCCTTTAACAGCTTCCTTGCAAAACAGAAGTGCAAAGTGCAGCTCTTTAAAAGAATAAGGATCTGTTCGATAAATAAAGCTTTGCAGCTTGCTGAATTGTGTAAGCAATATTTAAGGCACAGAAGAGGTGCTCAGAATTTTCCAGAGGACTTTTAATAACTTAATTCATGTCTGGAAAGAGTTGTAATCAAATAAAAAAAGACGATTAAATATGAGGCAAGGGGCATGGATAATAAAAGAAATATACGCTGTTGTTTTGGACTGAAAACACGTATTTGGTCCAAAGTAAAGCAGATGACAAACCAAACACATAAGCATCCACTTTACCTTGCAGATCCTGCAGTTCTCTGGTTCCTTCTATTTATTTTGGGTATTTCAACACATCTGTAGGCAGATGAAAGACAGAGGTGACGGGTTCATGTTCCACAAATTCATTGTCATGGAATAAAAACCCCAACAAATAATCCTATGCATAGCAGTGCCCTTAAACACACATCCATCACAAAGAAATGTTATTACCTGAGTATCTAGGTTATACCCTTGTAATTCCACCTATTCAGGACTACATCCTAACCAGAGAGTTCACCAAAGCATGATTCTAGTCTTTTAGAGCTGTCCTTTTGAACATGTGTATATATATATATATGTATATATATATGTATATATATACACATGTATGCATGCATGTGGGCATGCATGTATCTAAGCACATATATAGCATATATACAGATACCTATGTTCATCAGTCTTTAGCCTCAAAGGGCTTTTGCCATGAAGACATTGACAGGAAAAAGACACAATCATGATAGGTTGCTTATAATTTCAGCTCATTTTCCAAAGTATTTCAAAGGGTCCCAAAAGCCAGAGTGAAGTTCTTGCTATACTGATACCAAATCCAGCTTTGGCAAAGTCAGGATTTTACTCCCGGATAGCTAACTCTGAGTAGAAAGAGCAACCAATGTGGGCAGGCAGAATAGGAGGAATTCTGTGCAACGGAAGCATTTGAAAACTATTTGCTACATGAATTCTGCTCCCCAGGGAGGGGTTTGTATCTTTCGGGGCTTGTCTTGCCAGAGTAGCAAAGCATTTCAGGCAGTGTATTTGAAATAACTCACACTGAGCTGTTCAGCCTCATTCCCTGCCTGTCCATTGTACTGCATTTTCTGTTCAGAGCCCGATCATTCTCATAGTGCTGCTGGTGACAACAAAACACTCTGTTCCCTCTAGAAATTTCAGAAAGATAAAGCCAAAGTATCCTGTGAGGACAAAAGGTACATTAGAACAAACCTCAGAGCATATGATAATCATAACATGAAGAAAACAACTTCTCCAGGCAGCTTGTTTCGGTGTTTGTCCTTCTTCACAGTGGGGAAAACTTCCCTAATATGTAATCTGAACTTCCAACTTCTGTCCATTGTCTCTCATCCCATCACAGTCCCCCTCCGAACAGTCTCTGGCTCCTTGAAGCAGCTGCAGGCAGCAATCAAAAGTTCCCTGCCTTCAGCCTTGACTTCTCCAGCTGATCAAACCCAGCTCTCACAGCATCTCCTTGCATCTCCATCCCTGACCAGCACGGCAGCCCACTGCTGGGCTTGGTCCGGTACCTCAGCCTCCCTCTTGTGCTGGGGAACCCCAGACTGGACATAGTGCTCCACATGCAGTCTCACTAGTGCCAAAATAGAGGGGAAGATCGCTGCCCTCAGCGATCCTGCTACAACCCAGGATGTGGTGGTGATTTTTGGTTCAAGGATGCACTGCTGACCTGTCAACTTGGTATCCATTGAGATCAACCTTTTTCTCCAGAGCTGTTTTCTCTCCTTTGTTTTCCCTGCTCTGTTTTCCCCAGCCATGCTTTTGCATGGGCTCACTGCAGCGGCTGCACTCCTGGCGGTACCAGTCAGCCCTATTATCCAGCTTGTTGAGGTCCCTCTGAAAGGCAGCCCTGCCCTCCAGCACATCAAATGATCCCTCCAACTTAGTTATTACACATTTGCTGAGACTTCACTCATCATCCAGGCTGTAAATAGAGAGGTTAAAGAGCACTAGCATTAGTGTCAACCTCTGAGGTGCCACTAGCAATCAGCTATCCATTCGTGTCACTGATCATAGTATTCTGAGTTGGGCAGTCATTCCAGTTTTCATCCTTTTTTGCAAAGCGAGACACCATGTTTTCTAGTTTGCTTAAGTGACTTTGGGGTTATATTTGCATTCTCAGGTGCAGTTTATGCATTGTGAAGCCTAATTTCCATCGATTACAGATTTCCATTGAGGAAACAGAAATCTCCCCAATGCCAAAAATCTTTTTCCGACTTTCCTCTTGCTATTTAGGCCTGGTACTACATTTAAATACCCTCCATGCCTCAATCTCACTTTAAAGCAAGAGGTAATTGCTTCCTAAATGCTTAACTCACTCCTGAAATCAGTAAAGCTTTTGTAATGCTTCCTTCTGTTTAGCACATATAAGCAAGGTCCAGTCCATTGCCCTTATAATTACTACCATACACCCATCTTCTGGAGGGACCCCTCTTGTTCCTCCGTAAGCAAGTTGTTGTTATTGCATTGTTTGAAATTCAGCAATAGCCCTATACAATGCCTTTTGATTAGCACACTAGCCAAGAAATGATTGAGGAACATAACAGCTTTTCTGAACTGGATATAAATTACCATCAATCATTCAATAAACTGGAACAAAATTTCCCTTTCCAGCACATTTTATCAGAAAAACGCTGCATGTTTTCCTGACTAAGGTCATGGTGGCCAAAAGGCATCTCCGAGAAGATGCCATTGTTGGACCCGGATGTGCAGGACACGGTATGTCCTTTAAGGGACAAGGTTGGCTTTGGAATTTATCCCCTTCTCCCATTATTTCATTCTTCCTCAACACTGCATTCTTCCCAAGAATGATAGAGCATCATTTTTCAAAGTATGTTTTGACATCCTGCTCAAGCAACCACAGCAACCTGTTCTAGAAACTTACTGGCATATATGCTTATTTTTCTCCCTATTCCTTTGTCTTCCTCTGCTCAGTTTTATCCATGCTGTTTTCCTTTTCCCTTTAATGTAACCCAGCCCCAAAACAGCCTTCTTTCCATGCAGATGCAATTGTTGTTAGAATTGCCCAGGAATGCAATTGGCCCAGCAGAAATCGCACAGTTACTTGGCAGAGACACGCCACTCTGCCCTGGCTAATCCTGAAAGCATTCCGGCTCTATAAGATGATGAATAGCCAAAGCACAGTTAAGTGTCCTTTGCAACACCCTGACTGCAGATAGATGCTAAAATGGCCAAGCCTGTATGTATTTCTGCAGCTAGATAGAGGGCACTGCAGTCCAAGACAGCTAGTCTGACAAGCATTACCCTGATTTAAAGTAATGCTAGTTAATCTTAAAACAATGTCAAGTCAGGATAATAGCAGTAATCCTGCACTAACCCCACTTACTCTGTCATTTTAGTCTTGTCACATCCTCTTCACATGAATATATGAAAAGCAAATCATTTCTCATTTGGAATTACGACCATATTATCACAACTTGAGTTTTTAAGTATATATGCCTCCCTTTCCCTGGGTATTTAAATTTAAGACCTGGACCTGTTTCTATTTGACAGCAATCAAGTAACTCTTGCAGCTTAATACAGGCTCACAAAATGACAGAAATCATGTTAAAAAACATGGTACAAGTCATCCAGCCTAGAAGAATGATTTCCAAAAAGTTACAACTGTGTATTCATATCCTGTGTCTAGATGATGTCTAACTACTTCATAGGTAAGCAGTTACACGAAGGCAGAGTCCTGTTCATCCTAGTGAAGGAAATCTCTGTTCCCAGGTCAGTAGGAGGCTGTATTTTGATTTCGTGCATTCTGGGGTTTGAGTGTGCAAGCAAGGAATGCTGTGCACAATTTTTAGTGTAGACAGCCTTCCTTGAAAAGACCTACTTGCATAGAGGGATTGGTTCCACTGTGGGCATTGTCATTTCCAGCTCCGATGTGGTTCTGTTCAGTGTTTGGACAACGCACATTCTCACTGCATCTTCTAAGACAGGACTGGATGTGTACAACTGGAAGAAAACGTGATAGGCAGGTCAAGCATTGCCCCAGCATGGAGGAGATGAAGGTAAAGCTTATTCAACTCCAAGAACTTTGAGAGAACCCAAGATTCCCAAGTGAGAGATACTGCAATAGGCAATGCCATGGGACCGTGTAACTGAATGTTGGGTCAAAATACACACGGGGTACGGGGATACAAATTAAGCTTCTATACAGGACCTTGATGTGATGGGTTTTCAAGCAGTGTGTCCTTACAGCCACAATGTTCTTCCAACATGTTGGTATCTCCATGCACATGGACATACACAAACTTTATCTGTGTGCTAAAACCCACTTTAAATGTCTCGTTGAGACCTTGAGACATGTTCTGTAAAGCAAAACCAAACTGAAACAATACTCATCTATAACACTGTACAAGTGGGGTGGGACTTGCACAAGCAGCCAAGAGAATACTCTGCGCCTCCTGAAATAAGAGGTCTGAGCTTACTTTGATTAAAATCTGTGGCATTGGTCTCCCAGAGAAAACAATCAGACCCATTAGCTAAGTGATTCAAAATCCCTCCCCTTTAGGACACAGGGATCGTGAACAGGAGCAAGGATGGGTCAGTTGAGGAAAATAAAATGCAGACAAGTCCAATTACAATATTGAAACCATTACAAAGTGAGAAATGGAAGGGAACGTGGTAGATTCAGTACAATTCAATCTAAGTAAAGAATTTGACTGACTGCTTCACAAACATCTTGCACAGAACAACTCATTCGAGTAAGCTTGATTCTGGATGTCAAGGTACAGAAAGCCAAATAAAAAGTCATGGTCCAAAGGCAATAATAAAGCGTCCTGGGGAATTTCTTGGACAGCTTCACTTTTTCAACATTTTCTAAACTTTGCCATCAAAACCCGAGGTGTAAGAGTTTGTTTGACAGCACAGGTACAGATGATGAAAGTGGATAAGGCTGAGCAAGATCTAGGAACAACACAGATCAACCATGCAAGAAAATTAAGCAGCACAGACAGTCTGCAGAACTCTATAAAGATGCAACTGTCATTTATATCATTCTGCTCCTCGTCTCTTTTGCCTCCTGCTACTGGCACAGGTTGTGTTTTAGACAGTCTTGTCTTCGGAACAAGATTGTTATTCTGCTCTGTGCTTTATTCAGTTCCTAACCAAATAAGGCCCTGAATGGCTGAGATTCCTCATGGTATTACTTCAGCATAAATGTTAAACAACAATATTATTGTTATGGTATATAGCTGATCCACATCAAGGGATTTGGAGTCGATTCATTCATCATTGTCAGCAGGCAGTTTAAATTCCATTCGAGCCCAAATGCAACAACCCAAGAATAATATGACCGCTTTTTAAGGGTATGAAGGGGAAAAAGGAGCCTTGGGAACAATTTGAAATGAAGGAAGTTCACTTACTAACTGAGGCCAAACTGGAGCTGAACAACTTAATCCATATTACTGTACCTTACTGGCTGTATCTGTGGGTTAGTCTGCTGCTCCACAAGACTCATCTGCAGTACCCTTTTCAAGCTGCTATAGGGCACATGTCTGGAGTGAAACACTGGGGACAGAGGACTGTGTGCTCTCCAGGACCTACTGCACGTGTCTAAGTTGTGATGCCATGGACTAGTTCTAGGCAGACAAGATGAGGGTCTTTCCTAAAGGGTCACAGTGCCTCCTGCCACAGCAGTCAGTGAGATTTAGCAGGCAGCTGGCACTTGGAGACATTAAGTCCCGGATTCTGGATTCTTCACAGGCTGGTCCTGAGACCTTCCTACCTTGCAACTCAGCAATAGCCAGCAGGCCCAACACAACAACAGAAGCATTGCATCGCCAGAGAGGACATCAGGAAACAACATCTAATTCAAACATGTTCATCTGGGAAACAAAATACTGAGCTCTGCAGTGGGCTCCTTGATTCTGCAGCCACCCAGCAGACTAAGCCTGAAAGATTTCACAGGGCACTTCCTACAAAGACTTTCTGTGGTGTATGGATGTCATTTCTATACTCACAGTAACACTTCTGTGCTTTCCTGAGCTCAACACTCCATTTCCTCCCCTGCAATAACATGTGGAACTAAACTTTTCTTTGGCTTCTTTATAATTTCCAAGTAAAAAATATCTTTCAGGAAGGCCTTCTGCTTTACCCAGACATCATACTTCCACCTGAAGCATCATGCCTACCATCAAAACTAAACTGCATTAAGCTCCAACACAACTACCAGACCTAAAACTGAGCTACAGATTACAGGGAATCTGAAGCAAGAACAGAGAGCTTGATCTGGCTCCAATTTCACTCTTATTTATATACTCATCATGGCATGCGACCAATACAGCGCAAGCCTTGGAATATATTACCTAATGACAAGTACCACAATGAAACTTGGTTCCAATCCTCTACACTGCTCTTCAAAAAGGGTACCAGAGAGAAGCAAATTAGGAATATAACTTTTCTTTGGAGACACATTAGTAGAGTACCTTAGTGTTGCAGTCAGGAACCCAAGATAATTTAATTGGATGAGATACAAACTCAAGGTCTTAACCATCTTTGCTGAGTGAAAAACCCAAGGGATTTTGCAAATCTGAGCAGTTAGCCTGTGTTTCCTAAATGCCAAATGAGATGGAATTCTGGGCAGCAAGTTGCACCAGGCGAGGTTTCCATTGGATATTAGGAAGAATTTCTTCACTGAAAGGGTTGCAAGGAGTGGAACAGGCTGCCCAGGGAAGGGGTGGACTCACCATCCCTGGAGGCATTTAAAAGCCATGTAGATTAGAAACATCCTTTAGTGGTGGACTTGGCAGTGTTAGATTAATGGTTGCACTCAATGCTCTTCAAGGTCTTTTCCAATGTAAACGATTCTGTGATTCCACCTGATTTGCATTGCACTTTTAATTCAGAAAACAGCATTGACTGTATTCCAGGCCAAAACAATAACTATGCGAAGGATGCTGGATTGTTTATGAAGTTCTTCACTAGGAAAGGCATGACAAACACAGCTTGAGATACCAGTAGGAATTAGGATAGCATTTTCAAAGCTAACATTTTAGTGATAGTTTACTATGAAAAGATAAATTTAGAAAAGCTACATTGCAAAGTACCTTACATGTAAAAGCCTACATTCAAATTGTGCTGTTTCCTCTGTGCGGCACAATGAATTCTGTGTGGAAAAGCATTTTTGCCTCTTTAAAAACCAGACTAATTCTCCCTTTCTGAGAGACAGCTTTATTTATGTATCTATTTTCCATTCTAAGTTACAGCTGTGGGGTCAACGAACATTCCCCATAGAAAAAATATTTTCTTTTCCTTCTAATTGCTGTACTTGCCCGCAAGTTGCCTTCGCTTAGCAAAGTGCAGCAGCTAAGCACTCAGCAGTCCCTGAACTCCTGCACCTTTCACATTGTGTGCTAGGGTACCCGAGGGCAGGAAAGCAACCCTCTCAAATGCCTAACAAAGGCACTCAGCTTGAAAGAGGCACGGGTGTCATCTCTGGCCTCTCTCGAATCAGCTTGCCAGCAATGGGGGTGGGAGGAGAAGAGAGAAAAGCACAAGGAAGGGGGGAGAGATGAACGTGGAGCACACTGTGCTGTAACTCAGTGTCATAAGAAATGCAACTGTGCCGCGTGTGTTTACTAACAAAGATGTCAAATGCTTGTCTGATGCTTGGGAATTTTCATCTGCCATTCAGGGATCTGACGGCACTTTTATGAGCGAGGAGCTTTCTGAGGACTTAGGGCTGCAGGTTTTTCATAGAATGGTTTGTGTTGGAAAGGACCTTAAGACCACCCAGTTCCAACCCCTGCCATGGGCAGGGACACCTCATACTAGACCAGGTTGCTCAAGGCCCTGCCCAACCTTTCTTTTTGCTTAAAAGCAGAAGTACACCCACAAATGGTTGTTAATAAAGATACAGCATCTTTCAGAGTGGCCTGACAGGCTTCTCCTGGCAGCTATGCCCTACCTCTGCGTGTTTCTGATGGCAACACAGAAACCGAGCCCACACAAAGCAAGCAGTGGAAGAAGAACTGGAAGTGAAGTAGTTCGATCTCCCTGCTGAGGCACTATCGGGTGAGGATGGGAGGTAGAGAACAACACTAAAATAATCTCTTCCCAGCAGTCAGCCTAACCTTTGAAAATCTTCCTTCAGATTCATGTGTCCTTCCTTATCTTGTTTTCAGCCATGTACCACTTACCACAGAGAAACTCCGCATGGAAGAGCGAGTGCTGCCTTGGGGTCACTGCTGCGAATACCCTGACAACGATTTTCTATATTCCTGTCTTTGTCCTCAGTATTTGCATCACGGTAAAATGCAGATGCCCACGGAGATTGCTACGGCCCCTGCATTTATTTTCTACACCCCCATGAATGTTTGGTCTTTAATTCGAATCCTACATTGCAGTATTGCTATGTGGGCTACTGGTCTTTAGTTGCTACCACTAGAATTAATATGAAATATACTTCTACATTTTCCATTCAACTGGGAGTCCTCCTTCATGCAAATTATGTTAAAAATATATATATACACACAGACACATATATATATATATAAACTGGTGAGAGCTATGGAACCAACACGCTTTTCCTGTTTTATTAGTAATTAGGAAGCAGAAATAAATGCAGGATGCAGGAACTAACGCCTCTGAAGCTGTAATAAACTAAGCATAAACTTCATAGTAACTTCTGAGGCTGATTTTGGTTAAACACTATTTGAGTTACAGATACCACACTAGACCACTCTGAGCCTATAGCACGCTTACGTGTTTCCACCAGCCATCTCCGTAGCACTGGGGAGGCAAAGATCATTAGTCACGAATATTTTCAGTCCCCACCTCACATCTCAAAGGAAGTACAACACATTATATAGAACAACACGTTATTTCTCTTCTATAACCTGGAAAAATAAAACGTGATTCCTGATTCTTGGGTGTTGACTGATCCTTTGAAGAGAAACCCATAGCAAGGCAAAACACTACAACCAGGAAAACCAGGGGTTTTCTTGCTACCAGCCCCTTTTAAAAGCTGGTTTTTGCCAGACGTGCTGTTTGCTCCTGCTTCAGACCCTTCTTGCCCTTCTCTTGCAGTATATTTTCAGCGCCACAGCCCCTCGCTGTGATCAAGGCAAACTGCGGATCAAACCAGAAGCTAGGGAGGAGAAACCCTGACCGCCACAGCCCTGTACAGGAGCCGTAAGCCCTCTCCGTTCGCGGTAGCCCTCGGATAACACTGTAATGCTCATTTGACTGATGCGTGCCATCGTGTGGCCAAAGGCAGTAACAACCAAACATCCCAAACCATACTTCGTTCTGTTTTGCAATTTTAACTACGAGATAAAAGCCAGATAGAAAGAGAGCTGACTGCAGAAATGCATTCACTCGGGCCTGTCTCTCCAGCAGGAGCTCAGGATTCCTCAGGTGACATTGTCCCTCCTTATTCCTGCATGGCTGCTAGCAAGCCAAACAGTGGTTGTAATCTTTGTGCCCCTGGTAAGTATATAGCTGCCACAAAACTGAAACCCTAATGCATCTCCAGCAAGTTCTGCATTTCTGGTAGATGCTGTTATACCCTTGCAAATCAGTGAAGAGCTCAATCCTGCTTTCCCTCTGCAGAGAAGGTGCTGACTGACCACCCCGCCAAATGAATCAAGCTGATTAGCTGTCTGGAGCAAACTGCCAAGAGCCTGACACAGAGGGGTCACCTTTACACATAACAGCACAAGAAGATTACCATTTCAAAAACATCGAGGCACTTACACTAAAATAGCAGATCCAGTCATTGCCATGAGTGTTGCTTAACACAGTTTCATGGCCTCAGTCTTGCTGAGTGGCATTTTCTGCTCCTTTCTCTGGGCAAGGAGCAGGCAAGTGATAAAAGAGCTGTTGCCCCAAACACAGGGGGTTGGGCTGCATGGTACTTGAAGGCACGGGACTGGGCGTTATCAAAACCTGATGGGCACAAAGCAGCCCTTAAGCACCCACAGGTCAGGCTGGCCTGATCACAAACACAAACCAAATGTTGGGACGAGTAACTGCAGAGTCACCTCTTCTCAATTCATGTATAGAAATATCGGAGGCTGTAAAGTAAGGCTTGTATAAGAATAAAGTTAAATACAAGCAGCCAGTCGTGCTGCACATAATGAAGGAGCTGAGCTTAACTTCAACATTTATTTATAGAGCTTAAAGGCAGACAAGACCATTACTGTCATTTTGAATGACCTTTGTACCGCATGCCACTAAATTTTAGCCAGTTACCAATGACACAAGCCCAGTAACTTTCCTACTGCTAAACAATGTCTTCCAGAGAGCCATTTAGACCTGATTTCATAAAGCCAGCAACTCAGAGCCCAAACATTCCCCTTGGGAGTTTGTACCATTGACAACAACTCACACAGAGTTAAAACTGGGTCTCATGACCACAGATTAGTTTGTCTGCCATCAGCTTCCAGCAACTGATCTGCTGTGTCTTTCTATGCTAGTCTGAAGAGCCCATTACTACCTGGTATTTTCTCTCCTCAAAGGCACTCACATTTTGCAATCAAGGCACTTACATTTTGCAATCAAGGCATCTCAAAGTCATCTTTTTGATACCTACACAAACTGAACTGGTTTTGCATTTGTTATTGCAAAAGGCACCTCCAGTCTCTGGATTACTTCGGAGCCTGTTTTCCACACTGGCTGTTTAAATGTTTAAAAGAAACACTGGATCATAAAATACAGTTTTTCCAGAACTATTTCAACAGTCGTTGCCAATGCACGACACAGAAATAAAATCACGTATTTTGCCCTCATTTTCCTTAATGCCTTATTGACAGCCCCAGATTTCAACAGGCCTTTTTGACACAACCTTGCACTGAAGACTTGAGATTCTCTAATGCCACCACCTAAGCCCTTTCCGATTTGTGTAGTTTCAGTTCCTCACTTCAAAGCTACCACCACTGCTCACTCTCTGTAAATCAGTGGTATTTTATACTCGGCTGAACCAAAATCCGTATTGTTTGAACGTGACTTTTGTTTGATTGGAGCCCAGCTTCTCAGTGATCTAGATCTGCAAGAGTGCCATTTGTCCTCAGCATTTAAAATGATGATGCCCTTTATGTCACCTACAAGTTTAGTGAAACTTAAGAGTGCATTTATTTCTAGGTGATGAGTGGGGATGTAAAATACCATAGACCTGGTATGGACCTGAAATGCACCAACAGTGCCACTCTGATTTTGGGTAGTGTCTTCCCACTGACAGCTACTTCCTCATCTGGCAAGTTCCCGGTAAATTAAAGGCACATTGATAAACCCAAAGACTGCTACATCAAGATTATACCTAACTCTGCATCAGTGTCTATTAAACCTTCACGGGTATCAACAAAGTCCTTAATCAAGAAGCTATGAATCTGACTGACATTCTCCAAGAACTCACCTCTACTAGAATTTACTGTTATCTATCAATTCTGAATAAATCAACTCTGCATCATTTGCCCAATACTGAGCCTGAGACATCACGCTAACAATAATTTTACTGTCCATATCATCAATGTCATCTTGAAATAGGAATTCTGCAATTCCCTCAGTAACCCAAAATGTATAGAGAATAGAAAATATGGTTTCATATAACTGGTTTGCATCCTTTACAAAAGACACCTTAGCAAGCCTGGGTGTTAACTGTTCAATAACCTCCTCAACATCACCACCGTGGCTGCAGGGCTCAGCTGTGCCCCACCGCAGCTTGGTTGGAGCCATCTGGAACTAGCTGTGGTGGACACAGGGCAGCTTGGCTCTCCCAGCTGCGCGTGGTCCAAGCACTTCTGATACCCAGTGACCCAAAATAGCTGGACGGAGTCTAATGCCTCAAGTTTCCTCCACCTGAGAGGAGCTTGAGCCAGGCGTTAGACAGCCTTTACAGCCTCCTCACACCCCCGAAGCATGGATAATCACTGGAGAATACACGCTATGCCAACATATGGGGGAATTTATCCCCCCTAGCACATAAACTCTATTTCTCACACACAAAAAGTAAAATATATGCAAACCACTGACCAACAGAGCTATGAGCCATACAGCACTGGCCATCAGATACAGACTTGGTCAAAAGAAAATGAAATTGAGAGAAAATGAATTCCAGAGCTGAAGACCTTTATCTTCCCAATGTAAATCCATGCAAACCTCAGCTGAGCTGAGGTGTTGAAAGTAAAGTATGGCAAAGCAAACCACTTCTGCTCAGTGAAAACCCAAGCTGTTGTGTAAAATATTCACTTGCTCTCTTGAATTTGTTGTAAAAGCAATTTGTAATTTGATGCTGCTGGCAGAGACAAGATGCAACACGATTCTTGGGATTAGCACTGACAAGCTGCTAAAAATGGTCAGGAAGTGCACGTCTTGCATTCTTTTCAAGCAAAGTACTCTAAGAGGGGATAATAACAAGGAATTCAGCAGGTCAAAATAAAACCAAACCCCAGCAACATCCATTGAGCTACCAGACACAGAAATAACAAACAAGCAAATATAGAAATGAATAGGAATTTTATGACACAGACCTGATTTCAAGGAGCAGCTGGAGAATACTCCTTGGACAAGATGAGTAACTCTGCCTCAACTCTGCCTTTAAACTACCTTATCTTTTCATTCTGTTATCATTACCTTCTAACAAATCACTCTCCTGCCCCCAGATTTCAACAATATTTACATGGAATGATAAGAAGGAAACAGAACTAAATTGAGGCCATTGTTGTTCCAACCATCTCTGACAGAAAGGAGGAACACCATAGCATCAGAGACTCCCATTCCAGAGGCATGCAGGACACCAGCGATAAAACAAACGCTGGTTTTACATGGAGAGGAGAGAATAGCATCAGTTTAAGGAATGAAACTGCCTAACCCACACAGAGCTTGAAAGCAGCACATAAAAAGAAGAACTCGCTAACAAAAGAATATGCCTCACCTTTCAGTAACTGTAACACTTGAACAACGCAGAAAGGGCTGCAAAATTCAGGGACTACAGCTAAGGTGCACTACTTTTGGTTTATCCAAGTGCTCCTAGGAAATGGCAGGTTGCCACCAGACTGATGTCCTGCAAAAGAATCAAAGGTGGCCTCACAAGGAAGGACTCGTTATCAATTCTGTGCAGGAGCAAAATGCTACCTTACATGGAGAAAAATGTAACTGGCAGTGAGTTCACTACGTGCCCAGCTCCAATGATGCCACAGGTTTATAGAACAATATAGGTGGAAGGGACTTTAAGAAGCATTGACTTCATCCCCTCCAGTACGAACACAGGACCATTATATTTAGCCCATTCATGACAGACTTCCCAAACTGTTCTTTGCTCCATAAAGCTCATCATTAAACAATAACACCACCTCCCCAACCCCCCCAAAAACAACCCACACAAACAAGCTCTGGCCTTGTGTGTAGATCAGTCTTTCTTGGGGCAGCATAAACCCCACTGCTTCCTGAGCTATCCACCATGAGTACAAAGACAACTACTACTTTCCTCTTTGTAGATGGTTTTCTATATTTGAAGACTGAATGTGGCCCTACCTTTTCCCCTTCACTTTCCTTTCTTTAAAGTAAAGAAAATTGCTACCATTCCATGACAGGGTAGCATTCAAGCCTTTTTAAGTTCAGTTCTAAATAAAGATGCTGTTGCAACCTCAGCTTAAGAGGCAAGCATCCAACTTCCACACTGAAGATCAACATTTGAAATATCTCCAAAACCTCAGGGAATCAAACGCGAAAGCCAGGAAGATTATACTGTGTTGAGTACAGTACTGAATCCCATTTGACATCACGTATTTCACCAGTCAGTTCCTGTTGCTGATACCTTTCATATAAAGTCACAGAAACCAATCTCTCAATCAAAAAAGCCTAACACAATGAGGATTCACCCTGTGCTTAATTGAATTAACTACTGAAGACTTATCCCAGACTGAAGAAGGGAATTCTTTTGCATTTGTGTTAAGCTTCAGCACAGCAGGCTACTCTCACAATACATCCAGTTTGGAGTGTGATACTTGCCCATGAACAATCCTACATTTGTCATCTGTCACAGGTCATTTAGCTCAGACAGGGTGATAATAACAGGAGGAAGATGCAGAGAAAAAGAACACTTATGAGTTGTCATGTTGACAGTGAAGGACAGAATACGTGTCGGTTTGTTTCAACTTTTACCAGAAGATACTTGTCCAGACTTGGTGTTTTGTGAGGTTTTGGATATTTCAGTGTCCTTTTCTTACAGATAAGGCAGTGGCACCATGGCCATCCCCACACCGCATTCCCCTCAAGCGTGTATCGTAAATAGTTATGCCTGACCACTGAATCTATGCCAAACTTATTAACAAAACTAATGGATGACCTTCTCCATGCTCTAGTATACACTTAATCTTATAAAAGCATGCATTTCAAATTGTTATGTACAAATATTGAGTGTTTAATCTGATTTATTGTGAAGCATTAAAACTGAAAAGAAAGCAGTGAACTGTAACTGAGGAGTCTCCAAGAACAGAACTCTGTAGCATTTGTATTTTCTGTCTTCCATTTCTGTAGCTATTTTTTATCTCTAGATCCCCTTTTTAGGCAATCAATAAAAGGCTTTCACGTTTGTTTTAATGTCTTCCTCCAAACTTTATAGCATACACTATGCTGTTGTCTGCATTACTGCCATAATTTACCCTGCTTTAGTAAATGGCAAATTATCCCTCAATGCCTTGTGTGAAGAACCGAGAAAGCTGACCAGCTGCCAATGAATATCTCTCCTGTACTGGGGGAGGAATTACCTGCAAGTGGGAAGGAAGAACCGTGTAGACCAGCATATGCTGGGAGCCTACCAACTGGGAAGCGGCTTGGCAGAAAAGAACCTGGGTGTCCTGGTGGACACTAAATTGAATATGAGCCAGCAACACACCCTTGCAGCAATGAAGGTTAATGATATCCTGAGCAGCATTAGCAAGAGTGTTGTTGCAGGCTGAGGGAGGTGAGCAGAGCTCAGCACTGGTGAGCCCATACCTGGAGTCCAGTTTTGGGCTCTCCAATAGAAGAGAAATATGGAGCTACTGGAGAGCTGCAAAAGGCCATTAAAATGGTTAAGGAACTGGAGAATCAGGGGCTATTATGTGGAAAAGATGAGAAATCTGTGATTGCCCAACCTGGAGAAGAGAAAGCTCAGGGAGATCTTATCAATATATGTAATAGAATACAGAATCTGAAAATCATTCAGGTTGGAAAAGACCTTTAAGATCATTAAATCCAATCATAAACCTAACACTGCCGAGTCCATCACTAGATCCTATCTCTAAGTGCCATATCTATGCATCTTTTAAATACCTCCAGGGATGGGGACTCAACCACTTTCCCGGGGAGCCTGCTCCAGTGCTTGATAACTCTTTCAGTGAAGAATTTTTTTTCCTAATATCCAATCTAAACCTGCCCTGATGCAACCTGAGGCTGTTTCTTTTCATCCTACTTCTTGCTGTTTACACCACCCTGAAGGGAGTGTGTAAAGCAGATTAAGCCAGGCTCTTTGCAGTGATGCCCACTGACAAGAGGCAATGGGCACAAACCGAAACACACAGGTGCCATCTGAACATCAGGAAACACCTATTTACTGTGAGGGTGACCAAGCACTGACACAGGCTGCCCAGAGATGTAGTGGAGCATGCCATCTTGGGGACATTCAAAAGCCACTGGCCCTAGAAAGCCTGTGCAGGTGATCCTGCTTGAGCAGAGGCACTGAACTAGATGACCTTCAGAGGTCCCTTCTAACCTCAAATATTCCAGGCTAATGTTTTCTTACCACTGAATTATTTGGAATGCCATGGCAACTCTGTATAAAGAGCAGCAAGCTGCTAACTCCAGTAACTTCCCTGTAACCATTGGCAGGATATTCATGTTGAAATACTAGTTGAAAGAATAACAACACAAGCGTAGAGATCCAATGAGATAACAAGCCCATTTGCAGCTAAAGCAGGAAGCACAATATTCAACTCACTTCACGGGGCATGTCACTATAATCTCCCATCTTGTTTAGGAGCTGTGTGCAGGAAAAATTGGCAGGACAAAAGTGTTGCCCTTGTAGCAGAACTATCATATCAGACAGTCACTACCAGAAAGCACAAGAAGTTCCACAACATAACTTCACAATACTATAAACCTATGAGAACATTTCCTCCTAAACACAGGCTATTGCAAACTGGCTTGTGATCTCAAGCACGAAGATTTATAGCATTCATAGTCCTACCTGACTGCAAACTGCTGCCCTTTTCATCAGTGATGAGGCTAGAATAGAATTGATTAGCAGAGTTCCTCCACCTGGTTGCTGGATTCAGCATACACTGGTTTTAGAAAGTACATAAGATATATAAAAATCAAAATGCTTGTGCATCTTTGTCAGCTCTGCACATCTGGGGATATGTTCGTTTTCTGGTGCAAGTCCAAAGAAAGAGAAGCAAAGCATTTGCCTGTATTGTGTTGAAATTGCCAAGCCTGTCCTTCGTTTTAATCCTGAGTTGTATACTGCCATTTCCATGACTGCTGTCGACTCCCATGCATATCTATACACACCTATATTTTATTGGTACTTTCTTTCTCACTGAATGGCCCATGCTATCTTAAGAATTACTTCTGTTACAAGTGTAGCTACTTTGATTGTTGTAAAGCTGTTGAGATATTTGTTTTGGCCATCAAAATCATCCAGCTTTATTGTCCATTGAAATTGTCCAGACAGGTTACCTTATACAGAGCATTTTGAGGTAAGGGTAAAAGCTACCCTATAGAAATCCCTTATGGTCTTACAGTAAGTCATATCTGACATCCCATTTGTCATGCTGAAATCCCGAGAACAAAAGACAAATTGGGCTTCAAAGTTGAAAGGAATCCTTCAGACAGAAATCACTTAAAAAGTAATAAGTTAATAAAGTCATCAGGCTCATGGGCTGGGATTTTACTCAGACCTCTTTAAATAGCTTCCTAGATAAAGCAGAGAATTTAATTTTCCTGATAATATTAGACCGATTAATCAGACAGCAGAGTAAAGGATATATTTCCCTTCTATAAGGGGAAAACCAGCTAAGTTATGATAAAGAATTTATTAGCAAGAAGACTTCTCCTTAGACTTCCTTGGGAAATGAAGGGCAAGCCAATAGTAAAATATTTTAAAGCTCATTGTGGGCTTTGGGAGCACTAGCGAAATGTGCACCATCTATCAAGATTATTAAGATGAAACTATTAACCCTCTGACAGTTTAATAACCATTCTTTATGTTATAATAACACAGGGCCCCTTTGGGATCAGAGTTCCAATTTTGGAGGTAGTGTCCATCATTTGTCAAGGAAGTTGAACCTTTGCATTGAGAAAAACAGCAACAGGACCAGCCTCCCGCACCTTTTCCTCCCTAAACTATGTAACATAGCAGCTTCAGGTCCAGGCTTCTCTCTCTTTATAGGCCTTTTCCTGTAAAAAGAGCTGTTCAGTCTGCATTCTTGGGGGAATCACAAATCACTGGACTATAGGAACAAACTGGAAAAGAGGATTAATGAAGTTTGGCCTCACAAATCTGAACACTCCTCCAGCTCATGAGGTTTTAGACAGTTTATAGCATTGACATCTTAGGATACAGCCAAATGACAAATCCCATCTGACGTCTATCAGTTACTTTTTCCAGTAATGGCATTAACCATACACAGCGTGCAAAACACCTTAGTGCAGCAGCTGGAAAAAGCCCTCGCACATCCCTTCACACACACTTTGTTTAAAGAGTAGAAACTAGAAGTATTAACATTCACGCCATGCATAGCTCCTGGGACACGCACCTGTGTTCCCAGCCCCTCAGGTTTAACACTCACACGCTTGCTGGCACACACTGATAGTCTCGAGTTTATAGGAAAACACTTCCTTAATCTTTACGAGGCAGCACTGCAGCTCAGTGCTCAGCACTAAGGGGTAGAAGCCCCAAGCACTGTGGATGATAGTGCAAGTGGTTACCTAAGGAGAAACCTGTCTGACTTCTTTATGATTTTCCAGCTGTCCACTTCCAATGACCTTACTTCCATGGACTTACTCCTACACAGCTTTTAAGGAATTAGCACCTTTGCATGCTATCAAATCCCTAAAGGAAAACAAGTGAGAGCTCTGTAGATGAGCACAAAAATCACAATACAACTCTGTCGAGTAATACTGGAGCAAACTACTGAGGGACGTAGGCCCACACATATGGCAAAAGTGCAAACATATGGCATACTCATATATATGGCAAAAGTACACAGTCCATGTCACCAAATAACTTACTTGAATTAAAAACAAGGGAAACTTGAGACAGGACAGGCTTGGAGAAGAAGGCAGAGGACCAGTGCAACAGGCTACAGTGGGAATACCTGACAGGACGACAGGACCTGCAAATAACCTCATATGCTACTGCCATTGAATGGTAGCCCAAGAAAGGGCCAGGAAATAGAGATCCAGGGAGTGGAAGGGCTGTCAGGTAACTGCATACATGAAGCTTTCACCAAGTACTGAATTTGCTGCAATTCTGCATTCCCCCAGAAAGTAACTAGTCCTGATGCAATGAGAACATTACACAGAAATCTCTCCCGCAATCTCATTCGTTTCTAGCTATTCCACACGTACATTATAGTCTATATTTTTTTGCATCATCCTTGTGAGCATCAAGGTTCATAATGTAGCCAAGAAGCACCAATGCCTAATTGCTCAGTGAGGAGTCTTTTGTAGAAATATTATTGTAGCCATGTCAAAGTTTTAGCTAGATTGAATTCCAAGGTGTTTGCGTGTTAAAGCAAAGTGCTTTGATGTCAGCATGATTTTCTTATCCACTTCATCCCTACTGTTGCAGCCCAGCATTTCTAATATAACACCTGGGGGGGAGAGCGGCTCACATTCTGCTTGGATTTGGATCTGAGGTTTACCTGAGTAAACAAGAACGACTGTTCAGTTCTGAAGGCTGTGCCACATACCTCACTGCCCTAAAATATAGAGATGCCCAGATCTGGGGTTTGGATCGAACCCATCTCTAGCTGTGTACATTCCTGCATTGAGGAATTTCAGTGCTGTGAACACCGACCATATCACTAGATTAAGGTTAATTAGTCAGGAAGAGCACTTTAGATCATGCTGATTTAGTTTTAAAGACTATTTCAGATTCTGAGTACCCAGAGGAGGAATTAATAAATAGCAAGCCAAACAAACCCCACAACAAACCAGAATAAAAACACCCATAGTGTTGCTACTACACAACTACACTCCAGCATTTAGATCATAGCTTTGTTTTCTCTTACTTCTTTGTGTTTCATTTTGTGTCACGTTGTACCAAGGAGCGGGTTGGTTGATTTGTTTGACTATTTAGCATACCATAAAGGTCTGTCCTTGAAACACCACCCCATTTTACAAACCAGCTGCCCCTAGACAGGTAGGCCTTCAGCTGGTGTACCAAAATACCACCATGTGCTGAGGTCAGTGTAGTAAAGGACAAAGTAAGAAGACCCCCTGTATTTTATACGTTAGCAACTTCTAGGTTTTTTCCCCCAATATCAATCACTAAAATTCAAGGTATCAGCAAAGCCTGTGCTGGCAGTCAGGAAAAGAGATGACAAAACAAATAGTAAGAAACAAAAGGAATTATACCCATGGGCTGAATACTCCTAAAAATACACAGAAAATGGGGGGGGGGGCACACACGACAAGGACACAGGCAAGGGAGAAAAGATGGAATCAGTATCCTGAAAACAGAGGCCCCAATATACAGAGATGATTATATTCACTGTCAGCCGAAGACCTCTAATTAACATAGCCCTCAATACGTGCCTTTTTTTTTTCTCTCCTGTAAATTTTGCTGACTTGGTGTATGTTTAAGTTCAGAACCTACACAAAGTTTTATCAGCATTTGTGCATACCAGCATTTCCGAGGTGTTCTTTTGGCCCCGTGCCTAATTTGATGTCGTTCACATCTGTAACCTTGCTACTTCTCGAGGGTTCAACTGTGACCTCCATCTATTCCTTCTCCAGGGCGGCTCAATTTTCTGTCCTACCCTCCACTTGCAAATTGCCTTTGTGCTACTGAGTGACAGTGCTACCAGATGCCTTTGGGTGACCTCAGTGCCCTCTTGCAACTGTCAACTCTTCCCAAAGTTCCTAATTTAAAACATCTCCCCAAATCTCATCAGTGCTTTGTGTCAGCAGCCTAGGAAAACAAGGGACTCATTTGCATAACCTTTCCCTTCTACAAGTACCCGAGCGCTTAATAAGGCACTGAGGATCTTCCTCACATCATCTTCTATCCCCACATTTAGACAAGATCAAGCTGGGCTTTCTTACCGGGCTGGAACCATTTCATGGAGAGGTACTGACATTTCCTCCCCTCCACCCATAGGAATTAAGAACAGCTCCCTAAAATCCACATTGTCTCCCTATCTCATTCACTGATTCTAGGTCAGAGCTCCTTAGGATCCTTGCAAATGTAAGGATTTTTCTTTTCACTGTAATCATTGAAATCACTCATGGGAAAATACTGCACCCCAAGCCTCATGTGGGAAGTCAGCTACATCACATAACCGGTTTCCTCTCCGTTTCCATATTTAATTGGCTGCTGATTCTGTGAGCTTTTGAAGACTGCTCTACTTTGATCTGAATCATCAGGTCTCATAAAACAGCAATATAAAAACGCATGCAGTTGCATCCCACATTGGATGATGGTGCTGAAAAACCCACCTCTGTGCAGTCCTGTGTTTCCTTACATCAGAAGCAAAGCAATCTGATGTAGCCACTGCCTCTTCCTCACACCAGCCTTTCCTCCTCTTCCAGCCCCTGCCAATACTTGCTTTGCCCCCAGGATTAGACTGAGGATGGGGAGAAAGCTTTCTTGCATTTAAAGTTTTGATGATGCTAGTGGCCTTTGTAATTCTTTTCTTCAGTGTGGTCTCCAAGAGTCTGTGCTTTGCACCATCCTCATCAACCAACCTGCTCTCAATTAAGCTGCATGACAGCTTTGACTGTGTTCCTTTCTATTCAAGGCTTTTATGAACGCATTTAACTTCAGGCACACATTTAAGTCACGCAAAACTCAATGGCTCTTAAGAACATATCTACTTTGTTGAATACAAAAGGATTTGAAAGCATGTGTAATTGTTCTGATGAAATTGAAGCTGGAAAGAACATATTACATTACTTTAATCTGCAGTCCTTGAAGTGTATTTGTAATTAGCAGAGTACATTGCAATTTGTAATTAGCAGAGTACAGAGTGGCACAGAAAAAGCTGCAGAACCCTTAACATTTGCTATCATAGAGTCGTTTAAACCATCATTGTGTATGAAGTATCCTCGGAATAGAAATCTAGAAATGGCTTTTACAATGGAAAACCAAATATTTTTTCAGATTAAAGAACATTAGGGCAAGAAGTGGCATACACTTAGCAAAGACCCAAGGAGTCGGAGTGCAAACAATTCAATTGCATCATTACTTAAGTGCTGGCAATGGCTATAGTCAAAAGTCACAAAGTGATACCATGCTGAAAGTACTTCCTTGGCCACTTACCACTTAGTGCAAATTTATGTGTTCTTTCTAGGCCTACCCTGTGCTGAAAACCTGGCATTTCCATAAGGCTTGAGAAAATCATTTCCAGCCTCTCTGAGAATAAGATAGAAGGGGGCTGGCAGCTGATGAACACTGCACATACCAAACAGATCACAGACCTACGTTTTGTTCTTACCAACCTGTGGAACATCATAGTTCCAAATGAGCAGCTTATTTTCACAGTATCACTCTGAGAATAAGACAAACATCTTCCCTGTCTCTTTAGTCATTAGGTGACAAAAGGTTACTGAAAAACATCCAAGCAACCCTTGTCCAGGGTGTGGAGGATCTCACATTCCTCTAGCACTCCAGTTTTCAGAAGCGCACAGCTTCCCAGCACATTCTCCAGGGTATTCTAGTCTAAGAGAGCGTGTCCACAAGAAATGGCATTGACTAGACAGAAAGGTAATCACAAAAAGTGAGGAGGAAAAGAGCCATCCTCCAGCAAGCAGCAGCAGTAAGCTGGAAAGCTTCCTGGAGTGAAGCAAAGTAATCAAAAGTCCACCTGAATCAAAGGATTAAGCAGATTCGGCAACACATTTTTTAACCTTGTGCCCTCTGCTTTACTGAAGTCAGCATAGCCTGCTCCTAGTATCTCTCTGGCTTCCTGCTACAGAGCAAAAGATATTGTGTAGATGAGTCCTGTGATGGGGGGAAGAGGGGGGAAATCTGCCTCTTTAAATAAAAACCTTAAGACATTTACTGTGTGTATTTCATAAAAAATAGAAAGAAGAGGCAAATTGAATAGAAAAGGCAGAGACCTGGAAGGAGCAGTCTGAAAAGATGATTGCAAAATTAGCCTAATTTTATCAAATAACATTTTGCAGCAAACTCCAAAGCATTTCCTGTGGAAACTTTCAAATAGCCTACAGGCATTCTTTCTTTGACCAGCTGTACAATATATCAGCTAAATGTCCTCTGAGCGAATGGATTCCCACAGCAGAGGCACCTGCAGGATGTGTAACAGCACACTTCTATTTCACGTATTTGCTCAAGGCAGCCGTGTAGTTCCACTGGCTCATCATCTACGTTCACAATGGACAGCTGGCATCATCCAAATGAAATACTAAACTTGCTTATGCTGTCATTAAATAAATGAAACCCCCACCAAAACCCACGAACAATAAAAACAATGTCTTCAAAAGTTCTTCCAGCTTCTGAAATGTTTAATTCAACTTTCAACTGCCAACCAATCCAAATATGCTGCTTTTCATGCATGATGAGCACTAAGGAAACGAAAAATAGACCTTTGCAATCCCCCGGAATACTGATAGATCAGCTCGCCAAATCAGGGAGTTCGGAAGTATAATTATCACCAAGTGTCTGCTTCATTAACAGACCATGATACAACAGAAAAGTTAACCATATGTTGCACTTTACTAAGGGAATGAAGAGAACAAAACAGAAAGCCTTGTAGTTAAGCCTTTTAACAGCATATGCATCTGCTGAGTTCTGCAGGGTAAAATCCTCCCCTAGATTATCTTAGCAGAAACATTCCCATTGCCTTTCAGATGTGGCCCTGGACTTGTCACGACCCAAGTCACAGCTTTCTGTCTAAGCTCACCCAATTAAGATGGCACAGACTCCATGGATGCTCATTGTCTTAACGTGCTATTAACCTGCAAGGCTTCTCATTAATACATTGATTTTCACCATCCCCACCAGCAAATACCTCAGGTACAGAAATTCTGTCTATTCACAAAATGGCTTTATCATTCAACTGCATTTAGCCTCCCCCCCTCCCCAAATTGAACACATTCTTCCCCAAAGTCATAGGCACTGTGACTTACCTTATCAGGCTGCAAGGAGGCGTCTGCTTTACCAGGGAAGTGGAGTCAGATGTTAAGACTAAACCAGTAAGGGCTCAGGCACACAGTAGCCACCCAAGGATAGCAGAGCAGGTCCAGAGGCTGTAACCAGGATCAGTTGAGTTGAGCTATTAATTGGCAATTCTGTAGTGATAAAGCAAGCATAAGGTCAAGTTGGAAAGTGAAGTCAACAAGGCACAGCTGGGATAAACAAAGTACATGGCTAACACAGACATACCTATAATGTAGCTATGGCAGGGGCAAAAGCCAAGTTAAATGCAGCTCCCAGCAAGGTACAGGAGGCCCCTTACAATGCTTCACCCAGCTCTCTACCAACTCTTTGCACCTGACTTTAGCTTCATTATTCTCTCTTCATAAAGCTCAAGAAATAACCATATTTAGATAGAACTACAACAGCTGAATACCACTCCTGAAGTTCCCTATTGTGCTTGCAAATTTAGGATTTGGAGTACTTTGCCATACACCTCTTCCACATTGCACTTCTCAGCTTCACTCTCCACTTCCCTCAGAGCTTTATAGCCAGCTGGCCCCGTTCCCTGCCTGCCAAGAGTTCTCAACTGGCAAGCTCCTGATCAACCCCTTTCAGTGGTCAACATCATCCACAATGCTCAACTACCAACCCTCCAAGAGGAGACAAGTCTTCTGGGCAAGGTCTTTGCAGAAAGAGCCCCTTGTCTTAATCAACTTTTTTGTTGAGCCTGAACTTACTACCCTGAATATTCAGTGTGAACTGGAGATAAAGAGATGGCTGGGAAGTCTGCCTTTAGCATCACTGAGATTTTGTAAGTCTAAGGCAGGTATGTTATGAAATGCTTTAGTAACACAAATACTTGACAAAATAATAACTTGGAGAATTATATACCAATGGGATGTGAGAAGTCCCACTAGCTCCAGTGCCATTATTTCCAGGACTCACTTTACAATAAGAAAATTTGCAGCAAGAAAGATCTCAGTCAGCAGTTCTGACTCAGCTCCCTCCCTTTCCCTCGGACAGCTGCTGCCTAACAGGCTTCAACTCTAAACCTTCTGGAGTGATCTTGGTGTTGTAGAATAGTTCTCCATTGGGAAGCATCAGAGACTTCTTTAGGAGGTCTCTAAGAACAAGTTGTCATTGCTGTAGTAAATTAGGTCTCCTGTATGCAAGATACTCCTCTATATCCTACATACCCTTGAGTGTTCAAAATATAAGAGTGGTCAGATTTTGAACAATAGAATATGCAACTTGAGTAGTTTTCACAGCAAAAGTAAGTTCTAATAAGGATAATTTGCAATTTGCAGTGCAAACTTAGTTTATGTAGCATGCTTGCACATAATTTTGCTGCTCTATTTTGAAAGAGCCACCATAAGAGGATACGTTAGTTTGCCAGTCCACTAAATTCCTTCTTTGCCTTTGTGCCACTAAAAAGAAGAAAACTTTTCTCCAAGGTACTGTGATGGAAGAAAGCCAAACAAGTATAAAGCATTGCACAGGCTTAACTGATTATAAGAGCAATGCTGCTTTCATACCATGGAGATATTACCATTCCCTTTGATGGAAAGGGACAGTTGAAACAGCAAGAGATGTAGAGAAGTTACATATTCAGTCTGAGAAATAAGGAAAAGTGACCTTTGAACCCATGAATCCCATAACTGCTTCTACAAGTTTATCTTTCACACAACTGTGATGTTACCTTATGTGATCTGGATATTGAACTTCAAAGAAATGAACTCTAGCTTCTTAAAGCTGGAGTAGATGATGAGCAATAAGAAACTTATCAAGTGGATTTACTGCTTGGATGTTGCTGTTACAAGTGACTCTTCATGAATTTTGTTTCTGCTCAGCATTATAGCTCACACCTATTTAAAAACCCATCACAATATACGACCTCACTCAAAACTATTCCTTAGGTATTCATTCAGACATTTAACATTCTCACTCTCTGACTAGTAGCCCAAATCATGGAATGACTAAACTGGATGACTGTGCAAAAGAAAACATCCTTAAACAGGTGGTCTCATAAAATCCACAATCATAGCCATTGTAAGCACAGTCAAACTAGCTCTTTTCCAGGTGTTTCCAGGGCTTTTATTTTTCTTACCTTTTTGCTATAACACTTTAAATGCAGAAGCGAACCAAACAGGAAAATTTGTGCATCTTTTATTCAAAGGAATATTTGTGAAGATTTCTTGCTGTATTCTCCTTGCTTTGCTCATTATTATTTGAAAGCTCTTCACCAGGCCACTTTTAGCGGTCTGAACTTGACTTGGATCTAGAACCTGGAGCTAAACAGTATTTTATTCTCCAGTACTGCTCCCCTGAACCTCGTATTTCCCTCTCTGACCTAAAGCACATAAAAAACCAATAGGGGAGGAGGGTGAGGGAAACAGGACTGAGTCCAGCATTTAAGGGTAACTGCTGAAGGCAAGTTTAGGGATACGATGCTGTCAGGAACTGGTTTTTTTGAACCTCTGATAAGTTTTCTTTTAAGCACATTTGGAATTAATGAGAAGCACTTACTGAAAATATTTAACAGCCTACTGATACTTGTACTTCTCTCCTCTGCATTTCCAATGGAGTACAGAATCCAAATTCATTTTGTGTCTTGAAGGAAAACCTCCTCAGTATTATTTGATATGCTGAGATCAGTGGAAATCATTGTGCCTCTTTTCTTTCATCTGACTATGCCTGTCAGTGAGTAAACAGACTTGGTTGCACAACACCAGCAATTCTCAGTCAGTTAATGTAGATGTTATTTCTTGATACTGTGAAGATCTGCTAATTGTTATTATCTTTCCCTTTGGTGCTATTAACAAAAGGTTTAAACTGTTTTCAATTTCTGGACTAGTGAATCTCTTTTAAAAGCCAATTCTTTAATCCTGGAAACATCAGGGAATGCTACCAGTGATAAAGTCCTGCTGTTAAAATAAATATTGTATTCCAGTTTGCATCTGTATTTATTTTTAATGCAAACTCCTAAGGACTTGTTCAACAGTAGGAGTCCATTTATCTGCACAAAGCATACTCTTGTTTACACATTATCACTTGTTAAGTGTTATGTCTGCATATAAACAGACAGAAGAATAAGCTGGACTGAAACTGCATGGATCTAATGGGAGCACTCCTACCAGAGCAGACTACAGGTTATAGTTTTTAACACATCATTTCATGAGTTTCCAAGTGATGAAAACAGTCAATAGAGTGTTAATAATGTTTATAACAGGTTCTGCTGCTCTCTGCTTTTAATAAACATGGTGCAGTTGTTCGCATGAATAATACAGAATCCTAAACAGGTAAATTATCAGAATAATTCAGTTAGGCCAGAAGAGGGAGAAGAACTGGAGCTTCCATTTGCTAAGAGAACCACCACTGCAAATAAAGAACACATTTTAGCAGGAACTGCTAAACCCATGTCAACAATTTCTTTGTCATTACGTTTTTGGGATGTTTTACCATGTTCAAAATGGATATGCTGCATTTGAAACCCATGTTCGAGCTGTTTGACTCAGCCAATGTTTCACCCGTATTCAACAACATACTTTCAAATTTCCCTGGAGGCAAATCATACCTGGATGCAGGTGCCGCACCACCATACCTTTCATCCCTGTGATACTGATTCATTCCACTGGCCCCTTTCACTAGATTGTGATGACTTCTGGTAAGGTGTAATTCCTCATTTCAGACAAATTTTACAGCTGAAAGTGTGGTTTAAGATTAAATATCCAATCTCCACCTCAAAAGAGGAAATGTAATCGATGACAGTTCTGCAGCTGGAAAACAGGCATTTTGATGTTTATATAGTCATCAGTTTTCATCAAGGTTTCTGTTAAATTTATTGCTGTATGCAGTCCAGCAGACTGAAAACCACAGATTCTAATACTCTGTTAGGCTTTTGCTGATGACATGGTAAGTATTGATTGTCCGTTTTCATGTATGATTTTTTCATCACTGCTAAACCCCCCCTCAATTCTGAAATGAGCAGTAGTGAAATTTGCTTTTGAACCAGCCAAGGTTATTTCAAGTTTTATGTAAAGTACAGCTCATTTTATTTTTATGTGTAGCTTTTCTGTTTATATTGCAGGAAGTCTGAAACCAGGTCTTCTGTTTGCCAGTAGGGCTTTTTTAGTGTCCCATGGGAAAACACACATAGTCTTCTAATCTTGCTCTGAGAAAGTACCATGTATGTAGCCCAGTTTTGTATGATACTGTAAATGTATCTTGAAAGAAGCATCTGAACGAATCTGTATGAATGGCCCAGCTCACCATGAAACCCAACAGGCCAGGGTTATGATCTTCAAATCTTGTACTACCCTTCTTCCAAGCACTGCTAGCCTGAGCTCCTTGTGACTGAAGTGATAGATAGAGCTGGAAAACAAGATCAGAGTAATTTCTGTATCAGCTATCCCATTTAACATACAAAGAGACTCTTAAATGACAAATAAAGATATGCATATCATATTTATGTCCCTCAGGTACTAGTTCAGTCAATGACTTCTAGTGGACTCTGTTTATATAGGGATGGCATTTACTATTTTAAGCAATTCTTAGAGGAGGCTTGAGTCTGCTAAGCAGCAAATCTTTTGCTTTCCACCTTAAAAAAAAACCCACCAAGCTTTGTTGAAAATCATCACTATTTCTTATTTGAAATTTTCTCCCAGAGGCTCTATTAATAAGTGGATTTATTTCTGTGTAGAAAACCTACGTTAACAATTACATGATGTTAAGCATGTAAGTGCCTATTAAAAACAACTACCACCATCCTGCAGTCATTGGCCCATCCATTATAGTTTTCAGCTGTGTTGATAAAGCATTACAGAACAGCTCTGCATAAGGGAGCAGATGGAGCTCAGTGCCGTGTATATTGTGTTCTCAAGTGGGTTTTTAAAATGGATCTGCTCTCTCTGGGGGAAATCCACAAATTATCTATGTACATACAACGCCTGTAGCCAAAAAGACTCTGTGAACAGAGGCCAGATGGGCTGATCTTCCTTCCTCAACTTCCAAGCTACCTGCAGATGGGATAGATCCTGCATCAGCAATCCTTACCACCTCATGAGCTGAACCTTAAATGCTGTAACTCTTCTCTCTCCTGTATTGGGTGGACTAGCTTCAGTTGTCAGGGGAAGGAAATTCTGCTCTAGCTGCTACACCCCTAGACTGCCTTAGTGATTTTCCCCATTTTTATTTTCTCCCCTCATAAGTAGATCTAATCCTCATCTGTCCTAATGCTGATCTCTCCATAGAACAAAAAGCAAGGAAAGATCTAGCAAAGTCTCTATCTCTCCTTATCTTTAACAACCTACAAACCAGTGATGCTGAGGTGAAAAACTTGGCATTCTTCGCAATGCATCCCACTTTCCTAAATTCTTTGGCAGTTTTGTTAATTGAACAGATTGTTTTGATTTAGATTAAGTTGAAGAGATGTTTCCTTCATTGTTTCTTGTGCCTTGATTAGCATTTGAGATATTTGGTGATAAAGTGTTATTATATCCATCAGGAAAAAACTCAAAATCTGGCATTTTCTAGAGCATTGGTCAGATGGGAAGTAACTTCGGAGTACATTGTAATAAACCGTGTATTGTAATATCTAACGTTAGCATGATATGGCTGTATAGACAAGATCCCTTTCTGGCACAGATCCACACACATCTCTTGACGCCAGCAGTAAAGTGACCTGAATTTAACCATACCATAATTTGGCCCTTACCAGATACCTGGTTAAGGAGGCACAAGCCGAGGCTCTTTCCAGACTGCTATTTCAAGTATGGAAAGCAGTGCTCAGGCCAGCCCCTCACACCTCCCCATCACTGTGCTTCAGGTGTGCTATGGGGCACCACCACCACCACCAATTTCCATAGCTCCCCATTTGCAGAGACAGTTGCTGTGCTTCCCTGGGACCAAATACACACCCCACCACGGGGACACAAAGCACTGAAACAGGCAGTGGCACTGAGCTCTGTAGGTGGATGACCCAGTTCCCAGAGAAGAGCCCAACTTACACAAAGGCTGTGCAAGGGTAGAGGTCTGAGGACCTTGCACAGCCTGTGAATCCACACCAAGCAGAGCTTGTGTAGCTTTCACCCTCGATTGCAGAACGTGTCTGGGAACATTTTGAGTACTGCTGTTGTCTGTAACGCCTCTGAACAGCATTCCCAAGATGGCAGTGAAACCCATCTGCACTGTTTCATTCTCTGCTTTAAGAATTGCCAGTGACTGCACACCTGCTTTTCCTCTGTAATATTTTACTTTCAGGAAAGCCAAATTGTTTGTTTTTCTTGACAGTAACTTTGTTGGTCTAGTATCACATTGAGCAAAAAGACATTGTTACAGAAACCTATTTTAGATGATCACTGCAATATAAATATGATTGATTCAGAAAAGCTATCCAAGGAATACTCGTGCAACGCTTTGCTGGATGATGCAAGTGTACTCGATCAGTTGTTTGTATCTTTTATGCTTTTAAAAAATACTACAGATGAAAATAAGTCAGTGCAAACACAAACAGCATTAAAGCAGTTACCATAGAAGAGAACAATGGAAAAGCAAAAAAGCAATTACTGGGCTGCTTGTTTTGGCATGCGTTTGAGAAATGTCTAATGTCATCACATCTCAAAATTACAAGTAGCACAACCCTACGCCAAAGGAAACCACCATAAATATCCAGTATCAGTTCCAATAACTGCTGCTGCTATGTAAATGTATATACAGAAGCACACAAATTATTTAAGCAACATTACCTTCGAGTTTAACATGTTTGCATTTCTCACTGCAAACACACCACAGGACCACTGTGATAACGTATCCTGCACCTACCAATTCCTACTTACCCCTTGGGCAGTTTCTTGAACCCATATTATGGGTTCAAGGACTATGAAGGCAGCCTTTATTTTGAGAGTGCTACTCATTTCTGCCTTATGAGTCTCTGTTTCTGCTTATGACATGAGCAGCAAATTATCTTCCACCATAAAATGTAGCTACACCAGACTGGATACAGTACTTCCCTCTTCTACAGGTCAAAATCTCGTTTATTACTTATGTGTATGCTGGTGGTAGTTTAAGATATGATTTTAGTCCTCCAGTTGCTTCTAGAGTTGAAAACTATTACATTGGTACTAAAAAGTCATGAAACATCAGCTACAGAATTGACTACAATAAAGGCAGAAGCCAGTGGCACTTTAAAATTACCTTTATGAATTATCTGTATATGTCTTGTGAATATGCAGATTCTCTAAATCTGTTATGCTACACTTTGGGGAATAGGAAGTTGATGATACATGTATTTGAGCTCAGCCAAAGCATTTTGGCATACCAAAAGAGAATACATAGCAATTGGCTTCCAGGCATCTAAAATCACTGGACTCAGCTGGCAGGGATATTTCTGTATTCTGTATTCCCCTGTCTCTGCCTCTTTTCCATACTCACTAGGTAGTCTCCAGAGGAAAACAAAGACAGCCAAGGAAGGGCAAGTACTAAAGCATTACAGTTACAAATTACTCCTCCAGTCCTGCTTCTTCTGGCTTCCTGTGAACTACAGATGAATGGGACACAGGCTGTGTAGGAGGAAGAGTTAATCAGGGCTGAGGGGAAAGGGGAAAGAAAGGGAGAAAGATGGGAAGTCCAAATAAGAACAGAATCAAGAAATAACTGAAGAAGAATCAACAAATTATTAAGAGCATGGAGCTTTTCCATATATTTATCTCATTTATAATAGATCAATCATTCTGAAGAAAAAGTGCAGGAAAACAAACCAAAGCAAACCAACAAACATCAGTGATGACGTTTAAAAATGACAACACGTGAAAGCATACAGAAATACCAAGTTTGTACAAATGTTCATGAAAAATACATCTGTGAACAAGCCAAAGTGGACCACTATTTGCTAGTCACTGTATTTATAGATGTGGTATGGAATTAATCAAGTTTCTCACTTATCAATAAGGAAAAAGGAAATGTCATGGTCCTTTCATTACTCCTCTTCCTGATCTATATGCAGGAAACAGGCAGACTGTGTCTTCTATCTATACTGGGGAAAAAATGGAATAGGAGCACTTGACAGAAAGTACTACCAAAAGATGAAAGAAGTGGACCTGTTCATTTGCTGAGTGTTTGAGGATGGCACGGTAGGCTTAAGTACTTATTTAAATACATAGGCATTAAAAAGCAATGCAACTGTTGAGGCTCTGCTCAGTAATGTATTTAGAGGGCTTACAATTCGCCAGGTTATACACCAACAAGCTTCCACCTTGTGCCCAAATTTGCCCAGAACACACAATTTTTACATGAATTTCCAGAAGCATTTTTGAAATGCTGCAAACTACATACAGATCCATTTGGGTTCCCTCTACTTTGATCCCAAGTGAGCAATTCTAATAGAACTATGTAATGATGAATTCCTGACCTTTCTTTGACAGGAATAAAGGCAACATGATGAAAAAAACACAAACACAAACCCACTGCATCAGCTGCACCACTAGCTAATGGAAGAGACAAACCTGAAACACCCTCAAAGGTTAATAGGGCTACCACAAACACACTTACCTACAGATAAGTGAAGGATCAGATGTTGCCTTAGAAGTATCTGCAGACAAATTCTCTTGTTCTCTTGTTGTCCATGACAATGTTTCTCCCAGTCCACAGGCGACTCAGCCATTGAAATGGGCAAAAATTAAAGAAAAATAATAAATTAGGTAGTGTTGTTTAAAACAATGAATGGAATTTGAGGCTTCTGTGTCTAACAAGCCTAGAAGTCTTTCTATATTCTTAAAAATGCTTTTAGATAGCACGTGTAGTTATATATTATATACATATATCTTACTGAAGTAGCTTGCTTGACTCCTAAATAGAAAGGACTCTGAGAATGTAAAATTAGCCTTTGCTTTATCTCAAACAGTCAAAGCACTCTATGGCAATGTGGCAATGAAGCTGTTGCTCATAAGCATATTTAGCATCAGATGAGAGCTGCTACGTGCATAAGAATCATAGAATGGTTTGGGTTGGAAAGGACCTTAAGAACAGTTAGTTCCAACCCCTGCGATGGGCAGGGACACAATAGAGCATGTCACCCAAACTTTAACTTTGCGAGATCATGAACCAAATCTTTGAAGTCCCTAATGCTTAGCTAAACAACAATAAAAAACACCAGTACCACCACCACCAAAGTGATAAAAGCAAGTCAGTGACAATATCTTTTAAGCCGAAGAAAAAAAGCAACATCAAAACAACCTAAAACATATTGAGAGTTACCACTATATCTAGTTAGAAATGGATGTTAGATACAGCTCCAGCGTTTGCAGCTCACACACTAACCTTGGCCAAATCACTTCATTCCTTTCTTGCTCAATTTGTTTAAGTAGGAAATAACAATAAAGACTCTCCCTTCACAACAGGTTAGTCAAAAGGTTTACAAAGTGTTTGGAGATCTCAGGGGATAAGTCAGTACATAAAAGCATAATAATTTATTGCAACGGACAGGTATATTTTATCACCTGCTGGATAAGTCAGAGTGCAGAGGATTAAAGGAAGTGCATCAAAAGAGAAGTGTTCATGTCTGTAAGCTCCAATCTATGTAAATATATCCAGCTACAGTCTCCTCACGCCTCAGCTACTTAGTAAAAGGCATGCAACCAAGCCACCACTCTGAGCAGAATGCCTTTAACTTATTAATTCCTCATGGACAAGATAAGGAGATAGGAAACCTCTGAAGCATGTAAATTCCATTGTTTTAAAGTGTAAGCTGTTCTTAAGCATAAGCTCTTTTAACCCTGCATAGTCATGCCAGACATTTGAAGCACTCTGTCAACACCTGAACGTCAGACAGGCACCTCCTTACTTTGTTGTTCTGCTTCAAAATGCCTTGAGCCAGGGAACAGCTCCCCTCCAAGTGTCAGCTAAACAACTCCATGGGGGATTAAAATCACTGGTAAGATTCCACACTTCAGTAATGAGAGAAACTGGAAACTGCAGTGGGCAGCCTCGTGAAGCAGTGGTGAGCAACAGGGCAGGGATTTAGAAGAGTGAGACTGTTCTAACTTTTGCCATCATCAAGCATGCAAAGACACCCAGCTTTCAGAATGAACTGAGAGCAGAGGGGGTCTGAGACCTTCTTGCTAGCAACCTGTTGTTTTCCCACACTGGAGCAGAGGAACACTGAAGTCCTCTCCGAGGCAGGAGAAACTGTTCCTCTCCCCTCAGCCTCACCCAGTATCTTCAGGGAAACTCCAAAAGCGTGGAGCAATCTTTAACTTTTCCTCGACAAAACTTGTTAATTACAAAAGCCACTGGAAGTCATCCTTATGGAAGTAGTAGCTCGATTCTGGGGACTTATGTGACAGAACTCCAGAAACGACAGATTTGTTTCCCTGAGCAATTTTACCCCAGTACTTCTCTTGGCTTTACCTAAAGCAGCATCTAACCCTCTCATAGACTGTAAGTCTAGGAATTCATCCAGAAACAGGAATTTCTTGCTGACAGCCAAAAATACTGTGTAATAAACGGAATTCTTTTCTCTCCTGCACTGGTATTATCAACTCAAGTAACAAGTTCAGTGAAAAGAGCTTTTGCTTTACAGCAATTGGGACCAGAAATGGGGAAACATATTTACAGGATACCCCACAGACCACTAAGTGCAGCTAACAGAGCAGTTTGGCTGTACAGAAGCAATGCAGGGATGACTCTTACTCAGGTTATGGATCTCAATAGAAAAACATCCTGCTTCACTCTGTGATTTCTCCCCATCAGGTGCAGATGTGGAGGAATTCAACTGATGCTCACCAAACATCAGTGTGCTGAATCCATGCATAGGTAAGCTAATTCTTTGAGGGCTGCTGCATTTTAATTTCTTTCAGATTAGCTCCTTATGTCTCCCTATTTGTCAGCCACTACTGCTAGGACAAAGTGGTTGAATAGAATGACTGAAGAAGAAATAGGTGACCTGTTTACCAAAGTGCAATCACCTCTGGTGAATCAATGTCACCAAAATCAAGTATTGAGCTGGTACTGGACAGTCTTGCTTGAGAATGTCAGATTGAGTGATGGTTACACTTCTTAGGTTCATTCTTTGAAAAAGCAGACCACTGTAATTTGTGCCAGAAGTGAGTATATAAAGGCACTCACCCGCCAGAATTAACTTGGAGTGGAGGGATGTGAGGAAGTGACTAGGTGGAGGGATGATGGTAGAGCGGTAGATGTAGTTTTTCTTGATTTCAGTAAGGCATTTGATACTGTCTCCCACAGCATCCTCATAGATAAGCTAAGGAAGTGTGGGCTTGACGATCAAGTAGTGAGGTGGATCGAGAACTGGTTGAAAGGAAGAAGGCAGAGAGTTGTGGTCAATGGCGCAGAATCTAGCTGGAGGTCTGTGACTAGTGGAGTTCCTCAGGGGTCGGTGCTGGGACCGGTGCTGTTTAATACTTTCATCAATGACCTGGATGAGGGAACTGAGTGCACCCTCAGCAAGTTTGCTGATGACACAAAACTGGGAGGAGTGGCTGACACACCAGAGGACTGTGCTGCCATTCAGCGAGACCTGGACAGGCTGGAGAGTTGGGCGGGGAGAAACTTGATGAAATTTAACAAGGGCAAGTGTAGAGTCTTGCATCTGGGGAAGAACAACCCCATGTACCAGTACAGGTTGGGGGTTGACCTGCTGGAAAGTAGCGAAGGGGAAAGGGACCTGGGGGTCCTGGTGGATAGGAGGATGACCATGAGCCAGCAATGTGCTCTTGTGGCCAAGAAGGCAAATGGCATCTTAGGGTGCATTAGAAAGGGAGTGGTTAGTAGGTCAAGAGAGGTTCTCCTCCCCCTCTACTCAGCCTTGGTGAGGCCGCATCTGGAATATTGCGTCCAGTTCTGGGCCCCTCTGTTCAAGAAGGACAGGGAATTGCTTGAAGGAGTCCAGCGCAGAGCCACAAAGATGATTAAGGGAGTGGAACATCTCCCTTATGAGGAGAGGCTGAGGGAGCTGGGTCTCTTTAGCTTGCAAAAGAGGAGACTGAGGGGTGACCTCATCAATGTTTACAAATATGTGAAGGGTAGGTGTCAGGATGATGGAGCTAGGCTTTTTTCAGTGATATCCAGTGATAGGACAAGGGGCAATGGGTGTAAACTGGAACATAGGAAGTTCCACGTTAACATCAGGAAGAACTTCTTTACTGTAAGAGTGACAGAGCACTGGAACAGGTTGCCCAGGGGGGTTGTGGAGTCTCCTACACTGGAGATATTCAAGGCCCGCCTGGACAAGTTCCTGTGTGATGTACTGTAGGTTACCCTGCTCTTGCAGGGGGGTTGGACTAGATGATCTTTTTAGGTCCCTTCCAACCCTTGGGATTCTGTGATTCTGTGATTCTGAGGGGAAGTAAAACCTGACAGAAATTCCCTCACTGTAAACAGCCAAGTTCATAATGCATTTCAGTACCCAGAAAGGAAGGAAAAGGTCTGGAAAAGGAAAATATTGTATGTTTCCAGGCACACCATAATATAAACTGTTGAAAACATAATAATGCTCCTCTGACACCACTGCATCCTGGAAGGATTTGGTATTTCAATCACGCAGTCAAACAGGAATCAACCACTCACTTTGTTCTGATTGAAAACATAGTTCAGTGCTCCAATAGGCACAATTTTAATATATAAAAGTGCACTAGATACACAGATGAACACAGGGAAAGAAGCAGCTGCTTCATGAGAAAACTAAAGGGTGCCAAAACATAGACAAAGTCTTGCAGACAGTTAACTGGGACACATAAGTAAGGAGTAAGCTCCTCAGTGGATTTACATCAGCAGAGCTTCCTTAGTCTTACCTTCCAGCTGCACATCCGATCATCCGTTTGTTGTAACTGAGAGGCAGAGGTTACCGATTCAGCTGTCACGTTCTTAGAACAGACATTTTTCTTTTCAGTAAGCATGAGGGGAGATGTGAATTCTTACAAATAGGTACCAGAATGACATACCATTGCATGTCTTTCTTCTAGCAAAATTTCACTCCCTGCAGATGAAACGAGAAACAGCAGTATCTTTTGTCTTATATGATGCTAAGTTTCACTTAGAATAAAGCCAGGGCTCTTAAATAGCAAAGCTACTTCTGGTAAGCTGGTCTTCTACATCCTGCAAGTAGTATTAAAAAGAAGAAGAGAGAGAGAAAATATCAGCTAGCATCTTATTATAGGGAAATTACATCTAAAACTTGCATACAAATGTAAGAGTGCAGGCAGGGCCAGCAGAGAACTATATTGGAAAGCTGTCTGAAATCAGACAGAGCAGGTTTTGTAACAGAGGAGAAATTCAAACACACAAATACAAACAGGAGCCTGAGCATTATTCTCCCAACCAAATATTCACTGCCACAGGTGATGAAAGCCACACAGCCTGCTTTCTCTGCTGAGTAAGACTCCAACAGGTCAAGGAGCGCCGCAAAAGAGACCAAAGCAATACTTTCGAGCTCCCAAAATATGATCAGTGACCTCACTAGTTGTTCCCACTGATAAGGTCCAAGTACTCAGTGCGAACACAGCACCTTTAAATCTTCTTTTGCTGGTACAGTATAAATGCCTCAACCCTCTTCTCTGCTTGTGTCCTAAAGATGAACCTGACCAAAATAATTGACTCTCAATCTTCCAGCTATAGCTACTGAAAATAACTTCATCTAATGTAATCCCTTTATTACTACTGTAAAACACTTTCCCCTTTTTCAGGTCACAGGCAGAAGGATAAGCTGTTTAAAAGGCTCGGTGGTCCCAGGAATACAAAACCCCCAAAATTATTTGAGCTTCATATATAATTAGCACTGTTCTGAGCTGCAAGGAAATCTGATTTACATCGGGCTACCACTGCAGCAAAGCCATGAAAAGTCCTGCAGAGATGCATAGCTCTAATAAATTCAGAAGCCATTTCAGAAACTAAACTGAGGGTCACATTCTGCTCCTGGTTATGCTGGAGTAACGGCCAGAGTTATTCTTGATTCATGTCATACCTGGTAGCACAATCTGGCCATCAGCCTCCAGAACCAGGCTCCATTCTCCAGAGAACTTTGAAATATTTCTAAGCTTGTTATTTTTAAGCTTGCAGTAAGAAAGAACAGAATGCAAACTCTTGGAAACAAAATATTTCCTCCTCCCTAATGAGGGTGTTAGAAGCAGATCTCACTTGTGTGGTTCTCAAAAACATACAAACCCATGCTGAAAATAAGGAAGCAAAACAAAATCTCCCTAAGTTTGAAGGGCCATAAACCATCACTTCTCAGATAATTTGTGGACCTCAATCACCAAAGTTAGGATCAAAACAAAACCCCACAAACAAAAATCCACCCACTTTCTCCATCCGTGTATCACCAACACAGACACTTCGCAGTGTCTGTGAAGCATCCAGGGTCAAAAGAGTGTAAGGAGACAGAATACTTGAGTATCTGAAATGCTGATCTAATCTTGTGTGTTAATTCCTACACTCATCATCTGAAGTAACAAAGGAGACTTGCTTACAGAAGTACCAAACCTCTTTTCTAACAGCAACACTCTGTTGGGTTGCCTTCTATTCATTACAATAGCTAGCACCTTACAAGTGCATTAGATTCAGATAAATCACTAGGCATGCTATCTGAGAAAAAAATCACACACACAGAGCAAAAAATGTGTTTAAGATATACTTCCTTGTAGAATATGCAACACAAAAGAAGAATATCAGATCATTGTCTGGAGAGCAGTTGAATACAGAAGTTTTTTACGTCAGCATCCCATCCTGACCTCTTGTTTTCCAGGCAAAGTGAGACTGGTATGTGTTCTCCACCAATGCTGAGAGCTGAAACAATCTCACAGGGTCTGCCTGCAGCAAAACAACATGAAGGCTGCAGCAAGATTGATTCAAGCCATTTTGGCTATTTAACTGATACGACCACTTCTCATTTCTTAGCCAGAGCCAAACTAAAAGAGCCATTACTAAAAGAGCTCTGGTTACATCCATCTCTTGGAAGACAAACCTCCCTGTCCTCAGCCACTGTAATCTGCTAAATTCTACCCTGAGGAGTTAGACATCTAGGGCTTATGTCTCTAGGTTCTGTCTTCTAATCACAGGTAAAACAATCACAAAGTCAAATGAACAAGCAATCACCCCCACCTCCTCCCAGGTCTGAGCTCACCTGATACAAGAGGTGAAAGAAGGCCACAGAAAGAGTGACTCGTTTTATGCTGACTTTTCTAGTGTAGTGCATACCTGCAGGTGATGCTGGACTGTATCCAGTAATGATTTGTGCTGGATATTTTGATCTTGCCCCATTACTCAGTGGAAAAAACGCCTGCATTTCTATCAGAGACTGCAGAGCAGGAGACTTCCATATGCACGTGGGATTTAAAGCAATGCTGTGTTACAAATCGTGGTGCAATTAAAATGATTCAATACAACTGACCATTAGGATTTCATTGCAGAAGACAGCAGATTAAAAACAGAAGTACTTACCCACAGTCACTAGATAAGTGCTGTGCCAGGACACACAGCCTTTAGATAGTAGTGGGTTTTAATCAATATTTAACATTTTTATAATAAATACATATTATGAAAACATAGGCCTAGTGTTGAGAAGAGATATATGAAACCACTACATATTACAGCAGGGGTTCAATCAGAAGGGAACAAAGCTCAAACTAAACATCTTTAGAAGATGACATTAGTAGATGTCATATAAGGAAAAAAGTATATTAAATACTAATTAATAATTTAATACCTATTTAATGCATATAGACTGAAAAAGCAAAGACTGAGGTATACTCTAAAACAAATTAAAATAATTTATCTTAAAGACATCCCTACAACAAGAATAACAAAAGCCAAAACAAAACCAAAAGCAGAGATGAAATAAAGCATGGGACAATAAAGCCATGAAACAAGATCAGTTATAATAGCTGTAGCCTGAAATAATTGCCTAAGGAGGATCATCCAGGAGAACCATGTCCTGACCATGATGCTTTGGAGTTTTTTCCCCCACTATCTTTTCTATCCTACATTCCCAGGGGATATACCCCAAAAGACGAAATGACTAACTAGGGCTTTAGCAACTGGCTTCATGCTCTGGTACAAACTGAGAGTGACAAGACTGACTCCTTTGCAGTTGTTCTGCCTCTACCATCCTGTAAATGGATGCAAACCCTAAGATGTACAGAACTGGGTTTCTTTACAGGTGCCATGGAAAGGAGGAAGTGCTATTTCTCGGAAGCCCTCCATCATAACACAACAGTGCAAAGGCAGGCATTAGAGCCTAATGGATCCCTTATCCTAAGGGTGATAAGACCAGGAAAATTATTAAACTACAGACTAATTTTAACGAGGAAACTAACTATCAGAGATTTCTTTTCACTTTTACAAAACAGACACAGGAATGGGGAGAAATGGATGACAAATGGATGAAATTTAGCTGACATTCAGTAAAAACCTATCTTTGCACTTTAATGTTCCCGATTCTGAGGAGATTACTGACAAAAATACCAGTAACTCTGAGCATGCCAAGAGGTGCTGGTTGGTAAAAACAAAGAGATTTTAGAACCAAACTACTGTGCTTGGTTAATTGGTTATTAAGAAAACCTGAAAAAAGAGGATACAGACTGAAAATAATAATACCGAAGAAGAATTACAGATGAAAGCCAGGATTACAGAATATCCAAAGAAAACCCAGTAGGAAAACTACCTGTTAGTGTAGAAATCTTCCCTCACTTCAGCAACCACATTTCAAGAACCGTCTGGCATCTACAAACGGGAACCTCTCCAACCAGAGAGTTTCAAGGACAAAGAAGTACCATCACAATGCCAAATCTGCCTTTTATTATATTAATAACACCCAATATCTTAATTCATCGGGTATGAACACACGACCTTATATTGATCCACACAAGGCAAAATTTACGTTTATTGGCTACCTGGCTGACAAGCTCGCTCTTCTGACCTTTTTGTTCATGGAAAGGTACAACTGTCTCTCACATTCAGTATTTCCTCATCCTACACCTTCCACGTATGCTACAGAGGAACCAATTTAAGAAGGCTAAAACAGTTGCTTACAGCTACCAAGTGTCTGCTTATAATTTTATCCCTTCTCTTCCCACAGAAACAGTAAGGATTAAATGGGAGGGAGTTATTGATGCAAAATGAGTTTCTCTTTGCCAGGTTGGAGATTATAAACTGCATGGAACCCTTTCAAACCAAGCTGTCAGAGTGCAATAGGCACAGGTTTTATTTCTCTCCAGCAAGTAAGTACTTGCTGTACTTAGAGCCATCTGTCTTGCATTTCCTGCAGAAGCAATTTCCCCATTCTGCCTTTGAAAACTGTACAGGGAGCTCATGTCAGCATTGGGGTGACATTGTCCTATGCGCTTGAGACAAACAGCTTTTCTAGTTACTGCTTTGAGCAGCAGTGTGCAGTCCCACACTACAAGTAACACTATGCGGGAAAAGTGACGGAGCATGGAAAAACAGAGGATGTCAATGGGAAGAAAGGGTTAAATAAGTGTGGCAGGAAGCATGAGGTTTAGGAGAGGAGCTATAACTAATTTGGGAAAGAACACTGTAAGTATGGGTGAAGGATGTAGGCGCATGAGCTCAAAGGAGAAGGTAAATTTTCCACAGCTGACTGTAAGACAAGACAAGATCTCAGGCAGGGGGGGTATAGACACATGAAGCAAGAGCACTGGGAAGACTGCTAGCCTGTATGGGGCGAAAAGCCCACTGTAATTCCTCTACTCTGGCTTCTGCCTTTGGGCATCCTTCAGAACAGACTTGTAGCCAGCAGGGGAAGAGAGAACATCATGTTGTTCCCCTCTCAGAGGCTTTGGGAGGCAATTACAGGTACTTGGTACTCCAAACACTATTAAAGTAAATCTAGTTCAGTGCAAGTGAGGCTACTGTCTCCCGATTCGGATTTAGCCCAATGTTTCTAAGACAGAAAGCAGATGGTTCTAAGGTTAATTCTCTGACAAAAGCAGAACCTTTAAAATGATGCTGCACAAGAGTCCTGTAAGACATTTGTTTATAAGCACTTTCCTAAATAACACTGCTTATTATTTGAAGAAAACAGTATTTGTGGACTGCTCTCACCTTTCAAATATAGAGCACATGCTGCAGCCAAGAGTCTCAATATTACTGTTTCATTTTTTCTGCAGACATAGGACAGAACAGTGGCAAGTAGACTACAAAGCATCACAGATTAAGATACACTAACACTGACAAAAAAAGGAAACAATATGTGCTTACTGAAGTGGTACCCATCCTTGTAGAATGGTTTACTTGCTAGTGCACAAAATTCATTACTGCACAAGTCCTTTCACCACTGCAAATTAGAAGACTTAATTGTTCTGATGAAGGGAATGAAAATGATAGAGGGCCAAAGGACAAAGGAAAAGCCTTTATTTTCCAAAGCCTGAAACCCCTTCATTTGTATATCGAAGTGTATGCCTGAAGTCAAGGCAATTTTTTCCTTGATTCTGCCATTTCTGGATCACACATAATGTGTTTGATTTTCCAAAAGGCAAAGAACATATGTTTAATCATATACTGTATATGAAGCATACACACATATATATATATATATAACAGTGAGCTTCAGCTCTCTTCAAAATATAGTTAATTATAGAGAATAGCTAGTTGTAAAGATTAATGAAGTAAGACTCTTACTGCAAATTCCTATATTAAAGGGCGACTCCTTCAGCAATAGACTTTTCTACCATTTAGAATGGTTCAATTTACACATTTATGTTTCTGAGATTTAAAAGCAGGACATGCACACCTATGTTTTGCTAGACATCCATGGCTGCTTTCAGTTTTTTGACTCTTTTGCTTCAATTAAAAAAAAACTTTCCAACAAGACATTTTAGTAGCAAAATCTTGGTTTAGTTTAGCACACTACCTTGATGTGGAAAGGGTGAGCTGAAACAAGGGACATTAATGACTATACAGCATTAAATCTCTTACAAAATCAGTTAGCAAGACAAATAAGGTTTAGTAGTCACAATGAATTTTGCTGCATGCTCATATTCTTTAGTTAATGGTACAGGTAACAACCCAACAGACTCAGGAGATTCAGGCTGGTTGGCAGCTCCAGAAAGAGGACGGAATTCTTGCTGGAAATGTTCTCTGAAAAGACTGTACATTTATATATGTTCCAATTTAACAGTTGCTGTTTGGGCTTCCTAAAGTCTGCTCTCCTTAAATAAAACCCCACACCCAAACAAAACCCTAACAGCTAAAGGAGCAAAACAGCCTCCATGTTTATGCCAGTTACCAGAAATGCCACCAATCCTTAGTGATAACGTGCCTAAGCACTGGCTTTCAGAAGCATGTGGAATGAGCTGCAGACCTTAAGCATACTCATTGTGCTGCTATTAAATATGTTGCCTAAGTAAAATCAATTGTTTAAATCTCAAGAAGCTGTATGGGAAGGGAAAAAAAGGCTAATTCTTTCTATGCCTTTACTTAAAAGGCTTCCCTATATTTAGAGAACAACCGTTCAGCTAATTACTTTCATCGTCTTAAACTTGAAGGATCATAGATCCACAGAAAATGCTAGCGGAATTTGTATCAGAACAAGTGCGATGTAGAGCTTGAAAAGATGAACTTTGAAGATCTGAAAATCCACCGAGAAGCCAATATTCAAGTGTGTTTTATTATTCAAGCCTGTTGAAAAACATGTAAGAAGGCTTAACTCTTTTTGAAGTCCAACTAACTCAAATTACTGACAGCTTGAGGCTAAGAAAGGGAGCAAAAGGCAGGCAGAAGTGAGCTGAGAAGCAGTCTCCCTGCCACCTAGCAGAGTTTAGCAGTGCTAACCTCGCCCAGGATGGGATGGCTTTTCATTAAATGGAGGGAGGATCACCCAATAGCTGTCTTTCTCAGTCACTTGGTTCCCTGTGTATTCACAGGGTAGGTATGAAATGCATGTACATCACTGGATCAGGACTGCACTTTTGGAGCAACTCTGCCTCACTGCACTTTTGGTTTACATTATGGACTAGTTTTTGGAGTGTGAAAACTGGATTCCTTTTCAACGAAACGCAATCAGATGGTGCACTTCAAGAGTCCACCTAATGAGGCAGCTGATTACAATTACAGCAATGCTCATTTAGCTCCACACTGACATGCATCTATTATGTGTATTTCATTACATATATATTTCACAATATGTATTTAGGTGCATAGCTGTGGACTAGAACCTGATAATTTTAGACTTTGCAGAAACACAAGAAAAGGAGGACGACAGTTAATGCCCTTGAATACCCTCTGTACAGTAAATGGTCTGACCTCAAAACCTGCTTGATGGTACTCAAGAGTATGCAATTTTATTAGGTAGGAAGGTTTTCAGGTGCCACAGCCTCCCATGGGAATACAAAGGCAGCTATCCTTTTGTGTGGAGAAAGCAGAATGGTTTTCCTCAGTACTGAAACACACACAGACTGACCTGGGGGCTGCACAGACTCGTGCCCTGTAGCTTTATCCCTGTGTAGTCTTCAATGCCATAATCTAGGCTACAGAACAGCTCTTCCCTATGCTGCTTGGCTTGCTTGCTAGAACAGCCTGAAACAGGATGAAATGTGGAAATCTGTAGCCATTCTGTGGACAATTAGCACAGCAAGAGAATGAGAGCAATGAAATACAGCTCAGGAAATAAGGCAGATAAACAACATCTGAATGCTTGGGTTTTCCCCCATACCACCCCCTTCAGCTCTCCTCTCTGTCACTCTTACATGTTCATATGTCAGACAACTTGCATTAAACTTGAAACGAGCTTATCAAGGCCAGATTGGATGAAGCCTTAGGTGGGATGGTTTAGTGTGAGGTGTCCCTGCCCATGGCAGGGGGGTTGGAACTGGATGATCTTGAGGCCCTTTCCAACCCTAACTATTCTATGATTCCATGATTCTATGAAGGCTGAACGTGCTTTCACATTTCTGCTGGTATTTCCCTTTTGGCTGAGATTTATTAACAAGTCAGGTAAATAAAACTATAACTAAAGATATTCTGCACAGCAACCTGCTGTGAAATAAAATATGTGGATTTCTGGTAGTAAAGAGTAAAGGTACTAATAAAGATTTTTATTTCTTTTGTTCTTATCCAGAACACACAAAAGTTTTAATAACTATTGCACAGATGTCAAACGTGAGAGGACAGAAAAGAGACAACAGAAAGGCAACACCAATAGCAATGTTATATTAAGACTTACACCTTAACCACAGAGTTAGGGAAAAACCAGTTCTCGCATCAGCCTGGTCAAAAGAAATAAACACCCACAATATGCAGCACATCTCTGACCTTTCAGGTTTCTCTCATTAGTGCCATTTTGTACCAATAAATACATTGGTATTATCTGACAAGCAGGCCTATTATAAGTACAGGAAACAACCTGTGCCACCAAAAATACTACATCACTGAATGTTCACATGTGAGAGTAAATACCAGTTCAAGCACTGCTTATAAATTACACTGGCCTAATCATTACTGGAGGCATGCATTGAGAGTACACTGCCAGTCACAGAGATTTGGTTTGGCCGAATGAATCGGAATCACACATCACTTCCCCGGTTTGAAGTAAACAAACACACAATAAAAGATAAATGGACCTGGTCAACAGTGGTGGTGAACAAACAAAAGACCCAGTAGTGAGTCATCTCCTCTGCTGTCCCCTCCAGAGCTCATTACTCACCTTTCCTTCCACAGCAGATAGAAGGAAAAACCAACACATGAACAAGAAACGGTGTGGAAACTTTATGGTCAAGCAAGAGGTCAACTCTTCAGAAAATCTGCTCTCTTGACAGTAACTTCCGAAGCCCGTATTCACAGATGTAATGCAGTAATTTCATCATCACTGGAAAAACCTTTCAAGACCTTGTGGCCATGCAAACTATGCCTGATGGGCCTCAGACTGATGAAAATATAAAGAGAACAAAACTAAGGGGAGATAATGCAGTTCCTCAAGATCAGCCAGCTCTCCCAGTGGCCCTTGCTTCTCCAAAACAGGAGAGTGAAAGAAGAGGAAAAAGATTAGAGAATCAGCTGCAGCAGCCTCACCAAGAACTCACAGCACTCATTGACTTTCATATTGCTTTGTTTTGCTATGCTTTCTTTGTTGCAAGTTAGACCCACTGGCAGGCTGTATATCGCTACCCTTTTGATGTTCTTAGTGACAGACCAGGAAGGGCATTCAATATACACATGCCATAACCAACACAAGAGCTTTCTTCAATTAACACGTAATCAACAATGCTCAATAAATACAGACCTGTTCTTGCCAAGAGCATGTTACTTCTGCATTTTATGTCACGGGTTGCTCTAGGACTTTAGCAAACCACAAGTAGGAGATGCTGTACTTTTGTATGGGAAAGTTTTGCGCATCCTAAAAAAAAAACCCCAAAAATCATAGCCTGAAAAAAAAAAAGAAAAATCAATAAAATGCTACAGAAACCCCATGGATGTATACAGAAATTATTGTGAAAATGTGTAGAATCTGTTTGATAAAATTCGATTATTCTACAGAAATTAATGTGACGGAAAAGATTTTTATTAAACAGTACAGCGTGGTCCAGTTTAAAACCGGTGGGTTTCCATTACTAAGACTCCTCCAGAAGACTTACCTGCAGTTGTCCTAGACCACACGTGCGCTATATGCAATATATGGATTTTGCTTACATATTGTACATATAAAATATATACACTATACTTTTATATTATATATATGCATTAAATCTACATATTTCTATTCCCATATTTTGAGCTGTTTTACAATACAATGTCCAAGAGCAACTGCAAGTATGTAAACAGCTTTATATCAGAGAACAGCAGGTAATAAAATCATTACCTGCAGTAGCTGAAACAGTATTAAACAGTCATAAATATTGGCTGATTCAAAGCACACTGGAGAGGGAAAAAAAAGGAAGCTCTATTCTATGAAAAGCTACAGGAACTGGAGGCTCCAGTCTGCGATACAGAGTGATATCCAGAGACCAGCAGGAAAGTGGAAAGGAGGCAAGAGCAATGAACATTATCATCAATGGTAAAGAACAAACAGCAACAGTAAAGTATTGAATTTTATCTGAAGAAATGAATCAGAACCTCTTAAACAGTAATGAAAAAAAACCCCACAGAAATAAGAACTTAAAGTCATTTATAAAAGAATATTGTAGCATGTTTCCAACCTAGTGCAGTAGGAAAATTCATGAATAATATTAGTGGCATTTATGTGATCCACTTTCTTCTTGTACAGTGTTTCTCTAATGTAATGAGATCAGGATTGACTGAATATAATACAAATTTTAGAGTGTTATACCTGAAGCTCATCATGCATATTAGGAGGTGTGTGGGAGAGGTGTGTGGGAGGAAGCAAACAAAGCCTTTTTAATACATATAACACTGTGTGTTAATATTGACATTCAGCTGCACTAATATAGGAGGTGATTGCTACTGAATTAACAATGCTTACAAATTAGCATCCCTACAAGCCCCACAGATTACACAAGCCATTTCTAGATAAATATTTATTTTTTAATTCTTGTTTCTATTCAGGTCAAGGCTGTGGCATTCTAATTCCATTTGAACAATTCAAATCCCATTCTCTGAGGCAGACAATGCGGAAGAAGTATGACTGACAGGAGATGGATTTGCTTTATTGTCTGAAATTGAAGTGAAAATTACTTTCGTGTCACTACATTTTGATACACTCTTCCCATGCATATACATACCAGTATACATACATATATATATGTGTAGAGATGCAACTTACTACCGTTCTTGTTACCAAGCTGAGTAAATCTTGCTTAGAGTTCCAGGAATTCAAACAGGACTAGATAGAAAACTTCTACTTTTGCTTGCAAGCACTGCATAAGCCAGATACAGTAGTTTTCACCAAACAGATAGTATGCAAGTCTCTTCTACTCTAAGAATAAATCCAGAAAATATTAGGCAGGATAGGACTGGGCTTGCCTACAGCATAAGTGAGAACTCTATGTTTGAAAAGGGAAGCAAGTCAGTAGCTTGGTAATTGTGGTCTTATGTGTCTCTTCCCTTCTTTCAGCTTTGTTTTCCAGGTTCTTAATTTTTGTTTGCTACTATTCCAACCACCTTTTGAATAGCCAGCCAAATCCCTAGTAGCTATAAACATATTCATGTCTTCAGAAAGTCTGTTTGTGGGGGGAACCAAAGGGCACCATTCCCTTTCCCCTGAGAAGAAAGTGACCTTCAGAGGTTATTTTTCCTCCAAGCACACTGTTTACTTGATGAGGTTTGTACCCCCAGACCATCATGGTCCTAAACTAACTGCTAAACCAAGACAAAGTGAAAGCCTGGATCTTGCAATTTGTAAGTTCCACTAACCCTTTCCCTCTCAAAGGACGGTGCTGACTCCTAGCTCACATTGGCTACCACTGCTCTGCTGAAATTGTGGGACTTTACACCAGTAGAGCATCTGTCCCCAGACAGCATTTACACCTATTAAGGATTTGCTCCAGAGTTTTGCTGTCTTGTAACAGTCCTGGTGACTACAATCCCAGGAAGGCTTGTCTCCTGTAACATATAAATGAGCTATGCATTTTTATCTATCTTTCAAGAATTGCCTTTATGCCATCTCCATTGTAACAGGAAAAATGAAGCTCACGTGTTTATATTTGCATCAGACACAAGGGTCTCGAGACAATTTCTTAACAAAACCTTCATAAACCTGCAAGCATACCTGCCAACCTTGATAGAGGAAATATGTCATGCAAAGTACAATAGGTCTTTAGGGAAAGAATACAGAGCAACAGACCTCGTGACATGGACAGGAGATGTTTTCGATGCGTAGATTCAGAACAACAGGGACTCCTAAAAGGTAGGAGCAGCTAGGAAGTCTTTAACATATGCATTGACATCTTTTAATGGAGTAGGTTTGTGAGATAAATGTGTTAAAATACTGGTCCTGGGAAACAGCTATGAGTTGAATGAGTTGACAGGTCTGTATGCAATGCTCAACAGACTCCTGTAAATACACAAGTGAAACTAAGTGAGATTAGAGCTGACTCTGTGTCCAAATGTGATAATAGCCAAGACAGCTCTTCCACAGTAGAGACTGCAATAGCTCAGATTAAATATAAGTTAAACCAATGCACTGATGCATAACTTCCCTTTTACTTAAGTTTGCATGGATTCTTGAAAGAAAACAACCACTTTTCACTTTTTTCCTACCCTGCAGTAAACCAACTAGGCTGGCATTCATTATAGACACTGCAGTTTTGTTTAAGCATAATCAGAAGTGAAAAAATCAGTTACTCAACTGAATAATATTTAGATCTAATAGAGCAGTAAAATACTCCTACCTGAAGCCCATGAGTGACAAAATGCTAACATTGGTTATGCACGTCCTGACCTGAGTAAAAGAGCAAAAGTTCAAAGAAATCATCATAGGCTTGTCATTACAGCATATGAGTTAAAGACAGAAAGGGGAAAGAATCGGATCTCACTCTCACTGAACAAACATATGGCAGAAAACATAAGGAAGCATTAACACAGTGATATTCTAATATTACTTGCTAAATTTGTTTAATTTCTTTCTCCAGGATATGTTGCTGCCAAACTGGCTGTGCTTGGGTCTGGCTTTTTCAGCTTTATCAATGCCCTGAACACTGATTTAAAAAAGGAGTACAACGCAGAAAGAAGAACAAAGACCAGGTATACATTTTGTTGATCTAGAAGCACCACTGCCATTTTGAAGGAAAATCTTTATGTGTACTACTTACCCACAGAAATTTGAAACCCAAAAGCTTCCTGGGATCATGAGATTACTATAAATTCAATAACGATGCTAGTTTTCAGTGGTCCTTGAATTTTCTTTAAAGGCTACCTTTCTGGGGGAAGTAGCTTGTGAAGTGAGCCATCCCACTGTGAGAACTAAAGCCATCAGACCAGAGACATAGCTAGTCCAATACCCTGCCTCCCAGTACAGCAAAAAGCGACTGCTAGGAGAGAAGGTGCAAGAGAGAGAACCATTTAATATGTTTTCCAGTTTCCTTACAATCATATGAGTGATCCTTGCTAGTGCTTCTGATTGAATGAATTTATCCTGGATGCCAATGTAATCACCTAAAGCACTCCTCCCTCTCAACAAACCATCCTGCTCACCTCCATCCAGAGTTGCTTTTGCCTCTCCTACAGTTCTTGTGTTTTTTCTTTTTACCTCCCCTACAGATTCTGTTAGAAAGAAACAAACCAGTTCTCTTTACAAATAAGCAGGGTGCTGCACAAGTGCAGCGTGCTGCAGAGCCGCAAGCACCAGCTGCAGGAACCAGATGACTTAGGCTGGCTGAGCTTCCCCGTGTGCTCACTCCAAGGAGAACAGTGGAAATGCCCTGGAGAAGTGAGTGACCTTTGCGCTGGGCTGCGCTTCACACCCTGTCACATACTTCATATTAAACGTGGACATACAGACTGTTAGTGATGAGCTGGCATGATGCAATTTCTATGTTCTTCCTGCACTACAGTTGCTACTCCAAAATGTCTTACCCACTCACACCTGGTGCTGCTTTATTCATCATAGCATTGTTCAAGTAAATGGTGTAAACCAGTTGCAGATATTCCAACAAAGCCTTACCTTTTCTTTTCCAAAACAAGCCTACACTACATTTTTATTCAAATCCCCTATGGCAGATCAATTCCCATCCACCATCAGCAGTAGTAGTTGTATATCTAAGGTAATCAGGACAGCAGGAGGAGGAGCTGCCTTACAGAACTAACTGAAACTCTGTCTATTTTGAGCTTTAAGTTAGTGTTTTCAAAGTGCTGAAGTGATTTTGAAAGCTGAAGTCTCCAAGGAAGTGAATATGACTTTGACACATAGGTCACTTAGCCACCGTTAACCTTACTCCATTTCAGACAGACTAAAAGTATCATGTAAAGAGTGAGAGTTCTTGTTTTCTTTTTAACGTAGAATTCAGTATAGGATGTGCTTTCTTGGAAAGCTTCCTGTATTCCCCTTGTTTTATAGCCTACATCAGAAATAGCAATTTTGCCACCTTCTTTTCTTTAACAGGAGGAAAAAAACTCAACCAACCAAAACTCTGGAAGGCTTAAGATTTTTAAGGCATTTCTCCCTAGCAAAGGGTGGGTTTTTTCCCCCCCTTCCAAATGTTACTATTCAAAATATATAAAAGAAATCAATAATACAACAGGTTCAATAAAACAGCCAAAACAAAACACCTCAATGGATTTAATCAGCTTTCACTGCCTTATCTCTGATCCCATCAACCTAATCACAGTCTAGCTATTTGTAAGTATCTTTCAGGCAGAAGAGCCTAAACTAAAAGGCTTTGCATGTGTGGACATACGTGTGTAGTAGAAAGCTTACCGTTTGGACCATTTTTCACAGGAACACACATCTTTCCTTTTGGCATCAAACAAAGCCAATACAGTCCAACCTTGAATCTCTGCAAAGAGTCACTGTCAATCGCTTCAGAGAAAAATGTGGATCCACTCAGTAGAGCTGGCAGAGAGCAGCTCTGCCATGTTATCTTCCCTATGGTTCTCCAAAAGACTGCCCAAAGCATGAGGTTAAAACATCTCATCCAAAATTGGCCACCAGTAATAATGCTGTCTATTCGGAATCACTGCATATTACGCCCTCATTCTCAGACACACCTTATGAAAACGAGGTTCCAGTTCAAACACAGGCATTGAATTTCAGCTTCCTGAACCTGGAGCTTCTGAAGTTTTAATGATACAGATCTTGCTGCTTGTATAGCTTAAGAAGGTCCTTATCTATGAATTTACGCAAATCAGAGCACAGAAAGGGAACAAACCAGCAGTTAAGAGTTCTGTTTTGTTCCTGAAACCCTTTTTCAGTTGAAGCCAGTGATTCAAGTTATCTGTTACTTGAAAACACCTGAAAATAACTGTCACAATGGTATTCCAGTCATTAGGATAATCATCTTAATATTAGTTTTACTCATTCTTCCAAATAGTGCACTCTGCAGTATTCTGGTTCCAGCATGGGAAATTCGGGGCTACAAATCCATCGTATGCACGTTTGTCTTTTAACAGTACATGTAATACTCATTCCAATTGTAGCTCCTGTGTAGTTCTTTTAACTATAGTAATTACATCTAACATTAAGTCTGGACTGTAGTGACAGGACAAGGGGTAACGGGTTAAAACTTAAACAGGGGAAGTTTAAATTGGATATAAGGAGGAAATTCTTTACAAATCAACTCCAAAGATGCAATATTTGCATCCCTGTAACCAAAGATTACCCTTCAGAGAAGGAACTTTGATAATGTCCCTTTTGGACATAGAGCCTCTGCAACCCCAAAGCTGTAAAGGCTTTTCCAGAACACTCTCTCTTCTGCATTGGGAGACACTCTGCATGATGCAACTTCAAGAAAAATAAAGCATGCCCTTTGTGTTTCTTGGATGAAGAATTTAAAGCAGCAGCAGCATATCTCAGACTAAAGCAAAGCTGAGTTTAGAAGTTAGAGCACTTTGTATTCTGCAAAAGGAAAACGTAAGGGAGACAGGCTTTTGTCAGAACTCAAGACTTTGATGTCTTTTCATCTAAGAATGAACACTTTATATTGTTTTTGTTTAACAGCTTTCACTTACTTTAATCTTTGACATCTCTGGAGTTCACAGAATACTGCCAACCGCTACCGTGACATCTGCTAAGGAGGGCAGAAATAATTTGCGGGCTACTGACAGTGGCTGCAGATTGCAATACTCTGTGTTTAAACAGAGGACATGGGAAGAAAATTAGTGGCAAAAAGCTTTCCTCATCCCCACCCTCTGCTATTAAAGCATTGCACAATCTCAGCAAAAAGAACAAATCCTTCTCATTAAAAAGTAGCTTCAGAATTTAAGTGTAAATTCCCAGCTTAGCTTCTGGAAATTGGTGGGGTCTCAGTCAGACCTTTACAGAGTAAATAAATGCTACTGGGCCAAGCTTGGCTTTTGTCGCTCTCTGTGGCTTCTGTATATATGTGACTTCATCCTCACATCATTTCTGTGACTAAAACACATAATTCTCAGTAGGCAGGCAGAAAAATGAGACCTGGAGATGCCGAGGACAAAATAGCACGTCCTTCAAAAAGTGTTAACTCTGTTTTCAGGTAAGTCAAGAAGAACTTTTTATTTTGACAGTGGAGCTAGACCTACACTAAATGTTTCTAAAAATCACACCAGAAGCAAATTGCCCAAAGGAAATCAACAGAAAAAGCAGGAACTGAACTCTGACCTCCTGACCTTCGGGCTAGTACTTTAACCACAATGCCATCCTCTCCACAAAGCCATAGCGGTGGCTTTGTGGCTTTATAAGTGCTTTACAATTTCCCAAGACACGGAGGCATAGCTCTGCGTGAAACTGCTTTCAGCGCTTACTCTGTTCTTTCAGCACTTGAGTTCAAGTTGTGTATTCTCTTGAGAACCACACAGGGATATAACCCAGCCTAAGAGTTCAAGTCAACTTTGTAACTATAATTTATAAAAAAAAAAACTTTAATATATACAACAACTTTAAAATACTTACATATTTTAAAAAACCCAAACAAATATCTGAAAATAGAAGACAGTGAAAACCAGCCAACCCAACCCATTTAATCTGTACGATAACCACTGGTTTCCAAGAGCAGCTCTAAGGGAGTGGATGCAAGCGGCCTGCTTGTACATTTAGGTGATGCCGATATCCTTCTGAAGGGTGGTGTTTATTCAAGTACTGTACAACCTCAACACAGCACAGCTATTTGAAGCAACACATTCCTAAAGAGATACTTTTCAATGTCACAGCGCTGACTAAAGGCGAGCGTACTTCAGCAAGCTGGTTAAACTCTTGCATACGTCCAGTCAAGGAGGGAGTTTGTAAGTCTCTGCATAATCCAACTCCAGGACCTATGACTGCCTCAAGCACTAACTGGATGCGTGCATTGTACAGTAAGGCTCAATGATCCGCCACCTGCAGTGCAGCCTGCTGAATTATTTAGCCTCTACTGGTTCATAACTTACTTTCTAAGAGTTTTAGTTAAACTGCAAACTTCCTATCTGAGTCCTTTACAAACCCTCTTCTCTCATTAAGCTGGGAATGTGACTGCTCTCCAGCATACACCACTGTGAAGAAAGGAAGCTTCTCGAGTTAAGACATGAGCCTGTCAAGCAATTCTATTTCCAGTATGCACATGCTGAATGCTGTTATGAATCCAGATCTTCCAATGTATAACCAAAAGGGTTTACAGCTACTAAAATGTGACTCATGCATTGCACATTTTCTTTAAATAGGGTCAAGGATGATGGGTTCTGGAGGAAAGAGATACCTTACCACTGTTTAAAACATCTCTCAATAAGCTAAAATATCCAAAGAATCAATACTTAAATGGGGTTTATTTGGTTTGTACTTTGCTAATAGAGTGAGTCGCTATCCAAACAGATGCTTTCTGAAAGAGACCTTTCTTAGCCTCTGGTGCTGCAGACAGTGGTGTAATGTACTAACCCACTGATCCACGCTGCCTTCAATTTTCTTTGATGCCTACTATTTTTCACACTCCGAAGCATAATGTTAACCTTGCAAGTGCAGTATCTATTTCTGACATAGTTACCTCCTGCAATTTATTTGGGCAAATTTTCTAAAGACAGTACTTTACACATGGAGACCTTCTACAGGCAGACAGTGCCAAAAATAAATAAATAAGCAGATAAATAAATGTCAACCTTTAAATCTCATTTTGAAGACAGACCATGTTATCTCATCAGCTGGAGACTACATCAATGGTTGTGACTTAGCGGCTTTATAAAATGTTCTCTGAACCTCAGATGAAAGGCACGTCATACAGGAAAAATAGTGTGTGCAGGAAATACACATTGTATATCTACAAAATGGGCCATATCCCACTGCCATTAAAATTGATGGGAGTTTTGCCATTCACTTCAATGGGATCAGCAGCAGTATATAAAGATGAATTGGCTATAAGCGCACACACTGGCGTTTTATGGGCGTGACAATATAAAAGCCCTGTGTGAAGTATTGAAATGAATTATAACAGTACTGGGTATGTCAATCTTCCTTTTTCTACCTTCAGTTTCTGTACCAGGAACATTAAACATTTCCCTGGTTACCCATAGAATCACAAGAATTACAGATAAAAAAGTATTATTAAGTCTACCTCCTGCCAACACAAAATTATTCCTCCCTGTACCTTTTCTAATCCTCTGTGCAGTCAACTTCTACACCACTCAAATGTTCTGGCATCTCTTCCTCCCTGTAAAGAGTTATTCCATCAGCTACTTAATCACACACTCTGCCAAGCTGGATTTTTCCTACAAAATAAATCAACAAAAGTGAAAAAAAAACCCCAAACTCTACCAAAAGCCCATGATGTATCACTCAGAATTTCCTCTCACTTCATTTTGGGACAACTAGATATACACTTTTTGAGAACCCTATCAGTTACCCATTCCCCTGCTTTTCAGAGCCCACCACATCCAAATGCAGGCAATAGTACCTGCTCATTCGTCTCACACCAGAAGCAGGCAGGGAGATGAACTCTCAGTTAGTTCTTGGAATCTTAAGTAGTGTAATTCCAGAACTGCATTCCAGTGGAGACAAATAACCTGAAATCTTTGAGGTGAAGCTTGCAGTTTATGGCAGGCATAATGGAAACTCACCAAAGCAGGGAACTGACAATATGGGAGACCCTTTCCAATAGTACGTTCACAAGGCTGACACACAACACCACATCCTTTGATACAGGCAGTCCTTATTTTGTCAGCCAGACAGAATGAGGAGTTCGGGGGCACAGTTGTTTCCAGGCAAAATCCAATGAAATGTTTACTGTAGAAACCACCATTTAATTCCCAGTAATACACACATGCTTGTCTAACAGTTCTCAATAAGGCTAAATTCATTAAAAAATGAAGCTATCACTACATTATTACTTTCATGTCATTCCTTGTGCTTATTGCCTTCTTAGCACACTTCTGGGCTTTTTACCTTGTCTTAGAGTGGAGAGCACCAACCTCCTTCCTCTTTTAGAGTAGGATGTTTAATAAGCACTGAGTATGTTAGAAAAGGCAAAAAGGTCATCAAAAAAATACATGCTACATTTTTATGCGCCTTCAAATCAAGGGACATTGTGCAGGTTAAGATGCTGCAAGAGCATCTACTCAGAGATGGAATTTTTGCCTTGTTAGTCTGTGCCATACTGAAGTACATCAAAAGATGGTTTGAAAGCCATTTATTCACAGATTCTCACTGGAAAAAGGCATGCATTTCTAGAGATCTTCCCACCAGCAAAGAAAGTTAATGGAGATAAAGGGAGTATCAGGAGTTGCATCAGGGCCCATCTGGCACAGGTACTGCTATAAAAGTATTACACCAGAATACTATGGTGACCAAGAGACAGTTAACTCAAATCTCTTTTGACTCCCTGGGAGAGCTACTCAAGATGCTGCATGCCTCTTGCTTATTTTGACTGCTTTATTTGATTAGCCTTGTCAGAGTAAGGTCAGGCCAAACAGTTATGGTCACTAAAGATGAAAGCCATCCATCAGGGAAGCATCATTTTGGAAAGGACAAGGTAACAACATTGCTAATCAGCTGAAGCACTAGATTCATTTGAATTTGTGCTGCCTTCTAGTGCTTCTATCTCCTGTAACAAGACTTATTTCTGCAACAACTTTTGGAGAACTTCTTTCTATGGAATTTATTATTACCTGTGGATTTAGAGTAGCAGATCCATTTCCTCTTCCTCTGAGACCATGAAGGGTTACATCACCCTGACACACTGGTAAGTCATAATGGTACTGCAATGTCTGTAGGAACATCACACAGTGAAACAGTAAGAAAATGTTTACGTGGATTACCAGCCTCAAACACAGCTGTAGGGAGTGGAAATTCTTCAGTGAAATACAAAGACCAACACAAAACCCTGGTTTATGTTCCATCCCTTCCTTGCAACAGTAGTTGTGACTTTCTGGCTGAAGCATGTTATTTTGGTACCACCTGAAACACATCTTTTAAATGGAGCCATGGGAGCTCTATGATGCTTGCCCCTGGTGAAAGCTATGTACAACTACTAAGAAAAGAAAAACCTTCTAAGACTATTAGACCTCGACCTCAAATCTTAAGAGGCAGCCAGGAAGATCAGCCAATGAAAGCATTTTCTGACAAATGTCTCATGATTGCTATGATCTATCTTATAAAAACCTATCTTTAGCCAAGAAACATATGGTGGGGACACAGCAGCACCATCTAAAAGCTAAGACAAGTGACTGTGTGTGCCCTGTGCTCTCTGATTCAAGTTTGACAAATTCATAACTGAGAACTTTAAGTTTCGCTTTTACCTGGAAGCTAAGAGACGACCAATAGCTGCTGCTCAAGATCACCCTGGAAGAGTCTCATTTGTAGCCAATATTGCATCAAGTTCAACTATCTTACCAGTAAGCCATATTCTACTACAGAACAGACTATTTAAGCCAGATCAGATTGTCAATCTTTCCTCTCAGAAAACCAATGTTTCCGATAGGAACACTGCCATTCATTTTGCAAGAAACAGGTAGCCATGCTCTATTTAAATGCTCACAGAAAATTTAAACACCCTGCAAATTTAAAGCGAGCACCCTGCAGTTTCATGATTGATGTTCTCAGAAGACATTTTCCTCCTAAGATATCCAGACGAACTAAGGGGCATCTCTCATCCCAGCACAGGTAACAGACTCTCTGCCCAAGGAATGCTCGTTTCCACCCAGACACTCACAGACCTTTCCCTGTGCAGGATGCATCATTGCTGCTCTTCCAGGTTTAAAGCCACGACATCTCTTCCCCAGTAATACACATTTTTCTTCCACTGGTGTAGCTTTGATCTTTCTGCGTGTGCTTCAAGTTCTCTTTGCACATCTTACTAAGAAAGCCAAGTGTTCATTAGTCCCCTACTTGACTGTAACAGTCCACAGCCATTTGTGTGTAATCTGTTTTTCCACTCTGTTCCACAGGGGAGAATGCTTTTGGCAAGCCGTAATCGAATTGTGTCAGATGTAACTGAATAAATGATAAAATCTGGCACATACGGAAGCTGCCTTTAGAGAAGGCCTCTATTTGTTACTGTGCCACCTCCAAAAAACTAACAGGGAAATGGCTTTTGGAATGTTTGAAAAGGGAATGGCAGAAAAGCAGGATAGTATTTCAGCTCCAATTCTCTCTGCTGCCTCTGAAGTACACTGGCACTGATGAGTGCGATACATATGATGGAGAGTATTTAAGCAGTACTTAAATCCAACAAAAATAGTCATTTTTTCCCTCATCTTGCTTACCCTGGGGCTGCAATTTCCTCTAAGCCAGATTGACTTATTTGCTACCCCATTTCCATCAGTGCTGCTTGTCAAAGAGGAGACTGGACATAGTAAGGAATTCAACTACAATTCCCTGGAAGAAAGGTGTAAAAAGGGAAAATGTTACCGCCTAGTCCTTAAGGTGAGCAGAAGTCACCTTAGGACATCAGAAGCATCTAAGAGGTGCCTGAACAGACACAAACCATTTCAAGAAGTACCCTTGAGTAGACGCTGCTTCCCAACATGAGCAAACTTTGCCCCTTACTTCTACAGGTATGCCACCCATCCTTTCTGCTTTTCACTTCTCACCCCTCTTCTCTGACATGCACTTACCATACCACCAGCATCAGCCAAAATTGATTAGAACAGAAGAACTCCACAGTACTCTGGACTAGCATTCACCTGCTGCAAGGCAAAAGAAATCACTCCTTAATTAGCCTCATTTTTACCTCCCTTTTGGGTGAATTTTCAGACTAGTTAAAAAGAAACTCCAGGAGATCAGCAAGGGGTTACGCAGAACACAGTGCAGCTTTTACATACACTGGGAGGCTTTGCTGCCTAATTTAGGTCTCATGCAGTACAGTTCACAGGGACTCAACCATATGCTGAAATTGAGCAAAGTTCCATTTTCAAAGACCCCTTTGTTCTTTCTGTGATTACCTAGACCACGTTCTCCTCAGCCATTCAGTTTAACTACATATTTTAATTCCATCCCTGAGCAAGTTACATTCTTGGCTTTCCATTTCAATTTCCACAGGGCAAATAAAACTGATGGAGAGCATTCTGACAAAGGTATTGTTATTTCATCCCGCAGCCTGAGATGACTCCAAACCTGGATATTACATTCAACGTTTCTGGGACAGATGCTGTTTGTTAGGTCTTTTCATAGGAACACAATATCACCTGCATACATTAGTAACTTCTGTGCCTCAAATTGCATGTGCTTTATATCCTCAAGTTTTCAGAAACACTGCTGACTGTTACTACAGAGACACCTCAAAGATTTTCATCACAAAGTAGGGGAACGAATAACCAGGGAAGCTGGGGCAGAGTACCTTATCCATTGATTTCCTTCAGTAAAATGTGGACCAGCAGGACACCATTGTGAGAGCCAACCCTCCAACCCATCCTCTTCCTAGTCCCAGAAGCCTGAAGAACCAAAGCTACTGCTTAGGATCAGCATCTGCTTTTAGGCAACTAAAGTCTTCCTCAGCGCAGGTGCTATGCCTCTAAACAGTACCCTCTCATTGCCCTAGTCACTATGGACAAGATCTTCCCAGCAGCCACAATGCTCAGAGGAGGAACAAATGCTGAGCGCTCCATGACCATGGGTGTACTGACAAAGTACTACTGTGAATGCAAAGTCGAGGCTCAGCAATGTAATGAAGTGAGCAGAGAATAAAGACAGTGAAAAGTCAACTGAATTTTTCAGAGATAAAAGGCAGCTCAGTCACAGCTGTAACAAGTATTTGTGAGCTCACAGCAAAAGAATCACTGGAGAAACTAATGTAGAACTACTGCATTTCCGGGGTGGTTACATGGAGGTACTTACAGGAGACCTCATGTAGTCAGCTTCATTCCTGCCTTTGTTAATGAGGTGCAGAATCACCTGTTTGGTAGTTTTTCCAGTACTTACAAGTTGATGTTCTTTTGCATTCAGGAAAAAAAAAAAAAATCAAATATGCATTAACAAGTCTCATTTGTGATTGCAAAAATACATAATTACATATACAGAGATGTACACCCAAATCATGAAATGTATAAACGTGCACAGCCTCACGCATTTCCACACAAACAACTCATCTGCCAGAAAAAAAACCCCAAACTACTCCTTAAAACATCATTCCTTAAAAACAATCTGTATAAGCTTCAACCAGAGAAAGGCCTCCTCTTCGCTCCCAAAAGGATGAAAGGGCTCCATTCTACTTCAAGACACGCATCTGACATGATACATACACCATTACACAATCCACTCACAGGCATAACTCAAGCACTGCTGGATCAAAAGTTCTTACATCTAAACCACAGGCATGTGGATACACATGAATATGTCTACATATTTATTCACATCATTATGTAGCAGAATTGAGGGAACCCATAAACATCAGAACATGTTTGCAGTGGGACTCCTTTTCCTCACACACCACAGATAAATGCTAGTGAATTCGTCATGTCCTAGCTCGGTGGATAAGCCACTTCTCCAGGCTGCCTGTTCTGCTCGTCGTGACTGTAATTGTGTAACAAAACTCTCTGCATACTGTGCTATTATTGTGGTTATTAATCATTCTGCTTCTGTTTCAAATACGTGCTCTAGAGACTGCTGGATATACTGCATTATGCCACGAAATTCTATGAAATGGGTACCAAAGCTAAACACACCTAAATCCACTGTTTTAAGGACATGTCAACATAATTTACTCTTCAATTTATGTTCTTTTGTAAGCTCAAAAATATAAAAAAAACCCAGAAAAAGCTGTTGTCGATACAGCTGCTGACCTTTGCAACTGTGAGCAAAAGACAGTTTTTAACCAGTAAACAACTTAGCAAATATGAAACCTGTGCTTGGAATAGTCAGTGCTTAAGATGACAGACTCTGCATACAAATCAGTTCTTACAGAAAAACAGGTTTCTAGATGTGTTTGAGAGAGAATGCAGGATTTCCGTGACTTCAGACCGTTGAAACCATTTATTTTAAAACATGATGTATTAAAATCAAGTAATTAAAAATACCCAAATGCAGAAAACAAAGCCAAGTGCAAAACCCCACCACATCAGGCTCCTGTTCTTGGAATACAAATCCATTTAAAAGCACCACCTTGAAAATAATACAAAGCTCTGTTGACTTCATAAGGACTTCACAAAGGCCCACAGGTCCACACTGGAAGACACATTCAGCATTTTTAGCTAAACTAAGTGTCTAGCTATCCTTTTATTAGGCACCAGCTGATACAAAACGGCAATGCTCTAAATTCAGTTGCCTTGGACATGCTCATATACACATATTATATTAGAAATCAACGTTCATTTATCACATATCCCTTATAAAAACTAACAGGCACCAGATGGACTACACTTTCTTTAATTTAGCTACGTACATTGGACCCCATGCTCTCCCTTTCTCTGGGAGAACCAGAAGTTCATGCTGTTGCGTACCACTGAGAAAACTGAATTCGTGAGAAACAGCTTTGGCCATTTCACTTATATCTACAGGCATAACATTACTGCAGGAGTTCAGAATGAGATTTATTACATCACTGTTTTCTGCCTTTGAGAGCGTGCACGTAGAATAGACCAACGATCCACCAGGACGCAAGGCTTTAATAGCAGACCTGCAAATAATGGGAAAAAAAAAAAATCAGATCAACACAAGATGTGACATACTGGTGATATACAGCGAGAACGGAATGTGCAATGGTCCTAGGACAGCACTGGGAAGGGGGGGGGAACATCTAAAGATTTATAAATCTAGAGTTATAAATAGGTATAAGTGACTGACAAACATCACGTTGCCCAAAGAAGTGACAAAGGCTTCAGCCCTGGCAGTGTTCAAGACCAGGTTGGATGGAGTCTTGGGTGACATGGTCTAGTGTAAGGTGTCCCTGCCAATGGCAGGGGAGTTGAAACTGGATAATCTTAAAGTCCTTTCCAATCCAAACCATTCTTTGATTCTATGAAAATGTTTTTACAGTATATAATTGACAGTTCAGAAAACTACCCGCAATGCATTTTTGCTTTCCCCTTTATTAATGTAATTTCAGTTAACTGAAGGTATTTTTATATACAACAGTGACAAGCAGAAAGCAGCATCCATTCAGAGTTGCAAAATAGACTTCAAACATTTATATGCACAGCACAACTGTAAAAATGCTGCAACTGGTGCATACAAAATGGGTTCCACCACATCAAAAGTGCTAATCAGATCACACAAGCTAGCTCCTTGTGTGAACAAATCTCAGAATGCACAGTTGAAGTAGTAGCCTGAACTCATTACTGGGCTGTACCTTTACAACCATTTCTGCAAATGCTGCAACTTATATAGCAGGTAAGAGGACTCGGGGGTTTCACTGAGCCACTGCTTTTCGACCCGATTTCCTACGGAAATATGATTTACCAGATCACACTGTCTTCTTATTTGCCTTTCACCTATTAACCTGTTGACAAATTTTGACTAAACAAAAGCAAAACAGTGGCTTAAGATTTTAAGTATCCTGAAAGCTTCATGACTGGCGGACAGACAGACAGAACAGAGTGTTTTTTTCCACTTCCTCACCGAAAGCGAGTTTAAGCAGACTGCTTACTTTCCATTAAAGCAGATCTGCAAGGTCCATTTTCAGACAGATAAAATACAACCTATGAGAGTACAGAAACAAGACGTGCAGTCCATATTCAACTACTGCAACTTCTAAAAGAGTAAGGAGAAAAATCCCAAGATCTTGTACCGCAGAAGAACATTCTTCAATTCTGGTACCACCACGTAACTGAAAGGGGAAGCTCCACTAAAAGTTCATTTGCTACAGAAATGCTCTCTTAAGATAATCTCTTTTAATCAGACATTTTGGAGCCCTCAGGGACATAGTGACTCAAAGAATGAATTGTAAGCTAAACAGATCACCTCCCTGCTCCTGGAAAACAGATACTACTGTTTTCCAGTATCATATTAAAGCAGGTATCACATTAAAATACAACTGTTCCCAACCCAAAACTTCTTTTGTTTAAAAACCAAGAGAATCTGATCAAGTGAATGATGTTACTCAGCTTGTAAATAGCAGAGAGACAACAAGGTGGGCGCTCAGGGGACTGCAAGTGTGTCACCGGGAATTTAGTAAGTGCGTGAGGGCAAGGCAGATACTGGAAGCCCGGACTCGTGGAGCACAGTGACACATAATCAAGCTGTATGGCCAGACACTGAATAATCTTGGATTGCTATGTATTACTGATAATACTGCATCATTGTTTTCCCCTCTCAAAAAAAAAAAGGAAAAAAAAAAAAATCTAAGGGAAAAAGAAACCAGTAGCTCCTCATGCTGAGAACTTGCCAACTGTGATATCTCAACAAGAACAATTGAGAAAGGAAAGGAGAAAATACAAGGGGAAAGAGATAACTCCTTTCAACAGGATTGGGCCTTTTCAGGAAAAGGATCGATAAAGAAAAACCTCATCAGAAGCAGGACCAAAGCAGATCACAGATCAAAGCTACTCTGAAAGTCTTGTCCAAAGTAAGAAGGAAATACCAGGAAAAATGACTCTTTCAGACAGATATAATACAACTCTCTTCACTTTCCCCGGGTGAACTCCTATGTATTATACCAAATTTGTTTCTCTGTGGAGTGCACACGTTATCTTGCACATTTCTTCTGAGTCCTGGTTACGTTAACCAGCAAGCCAAGTACATATTTTACTGCAGTCTATACTACTCCAATTTTAGTTAGCATAAAAGAACAGAACTCTTTCAACTTGCAATGTTCAAAGAAAAATCAGTGTTTAATGCCTTTGTTGTACTGGATTGCGAGCAGATGGCTAGCACATTTAGCTAAAGTGAGTGAGCTGCTCAAGTACAGCCTGTTACAGGTGAAGAACAGGTTACACAGTACTCAGGTAGTCTGAATACCTTCACAAAACTGCAAGCTTATCTCAGACCCCTAAGTAGCTTTTTGAGAGCCTGAGAAGATGTTTAAGAATGTTTTAGACACAGGCTGATACAGGACATTACAATGCCACCTTGAGACAGTAAACCAGAGCGTGTGTCGTTCCAAAATCACTTCCAGATCTTATTTCCTAAAATTCTGCAGTTGCCAGCATTCATTTGAACTGCCCAGCTCCAGATACTCACCCTTCTTCCCCTCTGTATCCCAACACACATATACTTCTTAGCAGGCTACAAAAGCAAAAGAACTGGACCTGAGGACCGCAACTGTCTCCACTGTCTCTCTAGCTGCCTCCTTGTCTGCAGCTGTCCTGCTGTGGCTGCAGCTGCCCATTTAACAAGCTAGCAGGAGAACTGTGCACTGATTCCTTGTCTCCTTGACCTCATATCGGCTCTGGAAAACATAAAAGCATTTTTTTCCCCATGTCGCTTGCTTTTTAACTTTCACATTAGAACTCAAAAAGACCAGACCTGAAGTCTAAATGTGCTCTCAAAGTTGAGCTGATCTGCACAGTATTATTAGAAACCACCTTCTTTACTGATTTTGATAGACTATCCCCTGCAGCTACACGTTTTCTATGCATACAGGAATGCTGAGCCACGAGAGAGCGGCCAGTTGGCTTGAAAACGTGAAAATGCTTTTGCAATACAGTCAAGAAGTACTTTTAGCATACCTGGTAACTTTACTCACAGAAGCCGGTAACAGCAACTGCTTTCTTACCTATAAGAGGGATACTACATGAAACAAGAAAGACAGTATTTTTACCATGTAAAAGTGGGAAAGGTAAAAGGTATATACCAAAGTAGATATCGCTATAGCTTACAGGGTTAAAAGCCTGGACACTCACTATGAGTCCTATTCTTACCATATATAAAGTAACAACCATTCAAGATAACACTTTCAAAGGCACCATGCTCCGACAGCTGAGTCACTGAGGCAGTGATTCAGAGGAAAGAGCAGCACGGGTTTCTAGACAAAATCCCCAAAATCTCACATCAAAACCCCCTACTCTAAGCCTCCTTAGCCTGGGAATCTTCACTGGCCATGACCCAGAAAGGTCAGGCTGTTCAGTGCAATTATCTTTATTCTGAACCCAAGTGGTGAATTAAACTATCTAAGGAGGATTACTTTACACTGCAAGGTTAATCAATGTATCTATCCATCTTGTCAAGTTCAGCAACAGTTGTTTCACTGGCTGTGTTCAAAGTCAACCAACCGCCATCCCTGATTAAGCTGTGTTTGGCTTTTGATAAACCTGCACTGAGCTGCAAAATTCAAAGTGAAGAAGTGCTGGGCTCAAAGTCATAAAGGTGACACTGTGCTGGGCTAAGCAGATTCAGGGAGTTTGATCCCCTCATCATCAGCATGACAGAGGATTCATTCATAACAGAATCTGTTCAAATAAAACTGAGAAACCGGTCTTCCTTCATAAGCAATGGATGAAAACAAGCTTATCCAAGGGATAGGTTGGAGCTAGAGTATAAGTTGCAGACATCGAGCAGAACCCACTACTGCTAAAATGACTCCATGGTCCAGAATGCAAGATTCCTTTTGTATTAGACATCTTGATTATCCCTCAAATTCCTACTTAAAGCTCAACTCTTAGCTGAAGCAATTTGGTGCCTACTATAAGGTACTTTGTAACTTCCAAATGTGGGCTCCAAACCTAGAATGATTGAAAGGATGCTAGGGCAAAAGACCCTAAAATATTTCCTCACCTTCTTCTTATTACAATACATTGTTTAAAAATAAAATACATCACTTCAATATAATTAATCTGCAGTTATTTTTCTTTCAGTGGTACAATGTTTATTAAAGAACTAGAACTTTCAGTCTCAATATAAACCTAGTTATACTCGATTTCATAATTTTAAATTCAGCTAGATACATTTACCATAATGAATTTTACATGTTGCGGGCACTAATACTGCAAAGTTTCAAGGTTCATATAGAGAAATGTAAGAACACATATTAAAAGCATAGGAAACTTTTCCTTGAGGCTCATAGCTTGTTCATCTTTCCCTACAACCGGTTTTGCTTTAGTAACATGGTAACCCCTTAGTACCTGCAATCAAGGCCCTAAAGAAGCAGCACCACTGCTGGCAGCTGATATGTGTAACTCAATCTTTTATGCTACATGCTGTCATACTACACCACTGCAGAAGCGCGAGGTTATTGTTTTAGGGCCATAAGATAGTCAAGGCACAGCAGAAAAGACTAAGTGAAATACGCGACAATCCATTAACGTCATATTTACCAGGTAAGGCCTGTATACAAGATCTCCAATGTTAGATCTGCCAGGAGATGATATAAAACAGTACTCAAAAGAAGTAATTACATAACTGCAGGATAGACTGAAGATCATTGGCACATCATTCTACAGATACTAGCCTGATGCTTCTCCACACTTGAACTACTGACATTATCGCTTTACAGCCACCGTATCCACACTTAAATCCTTCCAGCACATTAGCACAAGGCACCTCTGCAATCCAAACAAGAGGGTGGTTGATGTCCACCCCATTCAGGAAGTACTCTAAAACAATTTAATAGATGCAGATTGCTCCCCTCCTCATTCTAAATGAGGTTTAAAAAAATCAATTAGCAATACTTCATATTTTTGCAGGGTCTGCCCTAACCCCTCACATTACAGGAGTACTGGATAAGGTTTTTAAAGAAATATATTCTTTTAAAACCAGTATTATTTAGTTTATTTCTCAAGATTTACTTTAAATCTAACAACGGAGGAGATAACAATAAACTAGGGGAAAACATAACAGTATTATTATTTAATATCTACGGGTAAAAAGACCATTCTAGAGTCACATGACAACTCAAAAACCAAGAAACACTTATATCCTCTAAAACTTAGCTAGCCAGAGCTCAAAAAGAGGATATTCAAAATTAGAGAAAAATACACATGAAAGGCTGACATTTTGTTCACTCTAAAAGTCCTGATGTCTCAAACATCCTTTTAAAAATAGGCAAGCAATAAATATATATTTCACACTGTAGCTAGTACCTGCATGTCCAACCTATTCCTCCTGTGCTTGGGTTTATGTTGCATGCCATTAGAAGGGTCAGCATTAATTATGTTAATCATTCAACCATTATCACTATTAAAGTAAAAAGATTATGTATATTTTAGGGCAATTTAAAAATAATACAACACTTCAACAGTGCCATCTTTTGGCAACTGGGATGTATTTCTGCTCAATATGCAAGATAAAAGTCTGATCAGAATAAAAACAGCCAACCCTTTAATCAGCTATTCAAGAGACAAAGCCTGTCAAGATGTATTTGCTTTCACCCTCAATCCTATTCTTTTTATTGACTACACATATCACACATTTTCTTCTTCCTCTTACAAGAGTGCATCTAAATCATGGTAACATGGCCTGCATGTTAAAGGTTTTCCTTTTATTTCTCCAAACCAACTGAAAATGATAAGGAAATTCCTCCTCTGTCAAAATACCATTATTATAATACTTTGTGACAGGCACTGACAGAAGTGCACAGGTGACAGAGACACTAGTTCAAATATTCTCTCCATATCCCAAGCATATACTCCCTCTGTTCCTCTCTAAGTAAGCTTTGCTATTGTGGAAAGACATTACAATTCAGAATAGCATGGTAACAACAGGAAAAACTTGAAGTGAACTGCTTATTTTTGGCATTAGACTGAACTACAAAGAAAAGCAGACGTAGCCACCAAAAAAACCCCAATAACCAAACACCACAAACCCCAACCCCAACCTGTTCAGCTCTAGCCAAAATCTGTCCCCAGAATTGTGAGAAGTAACATTGGTTTAGCAAATAATTTCAAATTCTTCTAAAGCAACGACCAAACCTTCAGTTTATTGAGCTTTCTCCTCTAAGGCACAGTGACTTCTGAAATAGTCATCCTGTTAAGACAGGGTGATGAGATATCCTTTGCATTACCAGAACTGCAGTCCTCAGTAATGGTAACAGACTGGTTTACATCCTGTTCTCAGATTCAAGAGCCACAAGTGCAACGCTCAAGAGTTTTGCTCCCACTCCCAACATTGCAGCTGCCTTGCACACTCATGTGCTGGGTTTCTGCATGCTCAGTATCACCAACAGCAAGGTTGTTCATAGCTGGCTAGCCTCCAGCAGCCAGAGGTAGTCCCCTGTGACAAACCTTCAATCCTTCCGTCACTTTAGTCACCCCGGGATTACTTTCTTACCTTATACACTCTCAGAGCTCCATCCCTCTTCCCAACTTAAACTTACTGTTTACAAGAAGAAAAACATATCTAGCCCAAGCAGGTCCTTCTCATCTACAGAAGGGAGAACAAGAGACCTTTGAAGCCTACTACAGACTTTCCCATACAGCTTTAGTGTTATTTCCTTACAGCTTATGAAACACACATATTCATTGAAAGGACTGAAAGTGGAATTAAAGTAAAATTTGTGTTTGAATGTAGATCCACAATCTCAAAACAACTGGCTAGCTGCTGGGTATCTTATTTAGTTATTCATGCATTTATTAACTCAATTAATTCAAGTTATTTATTGATTCAATAAACTTTGTTTTGCAACATGTCAAAAGGGACTTGATCCATATATTACTCCCAGGGCACTACCAACAACTTAAGGAACCAGGAAGTAGCTAAAATCTGAAACCGTTTAACATCTCATTTCTAAGGTAGAAAGTGGTTTAAGAAGGAATCATCCACACAACCTACAGACTTGTTGGTCCAGCAGTTGCAATTCTAAAAAATTCCCAGATAAACTGACTAGATGGTTATGGATAACAAGTAGATTAAATAGGCAGCTACTGAAGAGCAAGGAGAAAAATTCCAGGGAAAGAGCTGAAGCAGTGTGATGAAGCAATCCTCACCATAGTTTTGTCCACTTTCCCATGTTCTTTCTTTCCCTTGTCCACAGAAAACAGCACCCACTTCATTTCTTTCCTCAGCTTACTTCTCTCCATCTGGTACCATGATTTGGAATTCCCTGAGGTCACTCCAAACCACCCCCGAATTCCACCCAGGGAGCTGCTGTGCAGGAGCCCAGGACATCACAAAACATAAATCTGTGGCACAAGAGAGCTGCTGCATTTCTGGAGGAACTCCTTTGCACTTCTCCTTACCCCATGATCATCCCTGCCATCCTCTTAATGCACAACACTGAAACTCAAGCAACTTCTATGACAGTAACTTTTTGTAAGGTTTCAAGACACTGGCTCTCCTTACCTTTACAATGAACATTAAAGGCTACGAATCTGGTTTGTCAGTAGCAAATCACAAATGAAACTGGATTGCTTTGACTGAAAGAGAACAACGAGCTAATTCCAAGTGTCTTCCTTTGTACTTCATCATTACATGCCCATGTGCTATAAAAGCTTTTGTCTTAAACAAAGCAGAAATAGCACAGTGGTACCATCTTCTATGATGGTATATTTACAAAACCAGATTTTACCTTCACTCTACAACAACACAACCCCCCACAATTAAGAGTACGCAATTCCTATTCTAGGTACGTGTAGAAAACTACATTTCAGTGAAAACATAGAGGTGACACTGAATGCGGGAGGAGAAGCACCAGGACTTTTTCCAGTAAATCACACTATCTACTACACACTATGTGAAAAAGACTTTTTCAACAAATAAATCTACAACTATATGTAATTCCATGAAACCACACCACTACTTTTCACATACCAGAGAAAAAAAGAGAAGTTTGTAATGTGAGGTTTGTTATATCTGTGGCCTACACTTTCGTCACAACCTTTAACATTTATTCTAAGTAAGGCAAGGCACACTTTCAAAGGTTTGGACTAGAGAAAATAAAGCTGGTCCTGTGGCACGTAGATTAGCCTATAAAGACCTAAGGTTGCCAGTTCTACCTGATGACTTAGGATGAACATTTTACAGCCCATGTGTGGAGACTGGTAAACCACTATGCAGAGCGGCTGCACGATCAGCAGCCTCTGTTCCGGGAAGACAAAGACAGAACAACAGTTTTATGAAGCTGTTTGTGCAACACCTGGTTACTTACACACAGCATTAACTAATGGTTAGTTAGACTAGGTTCAGAATATTTGAGTTAAGGTTTTTATTCTTTTTCTTTTTCCTTCCAAGTATAAGCATGTGCACAACCCTGCTACCCCCTAAACTATTCAATGAGAAAGCAAAAACAGTAACCTCAAAACTTCCGGAAATCTTTCCTTTAAAAAAGATCACCAATTTCAAATACCCTGTTCTGACTGATAACCAAAGCAAAAAAGTTCCTTGTACAGAGGGAAACATTCATTTTATCTGGCTATTGCATGCCAGCTGCATAATGTTTGTAAGAGGAGGTATGTATGTTATACAGAACCAGGAACAGTTCCTTAAAAATCATTATAAGCAAAACAGATACTGAAACATTTCCTTAACTAGGAAGCATAAAGGCTTTTCTGGTTTTCTCAAGCCCAGTTTAAGGCTTCATCCTGAGTTCTGAAAAAAGAGAACGCATACAACACAAAAGAGAACAACTAGGAACATAAGCATTTTGTGTGACTTATCTTGCTGCCAGTAATCCCAAACACACTTCAAACCTCTCACGTACCCTGAATTCCCCCAAAACTCTTGATTTCGCATGTGCATGTCTTATGTATTCAAAACAATCTCCCTTTAAGCTAACTACTAGGGAGAAAAAGAGGTGAAGAAGGAAACTCCGCCAATATGTATCTTCTAGTCTGAGCTCCTGTGGACCAGAACTCTATTAAACACCAATTAGAACTATTTAACTACCAAGAGATGTGGAGAGAATAGTTGCAGTAGTCTGAAAGCCTTTGCTGCACTTTCTAAACTGTGTTCTGTTGGATTTAGTTTCAGCTAAACCCTACCACAGTTTCTTTCAAAGGCAGTAACTGGTCTAGGAATAATCACAACATCTGCAATAGTTTCACCACTAAGTTGTTATGCACTCCAGCTTAACCCAAAATTTAATTTCTAGCTAAGAACTGATAACACTGGTAAATTCACTTACAGCAATCGCTGTATTTTGTGCTAGCATTCAGTATCAGGAAATGAACATTCCTTCCTTACTTTGCGATTTGTTTTCTGCATGAACAATCCAAATAATAACAAGATTTGCAATGTGTTCTTGGATTATAGCACTCAGCAGGGATGCTTTGGTTTCGGTATTAACAATCATTACAGTCTCAATTTCCTTCAAATCAATGGTGCCCTCACCGCTTATGAAATCTGATGTTCAGCATTTCTGCCACTTATTTACATTTCAGATTTTGTTCAGACTGAAGTAGAAAGAGCACTGCATCAGTTTCAGCACTTGTCCCAGCTCTTCATTCTCTGAAGCTTCTGTGTACTTAACAAATTGCACTGTACTGCAAAAAATACTTTTCCTTCCTTCACTTCCTCTCAATTAAGAAAGAAGGAATCTTAAGTTTTGGGCAGAGTGCCACTTGACAGAAATGAAAACACAACTCCCCTTTGCATTTCATTCTTCGCACGTGTGTGTTATCCTTGCACTTAATACTACTGCTAAACTGAAATAATGCTTGGTCCTTACACTTTAAGCTTCATCTTCAAATTACATGGTATTGCCCACACTCCCTCAAAAAAATTGCTGTCATCCAGCTTTATACTTGGTTTTTGTTTTACAGATACAGGAACCAAGGTGAGAAACACCCACAAGCACAAAGTACCAGGTAATCTGAACAGATAAACCAGAGGTAGCTCTGCATGAACTGACTCACACAAGATGCAGTACAGCTACATCTTTCCTGGTCTCATTTTACCATTTCCTTTTTCCTTTTCACACAGGATCTGAGATGTCTTTAGTATTGAAAATTCATTCATCATAAAAGATCAGATAAAAGGAACAATAAAACTGCAGCGGATAGCTATAACATTAACTAAGCATATGTCAAATATTTTACCCAATAACGGTTGTAATCTCCAACTCTTGAACTTCGTCATTTATTACATACGCTCAAAAAAACCCCCAAACCAGAAAAAAATTCCAGTGCCCATAACAATAGATTGGTCATTTGACAGAACTACTCGGACCTATGTTGAGCAACAAAACTGAAATTACCATCCTTTTACTCCAATTTACGTATCAGAAGTATTTTGTCCTTACCATCTAATTCCTGTTGCTGTTGCTTCAGTAAATTATGCTTTCAATGGAAGCACAGTTCTCTTCTTGATTTAAGAATAATTCAATTAAATCTTATTTGGGTTGACAGAAATGTCTCCTTTTTTTAAAAACAAGGTTCCTGCTGTCATGAGTTCTCCACTTCAGGATTACAATCTGGAGTGATTTATGCAAATTCTCCAAATTTCTCTGCATGATATATGCTTTCTTTTGGTAGGGGTTCACAAATTGGATTTCATATGTCAAATACTGAAAAGGGAAAACTGAAACAGGTCAGTGTTTTAAATGTGATTGATTTCTTCAAAGGAAATGGGTGACATGATGCATTACTGCAATAAGATACTCATATTCCTGTTATAAATCATAGGCTTCCGCTAGGCCTTTTTCAATGGGAAGTCATGCAAAACTATCTTGAACTGCTGCAATGGGAACTTTCCATAAAAACTTTCTTTCTCTTTCTTATAATATGTTATTTTTCCCTCAATTTGCCTTGACATATGGACTTCAGGCATGACTGTTACTTCTGAAGAAACATTCAAGTCTAGAAGGTATTATTGGGAAGCCACTTTTTTTTTGCCCAATGAGAAAAACTGTAGGGTCTGAAATGCTTCACAAATGCCAGCCTATGGCTGGTATCATTAAAAAGTGTAATACATGACAACCTTCATTTGGATTACTGGGTAGATGTGCTTGAAAAATAAACCAACAGTCTTCTCTTCCCCACCAAACCCCACATGCTTTTACTTTTTTACCTTAGCAATCATGACCAGTAGTCTTCCTGTGCTACAAATACTCAAATTCAAGGAACACGCAAGGATGTGCAACAGTGGACTCAATCTTTTCATATAAATAGCCCAGAAAGCAAATTCTGAAGCAACATTAACTAATGGCCAGCATCACCTAATGATGGTCGGTCATTTGTTAAGTCCTGAATTACAGCTCAGTTATCAAAAAAGGGTGATAAAGAACGATAAGGGACAATTCTGTAAAACAACACGAACAACAACAAAGGGAATTTAGGAAAAAAAACCCAGCTTGCCAGGTTTATAGACTATTTTCACAGATAAATGTTAAAATGTTAAAACAAATGCTATTAAAAATGATATGCAAGTTTTTGCTTCAGCTGAGGAATGTATCCGCGACCATGTTAGCTGTGTCCACCACAAACACTTTGATATGGTACCAAACTGTTACGAGTCATCTGAAAAAGGATATATATGCGAGATGAGGACTGCAGAAAAATGTTTTGGTTTAGATGTTTAGAAGCTTCAGGATCTAAGCTTCACTGCTCATACTGCCCCATACAAATTCCCATATTCACATTAACCTCAGTCAACTGTTTATTCTAACCAGCATTGCAGCAACATACTCTTCACATTCTTTTCACACAGTGAAACCTGATTTTGATTATTAAATATGATAAATCTTGCTCCCATGTCATTTTTATTAAGAAAAGGTCCTTAACAGGTTTCCTTTTCACTTCTCACCTTAGCAGCTGGAATTGCAGAGATGATAACTCTTTCCTTTGTATTAGCCTAAGTGTGGCTTGCTGAGTATCAGAAGAGAATAGCCAATTTCTGTCATTCGAACAAGGAGCATCAACTAGTACCTATACAACAAATAAGAGCAAATAAGACAATTCACATTAAAGATATTCAATTTCTGAATATTGTATGCCAAAAAAATCTACTCAACATACTTTTTCACTTACAATACCCTTTAATTTTCTTGGTTTTTAGAGGCAGAAATAATTTAATTACTATTTTGAAATGTTTTTATGAGGTTATTCAAAGGAAATAAAAAATTACTGCTCAAGAAGTACCCTCTATCTGAACAGCTCTCACTTGCTTGCTCCCCTCTTCATAATTACACATCATTGGAAGAACATAGCTACAAGGTCTTCAGAATTCACTACCACGGCCAAATGGGTAACATCATCTAACAGGTGATTAAATGCACAACATACTTCATACAGTAATTCCTGAGGCTCTGCACATCCTCCTGTATGTGACAGTGGTTTCCTTCGATAGCTCAGATAAATGGGGAGTAGGGAGGAGGACAGAAAAAAGAATTAAAGAAAGAGAAGCATAGGAAGAAAAAAAGCAGCAGAATGCAGAAACATAATTTGCAAACAAATAATATTTTTACCTTATCATATAATTCAGGCTTAAGATCTCCAATCTGTCTACCATCCAGTTTAGAGACCACTATCAAGTTAACCAAAGGTTCTGGGATGAAGGATTCTATTGTCTGTTTCAACCATCTTGACCTCAAATCATCATATTCATTACAGTGAAACTGACCTTAGAAAAGAATAAGAAAAAAAAAAGTAAACACCCTAAGAGAAGTCTTTATGTTTGGTTGTTGGTTTTGGCTTTTTTTCCCCAAATATAAGTAACTATACCAATTTCAGAAGTTCTACTGTTTTGCCATGACTGCCACAGAGTTTACACCTTCTGTTTATGCTATTGCACATTTTAGAACACTGCTGAAATGTTATAGGCCCGAGCAAATTTCCACATGCTCCTAACAAAGCCATCCATAAATATTTACTAGCAAATACTTGCTGTAGCAATAGACCTCCCTAGTAAAACTAACTTTAAACATGATCCAGACCCAAAGACCAGTGCTAGGCCAGTGCCTTTCTATGCTCCTTGAGTGATTGTCTAAAAGGCGTACATGCCCCTTATTGTCTTTTAAATAAATAAAACATCAGTTTTGTGTATCCTAAGCTGAGCAGCCCAACGCCTTATTTATCTGAAATTTAAGCTAGAAGCTTTTAGCAAAAGCCTTCTGGTTGCACTTATTTTAACAATGTGGCCAGAGTAGTTACCTCCTCAGAAGAAACACTGCTCTTGCTTGTACCCAGAACAGAAACACAGCAAGGCATTTTTTCCTCTTAGTCCTGTTTTCTAATTTAATAATATTTCTATGTTATGTCTCCACACATTGTCCCACACCATGTTTGCCACACAGAGTAAGGTACATCTTAGCATTCACTGAGGTATATTAAGAAGTTTTCCTACACCTTACGTTTTCAGCAACAATTTGTATCTATCTTCAGAAGCAGTCATGGGATGAAAGTGTAGGTTTCTTTCCCCAAACCTCTTGAAAGGGCAGTCCATATTTAATCATCTTAATGGCATCACCTCATGCCTCTAGAAGAGGGAGGGAGAACCAGCTGTAATCAACAAGTGCAGGCAGTTATAGCGATGGCCTCATCAGTAAGAACATAAGGTGCTGTGAACATTCTGAGACAATTACTATCCAAGCTAATGTATAAACTTGGAAACACCAATCACAGCTTGCTTTTACTCCCTCGCCTGGAAGAACTGAGCTGCTGCTTGCTGTTGCCTTCCAAACACTGTGATTATCTTAGCGCTCTTCTGCAACACCTAAGTGGATTGTGACACAGAGCTAAGTACCGATACAGAACAATTCCTCATCATAAGCTTTTGCAGTAGCACTTTTAATTTGTTATGCTCCATTTTACATCAGTACACTTACAGGTTTACTAATACTATTTGCATAGCACTGGCCAGAGAGGTAGATTGCAGATTACTTGCCGCCCCGTGCCAACAAGTCTGCATGATTTTAAGTAACTTCTTCACAAGTAACAATAAGGGAACCAGTGGAGGAAGAAAAACATAGAACTATTCCACTTTTGCCTGTTTGTCTGCAGCAACCTACATTTAAATAACTACTGTATTTTTCACCCTCTTTTAGGTAAACAGACTTCATAAAAATCTTACTAAAGAGCATGGAACTACTCAGAATATACATTGTTTGGGATTTTGACCCCAGTGCAAATCTTGCACAGAAAACAGGCAAAACTGAAACAGCCCAGGCACAGAGCCAGGAACTGGTTTCTAACAGCACCTTGATACATTACCTGGACAGGCACACTGCAGTATAGCTACTGATTTACCCCCTGGTGCAGCACAGAGATCCAAAACATCTTCCCCATCTTTCACTTCTAATGCCAACACTGGCAACAGCGAAGCGGCATTCAGCAGATAATACTCTTTCAGCTTCCCAGCCTGGTGTTTCTGTGCAGGGAATCTCCCAGGAGTTCTCCTAATGTAACACTTGAATGAGGATGGAAGATAGGGCAAAATTCCATGAAAGGCAGGATGATATCCCTTCACAGCCAAGGTGCTCTCCAGTTCCGGGGACTGGCTGAACTTGTTAAGCAGAACCGCGTACTGCCAGCACAATGGGTACGTGAGCACATCTCTAGATTGGAGAGAGAAAAAGCTATTTAATAACTTGACAAACAAAATGAGCTTTCCATAGTGTAGCAAGCCTTTTCTTACCAAGGGTAATAACTTGGATCATTCTGGTATATTCAAAAAGGAAACATTTTGATTAGATATGATTAAGAAACGTACGCAGGAAAATAGTTTTAATAGGAAATCAAGCCAGCGTTTCCCTTAATGACTGCACTTAAAGCACTAACTTGTCCTGAAATAATATGTTCTCTATTTTAGCTAATTCTTTAACAAATGATTGTAGAAGCATAGTGCTCTTTCTGACTATAAAGTACTGCCCTAAGTTCAAAGAACAACCGTAATATTAGTTGTAAATTTCACAACAGAAAGAATCACATTGGCTCTGCAAAGGTTATTCCAGCCAACACCATAAAATGCGGGTTTTACAAACGTTCTTTTCTAAATTTCCTTTTCTATTCTGCAAACATCTGGCCAGAAAAACTTAAACAAATAGATATTCCTGGAAGAGAACCAAAAAGCAGTGCTTATACAGTAGGAATATATTGTTTGTATTTCAGTTCTGTTTCTCAGCCCTCTGTTACATGAATTTCCTTCATGTTCTATTTGAACTCCTCTCAGTACTTTTTTTCCCCATTTAACCTCAAAAAACACTCCTCAAGAATATTCACTGCCTAAAAGAGAAATACACATTGACCCAACCTTAAAAAGTTTAAAAGTTAATTCACTTAAATGAATGTTATACATCTATTTTAAAATAAAACCAAAACAAAACAATGGAGACACTTATTTTAAACTACTTTTTAATCCAAAGAGGCTAAACCAGAGAGAGCACTCAGAGGAACCACATGGCTTCTACGACTCTGAACATGTAAGATGCTTTTCCACTCAAAGTAACTGTGGCTCTGATCACAATAGCAGCTTCTGAACAAGCTCCCATTGAAAAGTATGTAAGCTAAGCAGTAACTTCTCCAGAAGGGCTCTTCTGCTGTTGTCCCCATGGGCAACAACCACCAGTCAGCAGGGAAGAGAACACCTCTCCTCTCAATACCACAGCCCGTTCTTTAGCAGATTCTGCGTGATCAAGGCCCAAATCAGGTGATGCCCTTTTCTGTACACATTGTTAATGTTCAGTTTCTTCTAAGGAAATAAATCAGTGGATTTGTATTTATAGGAATTATCTCCTACCACTTTGTCCCAGTCTCTCCAGATATTATAAAGCTGTAGAAAAAAACCTCAAAACCAAACCTAACACCAGCTGTTAGGGTATATAAAGGGATGTTTTTTGGACCCTGCTGTTACAAGCAGTCAAGTATATATATAAGTATATATAATATAAATATATAAATGGATGCTTTTTGGACCCTGTGGTTACAAGCAGTCAACACATACATAAGATGTCAGTCTCCTTGTAGCGTATATGCATACAGGAGAACAGCAAAATCACACCACAAGAATCACATCCAGGAAAAAAAAATTAAAAATTCCAAGTTTTAATCTTTTGCTATTTCACGCTCTGATGCTAGTTCTAAACTGAAAATAAACTGAAGCAGCTGTTAACAGTCCATGGCTCTTTTCAAAGCTATTTTAAGAAGCACCTGAAAAAGTAACAAAACCTCCCCTCCCTCCCCAAAACAACAGACCTGACACCAGCCCAGGCATCTCCCAGTTCCGCTGTGTACTGCTCCTCAAAATGATCCAGGACAACTTGACAAATCTGCTTCTGAGGTTTCCCTTTTGTTTTACTTTCCACCTTCAGAGAAGGGAGAAAAAAAAAATAAAGGCAATAAAAGCAAATTAAACCCTCCCTAGTTTGCATCAGAATTGCCAGGATATTTTAGGCATTTAAATCCATTTTAGATTGGATATAAGGAGGAAATTCTTTCCTGTGAGGGTGGTGAGGCACTGGAATGGGTTGCCCAGGGAGGTTGTGAGTGCTCCATCCCTGGCAGTGTTCAAGGCCAGGTTGGACCAAGCCTTGGGTGGGATGGTTTAGTGTGAGGTGTCCCTGCCCATGGCAGGGGGCTTGGAACTGGATGATCTTGAGGCCCTTTCCAACCCTGACTATTCTATGATTCTATGATTTAGTACCCATGGTATTAGGATGCTCAAATACCAAGGTCACATCACACATAAAGTTTCAGAGAACAAACAAGTTATTCTTCTCTCTTCTTCCCCACGTCCAACGAGGTCTTTCAAAGCTTGTCGATACTACTCTTTCTCCGTATCCAATATGCCACTAATACAGTGGTTGCCAGGACTCTTGACATACAAAATAAGCAAGGCGTAATTATGACCATGCACTATAATCACCTCTGCCAAGATGCACCCGTGTGCTTAACTAAAAGAAAGACGTTAATGTGAATCATTGTGGAAGTCAGGGGGAGTTAGTTGCCTGCAAAGCACTGGAATACATGCCGGGAGTAAGGGGGGGGGAATGAACTATATATACATATATACATATTTAGCCTATGACAACTTAATTTGAGGGGGGAAGAAAAGAGGTTTTCGTTTCTAAGCAAACTTGTGCTGCTCAGAAGGACCACCCCAAAGCTGCCTCCCCCCCCCCCCCCCCCGTGCTTTCCCTGCTCCCCGTCCGGCGCAGCGCCGCTCCCCTCAGAGCACGAACACCGCGCAGCGGGTGCTCCCGAAGGAGCTGCCAAGCCCCGAGCGGCTGCTGCTGCTGTCTTCTTCCTCAGCCCGACACCACAGTGCGCGTGTGGGGCCGATGTTCCCCTCTCCAGCACCGAGCACCTCCTGCAGGGGACGGCCGCGATGCCCCGGCCCTGGTACCGGGCGCGGCGGCGAACGCAGCACGGGGATAGAAGAGCTCTCGAAACCCACAGAGGTAACGACCGGGCGGGGGAGCACCCCCGAGGCCAGGCCTCCCTAGCCACCCCCTCCTCCGGAGCACGCCGACAAGCGTCGCCCTCAGCCCGCAGACGGAACCTCGGCCCCGCCCAGGGAGAGGAGGGAAGGGAAGGAGAGGGGAGGCCGCTGCCTCACCCGGCACTCCCCCGGGCTGCCGTACGGGCCCGGGCCCGCCGAGAGGCACCCGCCCCGGGGCGCGCAGGAAGGGGCCGAGCGCCCCAAGCGTCCGTCCGTCCGTCCCTCCCGCCTTCCGGCTCCCGGCCGTGCCCCGCTCCTCACCTGCCCCGCGGCCCGCACAGCCGCTCGCCTCGGCTGGAGAGCGGCCCCGGCCCGCTGCGGGACTGACAGCAGGCGGGCCGCTGCCCGCGGCGGGCTCATGGCCGCAGCCGGCGCACGGACGGAGAGCCGGTGGTGGGGCCGGGGCGCCGCCTGGCGGCTGAGGGAGGGCAGCTCCGCCCGGCCTGCGCCGCCGCCGCTGTCCCGTCCCGTCCCTGCCTGGAGGGGCGGCGCTGGGTCTGAGGTGGTTGAGTTTGGTTTCTTTGTTGCTGCGGGAACAGAAGAGCAACTGGAGCCTTGATTTGTCAGCTTATGGAACACGCCGCTCCCAGAGCAGCTGGAGGTGCTGCTGCCGTCCACGCTGCTAATGGCTTTTCACCAGCCCTTCCCTGATGGCTAGCCCGGGTTTACACAGACTTCGCTATGCGGACTCCTCTGAGCTGCCCTTAAGCATCAGCTGCATGTAGCTGCTGCTATTGCCAAGAGAGAGACTGGAGGATCATTCACACAAATGTCCTACACATGTTTTCAGAGAGCACATTCTCTGTGAACATTAAACAGGAGAACCACCAGAGCCCAGTTCACCAACTGGTTTAGCAGCACTAAAATCTGAGGCTGCTGATGGGCTGCGGCAGTTCCTCCTCTGATCACATAGAATCATAGAATAGGGTGGGAAAGGACCTTATGATCATCCAGTTCCAACCCCCCTGCCATGGGCAGGGACACCTCACACTAAACCATCCCACCCAAGGCTCTGTCCAGCCTGGCCTTGAACACCGCCAGGAATGGAGCACTCACAACCTCCCTGGGCAACCCATTCCAGTGCCTCACCACCCTAACAGGAAAGAATTTCCTCCTTATATCCAATCTAAACTTCCCCTGTGTAAGTTTCAACCCATTACACCTTGTCCTATCACTACGGTCCCTAATGAAGAGTCCCTCCCCAGCATCCTTATAGCCACCCTTCAGATACTGGAAGGCTGCTATGCCCATTGGGACTTGTCAACTCCTTCAGCAAGAGCAACCCCTCTGGAAACAGTTCCTTTAACAGTGGTTTTGATAAAAGTCTGCCCAAGCAGCTTCCACCTGCTGAAACTGGCCTCTGAAATCCAGGCTGGAAGGGGGTGCAAAGGTAAAGGCAGGAGTGCAATCACACAGATAAATATTTGAGTTTCGGGCACTGACTAATGAAGACTTAAGGACATTTATGCAAACCTTGTGCAAATGACCATCAAACTTGAAAGCTTGTTTAAAATGTTTCAATCAGGATCCTGACAAAGAGCCAGTGGAGGCCTCTTACAAATCAAATGTGGAAGGATAGCAGAAAGGCTTTTTATTAAATGAGTTGAACCGACAGACACAGAACAAAGCTGGTATTAAAAGTACCATTCTCTGTGGCCGTAATTCTGCCAAGACCAGTGACATACAAGAAAATACATACAATACTTGAATTTTCCTATAGCAATATGTCATGATCTGAAAGGAGGCTTATCAGCTTCAAATCAAGGGGTCACAACAATCCTGTCTATGCACTATTTGGAGCTAACGTCCTTAATGTTTGTTTCATTTGTACTAATTCTTGCAAGGCCTCCCATGGTAGAATGTAAATGGTGCCTGAGACAAGCTCAGTTTCCTGGCTTTCACACTATATACAACGTAAGCCATGTTTAAGACAAACTCAATGTCCAGGCTGTCACACAATAAAACAAAGAAGTACACTGAATGAGCCACCCTGCCCTGAGCCTAGGGTTATATTCCACTTGCAGATGGTGCCATCGGTGTTGTTTAATGCATCTGAAACCAGTAAGATTTGCAATGCATCAGAAGATAGGACTTCACTCACATGGCTTGTTCACTACCAACATACCCATCACAAACAGGTGAACTGTAACAGCACAGTAAAAACACAACTGCAAACCTGTCTCGTGTGCTACTGAAGAGATGGATTGGCTCGGTGGGGATTAACCAGTACATTTTGAAAGGCAGGCTGCTATTCCTCTTAATAAAAACCAATGTGATTTCTGTCACCTAAGCAGCTACCCTTGCCATGCCAAGTGACCATGTACATCCCTGGGTGCCCTGTTAGATCACAAACCGTGAGCTGTGAAATTTGTTATCTTCAGAACTCCTCTATGACCTCAGTGCACAGTTCTTTCAAGCTAACACATTTCCTTTAAACACAAGTTACCTTATTTCAAGCTTGTGTTTCCTAAGCATGTCCTTCCTTTCAGGAAAGCAAAGGAAGAGGACATGGTGTATGCCCTGTTGTCCCCTGACACTTTCAGAGAGTGGCCGATGGCTGAAATGTCTTGAATAACAAGTCAATATTCAGAAGTAACACCAAGTGCATCAACATCCTCCAAGGCTAGAGAAGAGAAAAGACAGGCCACTACTGTGACTTCCACTGTTCAGTTTCAGGTGTCCACAGTTTCTGGAGCAAGCAACAATTGAGTCTATGCTGTTATTATATAGTAATTTAGAAATACACAGGCAAACAACGTTCTCATTGTTTGTTCTGTTAGGACAGACTTAGGAAAAGCTTGCTACGTTTTAGGGAGATCAAAGTCATGGATGGTATGACTTGTAGGATACATGATATGTAGATGAGAAGATCATGCAAATTAATGCTACTGGGATTAAGTACTCTTTGGGAAACTTTTTAAGGACCATTTTTCCGCACAATAAGTTTTAGGACACTTTTGCAGTAGCAAATGCAAACACGCTGGGAAGAGTGACTAAGCTTCTGTTTGAGGTCTGCAAAATCTACTGCCTTCTGAAGAAAATGTCTGTCTGTATGTATATACTTCAAAATCCCAAGTCTCCTTCTTCAGGCCTTCAGTCTGCTATCTAGTAGCTTATCAGTGCATTGTTATTTCAGTAGCACAGCTCCGGTAAGCCTGAAGCCCTCCCCATCTTGTGCTCCTCCTCACTGGCAGAGCATTGAAAAGTCCTTGACTTCAGGTAAGCATTACTTGGCAATGAGAACATTGGAGGTTAGCAACGTTATGTTCATAATAAATCGAAAACACAGCATTTGTACCACCTAAGATTAAGTCTATCTCAGCTAAAACCACAACAGTATAATGAGAGTCTTAATCTCAGGCTTGTGGGTTTGAGCCCCACATTAAACTCCACTTGGCTTTGTTGGTCTTCACACATACTTTCCTTGATGCAAAGACTTCATATCTCATTACTCATCCCCACTCAAGACTGTCCTCTCTCAATCTTTCTGCCAGTCCAACAGGAAGAGAATTCAGAGTGATCTTCAGTTTATATTCGCTGGGGTGTACACAAAAATTGCTAACCATTCCATGGTCCACTTTCCTAAAATCCTCTGGAAAGCACAGATTTTATTACCATAAAGCAGTTGCCAGAGCAATCCTAAGTAAGAAAATACAGCTTATGTGAACAGCAGGGGGATAAAATGGGGGGAAAAAAACCCAACAAAATAAAACCTGCACAAAACCAATCAGACAAGAGAAAGATTCTTCTATCCAAAGATAAACTTGCCTCAACTTACTTTAAGAATATGGTTCCTCACTCCATTTACGGATGCATTTATTGATGTAAATCTATATATATAGCATGCCAGCTGAATGAATTCCAGAAGCCAGGAAGCTAATGGACAGCATGGCAATTTCAGTTATCCTGAACTTACAGTACTAAGCTTTCAAATAAAGTACTAGAACACCTTAGTGGATAAATACTGCTTGAATGTTATCTAAAGGGGGGAAAAAGCACCTACGCTTCTTGCTTTGTTACTGCCCATCAATCTTTTCTAAGATGACATCATTATTTGCCCAAAACAACTGTTCTCAGGATATAGACTGGTTTCTACTGGAGAAGAAACTTGTCATGAGACCACTTCTGGCAACCTTATTTCAAAAGTAATCTAAAAGAGCAAACTTGAGAAATCCATTTTCAGGTGTCACGTAGGCCCCTAGAGGACAGAGTTATAGTACTTAGAGTTTCAAGGAAAGGATAATCACCGCCACCGTTATAAAGCTCATATGGAGTCCACAGCCCAGAAGGTGAGCAATACCAAGGGCTCAAAGCCTCTTGCACAGGGCTTCCATGGCTACACTGATAGCCAACAGGGTGATGGATATGCTTGAGGGTTGCCTATTACACAGGCCTCACTGTGGGTGTCCTCTGCTGCTTCCATCTTGGTCCTTGTAACCAGGGCTCACAAGAGGGGCATTAGAAAGCTGGCATCAGCTATCTACTGTACGTACTTGTTTTAAGGCTTTCCAATTCTCTACTAGGACTGTGGAACTGAAAGAGAATCACAAGATTATCAAATAGCTTCCTCTAAAATCATAGTGCTTTTGTCTCACCTCAACGAGTGCCCCTCACTGTGCATGATTTACATGGAGAGACCACGTCACAGATGTGAAACTAAACCTAATGGATAATAATACGAATCTGACCACATCACAGTTGTAAAAACATGTAAAGATTCTGTCTGTAAGGTCTCCATTTGGTACATTTTAGCAATGTAAATGAGACTTGCAGCTATTAAACATTTATGACTAGATTTGTTTCCAAAAAATTGTGAATTTATGATCATGTGGGAAACATGTTGACGCTGTGCACTAGTTTTATTCTATATATAAATGTCTTGAGCAAATAAAAAGTCAAGGTAGTATAAATTACTGAAAAAACCCCCACTGTGGTAAATAATTACAGAGCATATTAATACACAAAACTGTAGGAAAACTCTTTGAGTACTTTGGTCACATATTGGTACCATTTATTTTAAAAGCAGAAACAAACCCGATACATGTGTCCACACACACACCGCACATAACACACGTTTCACATGTAAGTACCAACATCTTGCATTTCAGTTTCTCAAATTTTGTTGCCGCAGCAGTATTTAGCTTTATATTTTTAATAAAGACTTCCATGAATTTATTTTTGGTACGTGTTAAAAGGGTAATACGTTTCTAGAAACTGAAGCTGTTAAATATATATATACAAGCCTGACAAAATAAAGGCGTTATACCAAAAAACTGAAGTGGAAACATAGCTAAAGAGTAAGATTGAAATTGCACACATAAACTTTTATGGTGTCCCCCCCTTCCACTTAATATTGTGTTTCAAGTGAAAATAACTAAATCCTGAGAATAATCCAATCGAACCATGTGACACTATTAGAATACAACAAAAGTATTCCCATGCTGACAGTCACATACGAGTTGTTTCAAACTTACACTAAATTGGCGAACTTGGAGTATTCCTCTCCACTTATTCCAAACTCATATTCTTAAGACTGGTTTTCTTTTCCCCCACTCCATCATCCTCTTTAAAAACCTTAATAATTGCATTTTGATTAATTGGTAGACGGTTATTTGTGCAACTCATTGCCGTAAGGGGTGCGTGGCAAAGATTTCTAATGTCTAAGTGCTGAATATATACATTGCGTTAACATCTACTGAAATCATTTGGTAATACCATGTTACGAAAGACTGAGAGCATAACAGAAAATCAAGTGCTGCTTCTTCAAAAAACCCCTGAATGGGGGTTTTATCCTAGCTGTGAAAAAAAAAAATCAAGTGGCACAACAACACACCCTTACACAATACACCAATGGTTGTCTCCAATGTAAGAGGAAAAACACTTAAATAGGAATATGTCCAACTGTAACCCTTGTTGCATATGCATTGCTTGTGATTTATTTCATGTAATATTGACATATTGCATGGAAGTATTACAGAAGTCCTTAAAAATCTGGGGTTTCTCTAGTTTTCAAGATGGTACTTTAGTATTAGTAAGATTAAAACCAACTGGAGCTTATCTGCATAGTGGTCGATTCAGTTTTCCATCAAAACTGGTGACTGAATTAGTGCAAAACTTTCACTATGTGCAATTTTTGTGTGTTTTAGTTGACAATACAATATTCAGCTCTACTTTTTCAAGTGAGTTTATTACCTATGGCAAACTTGGTTAACAAAACAAAGAAAACAACACATAAGAAAACGTTCAGACAATCCAAATAGCATTACGTTTGTATAAAAAGTATTTATCCTAAACCTTCCTTTCTACCTTCCCCCCCTCCCTCAGATTGCCAGAAATACGAAATACGCATCTGGTAATGTAATGCTTAATAAAAAGTATTGCTGCTTAAGAGAAATGTAAGAGTCAAGCATACTCTATTTGTATGCATTTGACTATCAGCTTTCTAATGCTTTCTAGTTATTGTTTTATTGGTAGCAGGTATATGTGTCCTCTCAAACTTCCAAATAATTTTATAAAAAGTTAGAAAAATATACTCAATATTTTTTGCATAACTTTCCTATATTCCTCCTAACATACATGAATCTTACAAAATGGCTTAAAATAACTTATTAGCTGTAAAAATACCAGCAACTGTGCAGCACCTCGAGACAGGCCTTGGTGAGAACGTACAATCCAGTATTACGTGATCTTGAAGATGTTTTTCTTCAGGTTTACAGCTATGTATTTTCATAAGTAAACCCAATAAATATTCAATACCATGTTCATAGGAGCATCCATGGAAACCTAGACCTTTCTTGATTTCCTGCTAAGTTCTGAAGAAGAGCTGGTGATGAGAAAAGTAAATGACAGTCCGATGCACTAAGTACGACAGAACGAACTCCATGTTTAATTGTCACCAAGTTATTCTGCAACAAGCTGTAAGTGTGTGATTTTTTTAATTTTCCTTCAGGAACAAAAAAATATTTCTGAAACAATATTTTGATGATGTTTTACAAACGCTATTTATGATCCAGTTAAGCAATGACATCGTGGGTATCACTGTTGGGTCTTTGGCGTAGAGTCAGCGGGGGCAAAGGCTTTCCATAGAAATCTGTATAAGAAATAGCAGAGAAAAAAACCCCACATTAATCTGTCATTTATTCTCTCTCTTGCTTAAAGGGTGTTTAAATAAGGTAAATTCTTGCTTTCTTAATGAAAACAAGCTGGCCTGCAAGTTTAGAGCTAATTCCTACCAGCAACTTTCAGACATCGTGCTGGTTAATGTCTGGAGGTGTACTGGCCAAAACAGGGTTTAATTACATTTTGAATACATGCATCAGCATTTGCAAGATCAAGCCCAAAGGTGATCTGTAAACATTCCTAAAAACAGGAAATGACATCCAAAGTGTCTAAGTAACAAATGAAGAAATGAAGTATCAAAATTTGAATGTCGCTGTAGTCAAGTCTGCACTGCAATGAAGTTTTAAGTGACAGTAACGCTATGCAGCACCCAGAGTTTAGGGACCATTCATGCACGGCATCTGTCTGGAAAAGCCATAATAACTTTCTGAAATAACTATATTAAGAATTTTTAGATAAAAGTACAATGTTTCCTTTTCTCAATAAAGGAGTTTAAAGTAGTGAAATCGTTCAAGACAAAGTTATTAAACGCACCAGAAGAGAATAAGGAATATTCTCATACATTTGTGATTGATGTAAGAGTTAAAAAATCCCAACATATAGACTGGTACATGCAAGCATTTCACAAGCAAAATAGTATCATGAAAGATGGTAAGAAGAAACAGGTAGAAATAAAGAAAAAAGAAAAGCAGCTTTTTGAAGCATTCAAATCTCAATATTGCTTATACAGACAACCTCTTCCCTAACAAAGCCTTGATGGCTTGCCAACACAAAATCCCAAACCAAATGATTATTGTGTAAATGAAAACTTGCACAATGGATGTTTTATTAGTCAGTTCCTTGAAGCCTGGCTTTAGGACTGGCAGACAATTTTACCTCTTATAATGAGAGAGGTTTATCATTCTTGCAAATATATCCTCCAGTGACAATAAATAGACACTCATTACCCAGTGTTGTGCTAAAATCATTAGCATGACTGGAAAAATTGCAGTCTTTAGTGAAAATAAGTGTATAATTAAAGATTTATAGAACTGACTCCACTGCCTGCTAACGCTGCCTAAACATCCAACATAATGTCCTCTGCTAAGAATGACACAAAACCGAGTTAATATATATACACTAAATAGCCTGCTTACCAACACTTGACTTTTTCAGTTTGCACACTGAATCACTAAGACAGATTTATGCCTCTGAAAACACCTAGCATTAAAACCCAGCCCTTTGGAGTTTGTTTCAACCTCACACACTGCGCTAATTTACACATTTCAGCAGCAAGGTCTATGACATGTTTGTGACGCTTCCAAAAAATCATATTTAAGACAAAACCAAAGGAGTAAGTGCTATCCTAACTGAAAACAACTCATGCTAGAATTCATGCGAATACTGAGAGACACATATCCCTGTGTTTTTCTATGGACTAGCAGAAATCAACACTACAAAAAGTCCTATCTGTTTTGAAGCTTCAGGGGTTGATTTACATTGAGGCGCTATCAACTGTTTCATTGATATACTCTTGGACATAGACTTTGAGAGCACTCCTGAAAATAACCTCTATGCATAACCAAGGCTCCTTAACCTTTTAAAAGCAGATTGTTAAATACTTCTTTTCTTTCCTTGCTCTTATGGACACTTCATACAATTTTATTTGGAGTCCTGACAAAAATATCTACCGGGCATCCTACTGGAACAGAGTTTTTCAGCCTGGTGTACATGAAGGTAGGTGCTCCTTTGCCCCACATACAAAGACTTTTTAACCACTTGGCCAGTAACTGTCAAAGCAATTCTTCAACAGAATGCAGTATTGCTGTAGAAAAAAGTGCACTTCAGAGAACCAATAAAAAACCCCACTCCAAATTTCATCTGATCTCAATGGTTTTATCTCTGCTCAAGAGATTATTTCCCTACCAGCATCTTTTCCATCATTAGATTCCAAAATATTCCAATTATTATCCTTATTTTACAAAGGGACTACATTAACACAGATCTCAGGTTGCTAACTTACACATCTGTAAGTAGGGAACCTAGCTTAAACAGTGGGTTTTTTTTTCCCTCTTTGTGCCACCCATGCTAACACCTCCCTTAGGCACAGACCAAAACTGAGTACCACCTCTTCCCTTTCTTCCCCTCCCTACCTCTTTGTCTGGTTTTCCTTTCTTGCCGCCTTCTCTCTATGTGCCTTTGAAAAAGAAGAGCAAGATGGTTTTACGATTAAGACTACAAATTACGTTTTATGCACGTTCATTATGTTCCTGCAAAAATAAATATCTGGGGTTTAGAGATCTTAACTCCCCCTTAGGCATCTTTTGATTCTTCGGCAGAGAAACTCCATATTCTGCTACTTCAGAACTTTAGCAGTTATGTCCACATGGTGCTGTACTACATGATAGTAGTGCAATCAATTCAAGCCAGAATCAAACTCAAGGGTCACTACAGCCACACTGAGCTCCTTTCTCTGTGAGTTCCTCAATTAATGTTCTATTTATTCAACTTGTGTAAGTGTTCTCATTACTTTAGTTTGGTTACCCTCCTCTCATATTCCTCCAGATGCCTCCATATTCACTTGGCTTTTCAAAATTCGAAGAATAAAAATAAAACAAAGAAATTATCATTCAAAAATGAGAAAAAGATGGAATATGAGCATACAAAAAACAATGACCACACAAAAATCTGTTACATGGTCTTCCAAAACCAGAAAATAGTCATTATTGAAGAGAGAAATCGTGTCTCCGCCTACTACACCTTAACATTTCCAGTTCTTAAACTTATTTCTCCTACCAGTTTGTGAACTTTCAAGGACACTGCCTCTTCAGGTAAAGCAGCAGGTTCCAAGCTTTATCACTAACACCTGCCCTGGCAGACCAACAACCTAGTTTTCGGCTGGAAGTCTCGTTACTTTCGCCATCAAGTTCATGCTGGGCTTTTCCTCATAGCTGGGATTGCAGTCCCTCTTTTGGCCTAGCTATCATAATGCATTTAATTCAGAGATGCCCACATGTCTTTATCCTTCCTTCTCTCAAGAAAACACCCCCAAATCGACGACAAAATTCTTACAGACTACGCTTTTAAAATCATGTGGAAACCACAGTGTTGGGTAGAAGAAATTTTGGACTATCTCAAGAGGCAACACAAGGAGTCAGTTTACACACAGCAAATTCATCTGGATGTGGGGCTATGTTTCAAAGAACTACAGAAATACATGGAGCACATTTGGGTTCAGCACTGTGAAGTGATTAGCACTTCCAGATGAGATCAGCATGGAAACAAACAGGCAGCTTAGTGCAGGATCAGCCTGGATGTAGACAAGCCACTATGGATGCCAAATTAATAAGCCCTGCTTCACCTCTGCAGTTCTGCTTAGGTCTGTCTGCAGTGTCGCACACTTTTTCCAGTATCCAGGTAACCCAACTCCTGTCCTCATTGCATCAGATAACGATGAACTGCCTACATAAGGACAATGGAAATATACATTGAAATTTTCATTTTGAATGTAATGTGTGTCTGGACTCAAAGTGACTGGCCCTGTTGCTTTTTGCTATATGGCACATTACAACATTAGGTAAATGCTGCTGTGCAAATCACTTCAGGTCATTAATAGGTTCTGCTGCCTGTGCTGCTTTAAACTCTATATGTGAATCTTTATGAGATAACTAACTAACCCCTTTTTAGTAAAAAAAATAAATAAGACTTGAAAAATCAAAAAGATGCTTTCTACTAAGCAAAAAGGTTAGCTTTTGGTCAGTGAAAATTGGCATTAAGAAATAAATATAAAAAAAAAAAAGAGATGAAGAATGAAATTAACGTAGAAGTGAATAAATAATGGAAAATGCTTCAAAAAGGTACAAAACCCAAAATATTTTCAATTACCAGCATGATGTGTTTCACCAAGAGGCTCAAGTTTTCGAAGTCTATTAAGTTTGGGAGTTCCCCAGCCAACTAAAGGAAAACAAAGACAGTCAAAACATGGCATGACTGCACTTGATTTTGACAAAATGTACGGAAGCCAGTTCTCTTTGGGAGAAATGAAAGCATTTAGAAATTCCAGAAGTATGACATATATTGCAGAGAATAGAATAGAATAGATTAAATACTTTAAAAATAAACTGATTTACCCTTAAAATACTGATATTTTTAATCACTTTTTCATCAGTGAGTAGTCATGTTTCTGACTTTTTTTTTTACTGTGAAAATAACAACATCTTCCTCCATAGAGTAAATCAAACCAATATTGCTGAAAGTCTATACCATGAAGTGGAAAACTGAATCAAAAATTTCCTACAGAGTAAGGTATCTCTGAAGACCATTCCAGTTGCATCATGCACTTGTGAGTATTTGAAAGGATTAATAACCACAAACTGAGACACTGATTATTGTTTGTTAGTATACTTACCTGGTGGAAGAGCTGGTGGTGGTGTAGGATTTTTGGGAACAGCGTCCTCTGTATTAACAGGTTCTACTCTGTGGCCCCTTTTTAATTTTGGTTTTTTACTTTTTTTCTTGCTGCTATCTGTACCAAACAGAAATAAAGCATTACATACCACAAATTATATTCACAGAATATCGTAGATCATCTAATCCAGTAGTTGCGATGAGATACATCAGCATTTTCAGTCCACACTTATACACCAAATATACAATTTATACAACATTTTGTTATAGAAAATAAATTGTAAGCATAAAATGTATGCAAACTCTCTGCTTCCATAAAGAAATTTGAATCATCTTGGTATTGATGGAAAGTGGACCACATAGTTGATCATGATGAAAATGAACCTAGTTTCAGCTACAGTTATCAGTCACACCAACAACCATGCGCTTTTTCAAAGCAGATTTTCCAATACAATAATCTAATAGTGTATTTTTGTTTTCAATAGATTAAACTGATGTATGGCATCGTGAAAAATAATACAGACAGATGGAGGAACTATATGAAAAATAACATTAAATGACACTTTAAAAGGAAGCAGTTCACCTGAGTCAAGGCATTCTGAGGCTTGCTGCTCGTTCTCTTCTTCATGCTGCAAAAGCTGTGCAGTTGTAGAATTGCACGCTTCTAATCTACTATCATTTGTGTTTTGGCTACTGCTACTTGATAAGTGATGGCCATCCATTTGCTCCTGTTCTGTTTGAGATTTCAGGACAGTTGTAGCCTTGTCAGTCTCCAACCTCTGCCGCTTCTTGTCCTTTTCAATTTGCTTTTCATTCTAACAAAAAGCATAAGAATCTTTTCAACAACAGGAAGACTACTTAAAAAATCAAAATAGTCCTAAAGTATTTTTCTGTTCTGTCCCACATCTAAAAACAGACAAAATATTAGCAGGAAAAGAAATTATCTTTAGGTTTATAGACTGTTTTCCTGCTTTCCTTTTGGTCAAATGACAAGACAAAATAAGCTAGCTATGTAAAAGACATCAACGTTCCTGAGCAGAAGGTTAGAAGCCTCATAATTTCTTCCTCTTTTAGTGACGTGTTGGATTATGGCATTAGTTAAGACAAAATATACATGCACAGAGCTTAAGTATGCAGAAATTGCTACCATGATTTGGACAAACACCAACCGTGTCACACAGACTCAATGATAAGCTGTTTCACAGCTTCAGCATCACTGAATCAATGTCTCTACAATACTTGCAGCTATACCCTTCTTTTCTTACGCTGTACGTTGCTATAAATTGTATTACTGTGCATGTAGCTGACTTTACAAGATACATGGATATGGTCGCTTTTGTCCTCGAGAGAAGCAAATGTTTGAACTACTGACTGGAAAAATTCCTGAGAGTTTATGTGTTTCTTGAGATTATGTTATCTCAAGTCAACGGAATAAAATACAGTGTGGTAAAGAAGAACTTCCTGACCCCAGAAACACCTATTAAAGACACTTTGTATATTAACATACTTTTTCATGTGTCAGAGCTAAGAAAACGTCTCAATTGTCTCACTTTTCAACAGAAACCAGGTTATGCTCAGAAATCTAAATAGTAGAAGTAGTCAGGGAGATTTTATACAACCCACTACATCACTAAAACACTTTCCAAGAAACTAATAGACCTCGAATACTTTCCACCCCTGAATATCTATTAATTAGGAAACATGTTCAGTCAGCTGTTTACAATACCTTTCTCTTACCGTGCTTACAAAACTTTTTGTCACCAAATCAGTAACAGGGGATTTTCTTAACATGAAAGCATTGATTCAACGCACATAAAACAAGACTGCCGAGACTGAGAAAATAAAGAAACGAACGCTGTGCATACAAACTGAGAACAATTCTTTTAAGTGAACTATTTTTGTCATTACCTCTCAGACATTTGTTAGTGGTAGGTCTAAACCGATCCAGATTTCCACATATTCTCATACCTCAGAGATTACAGCAGATATAGGCTGGAATGGGTTTTGAGAGTTCCCAGGCTCGGGGTCTTCCTCATCAGGTACACTTCTTCCTTCTTCTCTTTCCCTTTATTGTTGTTTTTGGGTTTATGTTGTTGTCATTTGAGTGTTTTGGGGTTTTTTTTTGGGCAGGCGTGGGGAGGAAAAGGGGAGATGAACAAAGAATTATGAAGAAGCCAGGCTGGTTTACATACTTCTTAGGTCATCTAACTCACCCTCCAATTTATGCCAGCTGATTTTTACAACATGCTTCTGTATTGTGAAAAGCATTCTACAGAAATCACAATGGCAGGCTAACCAGGGGCTAACATCAATAAAGCACGAGTATGTGTTACAGCAGAGGTAGAAACACACGCTGCCATGTGCCAGAATGCTCAATCGGCACTTCAGGAAGTAGCAGCAGTTGCTTAGGACAAGATAGGTGAGAGAATACATCTGTAAGTGGAAGGTTTTGATTGTTCAACACTATGGTGAAATTTTCACACTAGTAATCTTTAATAACAATTGTTTCAAGGTTTTCAGTTGTTTGGGGTATTTTTGATTTGGATTTCATGTTCAAATCTATGTGGTGGGAAACCAGACTTAAAACCTATTATTCTGTTCTTAAAACACCTCCATAATTTCTCATAGTTCTAGATTCTAAAAAGCAGAAAGGAGAACTTGTACCAGGCTGTTCAGTTTATGTAGTAACAGATAGGGAATCGTATTTGCTAGAAAAACCCAGTATGCTCAGTAAGCTTTAAATCCTTGACAGCTTGGTTCCCATAAGCTCTATGCACAGGAATGAATCAAGTATCTTAGAGAAAGGGAGGAAGGGGAGGTAGGAGAAACTGCACAGAGAATACCTTTCTTCTCGTATCCTTCTCACTCGCTCAGCTCTTTCTAGTTTCTTTTGTTCTTCATATGCTTTTTGTTCTGTAGTGTCTCTTTGGATGCGCTCATTTAAGGCATCAAAATCTTTTGCTATGATATGTAGAAGCCAATATAAACCCTTTTTGATTGATTTATCTATTTTTTTCCCACAGCCCATGATGGCTGAGCAAGGTTCCTGTAAAAATATAAGGAAAGGAGAAGAAAATCATTTGCAGTTCCGATCGCACTCCTTGATTATAAACCAAGAAATCAGATGACTGTGAAGCTTGCAAAACACTGAGAAGCATGGGAAATGAATTTGTGTTTAGGGATTCTAAGTTTAGGTGCTTACTTTTGCCACGACACAAATCACATTAGTTCCACCAATTTCCATTCTTTCCAGTCTCATGTCAAAAATACTAGAATACTGCACACACAAATGTTTGCATGTCTATCTCTAGATCTCAGAGCAGCCTTCCAGTACCTGAAGGGGGCCTACAGGGATGCTGGGGAGGGACTCTTCATTAGGGGCTGTAGTGACAGGACAAGGGGTAATGGGTTAAAACTTCAAGAGGGGAAGTTTAGATTGGATATAAAGAGGAAATTCTTTCCTGTTAGGGTGGTGAGGCACTGGAATGGGTTGCCCAGGGACACTGTGAGTGCTCCATCCCTGGTGGTGTTCAAGGCCAGGTTGGACAGAGCCTTGGGTGGGATGGTTTAGTGTGAGGTGTCCCTGCCCATGGCAGGGGGGTGGAACTGGATGATCTTGAGGTCCTTTCCAACCCTAACTATTCTATGATTCTATACATATATACTTGTTACATATACACATAGCTGTTACATATACACATGCTATGCGTATATATATATATATATGCATATTTTCACACCTGGTTCCCTACACATCTACATCAATGCATCTATTTAGATATATAATTTATCAACCCCAAATATGTATGTTCTGTTTTGCTGCTCATTTATAAATAGTCCATGTTATATTTATCTAGTAAAATGGAAAAAATGAGATGCAAGAGAATCAGCTCAGCTTCAGCTCATGAAAGAAATCTTCAACTTGTTCATAGGCACCCAGGGGATAAGTAAAATCCAGTGTGAATGGCTCAGAAAAGCTGTGACACCAATTCAGGTTTTTTAGATCAGAACAGGTATGGTGGACAGGGGTTAAGCAAAATATTATGCATCGTGATCGGAGTAAAACCATTGTCGTGATACTCATGGTTTAATATTTGGTGGGGGAAATGGAAAGATCTGGAAGAAAACTGATTAAAAGAATAAGAAAAAAAACCTAAGGGGTTTTTGGTCCTTACCTAATTTTATTTCAATCTTCGTTCACAACTCCCCTGTTTAAATTCACCCCACGAGTCATCGTACTGAAATAACTTGGGGCCACTTTTACCTTTAATGTGCCTAGTAAAGAAGCTGCCCATTTTAGTATGTAAGACTGTCAGCTGCTTTCAGCTAAAATGACTTAGAGCATGTGATCTAGTTTCTTTGTTGATTACACCCAAGATATAAATGGAGAACAAGAACAGCATTTCACTGGAACACGTAATAAATTAAGAAAATCTAAGTACTGGGAAGCACACAAGAATCTTTTGGGTCTTTTATATGGATAATGCTTTGCCAGAAAATAATAGTGTCACAGAAGTCCCTTGGAAAAATAAAGGCAAACTCACAAGTTCTGTTTTTGTGACAGCTACATGAGCATAACGCAAAGGCCACTGACTGAGGAAAAGCACTGAGAGCGTTATGACATAATTAACATAGCTGTGCCCTGCTGTAACTCAGCTTTCTAGAGAAAATAATAGCAATATGCATTACCCTATGAATTCTGCAACTCTCCTTAAGGAATTAAAAGTATTTTTAAAATGTTAAAACCCTAATACCAGGAATAGTTTTGCAAAACTGCCTTCTCATTTTGATTAATAACAGCAAAACTCTCGTTATCTCTTAAAATGTTCCTTATTGCCATTAGAAGAAGATCATTAAAGGAAAGCCAACAAGTAACTACTAAGAAACTGGTTCGTTAAAAGAAAGGCTTAAAGAAAACCTCAGGGACTAAGAATTCACACAAATTATTTGAAATATTGACCAATATTAAGTAGCTTTCATACAGATCCTCCCATCCCTTTGTTATTAGTCTGGGGTTTTTTTTCCAACATGACTGTGAACACAACATCTGGAACGTAGCTATTTTAGGACAAATACAGAGCAACTAGCTCTACCACTGTTCTTCGGTGACTATTGCGCTGGGAATTAGATGCCCTTGGTATCAGATTAAGCTTGTAGTGTTTGCCAGATGGTGACTCAGACTAAATGATGGTTTTAGCTATGAAAATGAGACACATATCATATCTGAACAGTGATCCTTCCTGAATGCCAACATAGGCAAATTCCATCCCCTGCTTCTTTTTAAAGAGGGGGAATACTAAACTTTTTTGTCCAATTAAAGAAGTTTGAAACCACATCAATAACTAATTATTCTTACATGGTTTCAAAATGGACCAGCAGGTACACTTTTAGGATCCCTGTCCTAAAGATTTCTTCAACAGATCCAGAAGCAGAGCAACAAGGTGAGCAGAGAATTGCCTGCAGAGCAGATATATGTAGTGTATCTTTGCCGGGATTGCAGGGTTTTAGTTTAAGTTTTATGCTCTGTGGCATATTCTCCTACCTTATTGCAAGATGTACATACATATTAGAAAACAAATAATCTTAAAATATACTTACAATTTGACATAGACACTTGTGTTCATTGACAAGCTTTTCCAGAGATAAGGACTCGATTACATCTGCTTCTGACAGAGCTCCTTCTCTGTCCTGCTTATTTGCCAACCTAAGGAAAAGATCAAAAGAAACACTTTGCACCCTGACACGAAAAAGATTCCCAGATCTCCAATAGCTAAGTTTTTGACAAAAGCATGCAGGGGAAGAAGGAGAAAGTAATGAGAAAATGCCTTGTTTCAGATTTAATTCTTAATTCTTCCTTGTACTTAATAAACAGGTTAGTCCATGCACTATTTTCAGCTGATACCAACATTAACTAAAAGATACTTAATTATTAAGAGACAAAGGAATTATATTTTACACCTAAGAAGATGGATCTAAAAGACTACACCGTTCTACATCTAAAGCTACACAGGACAATGTGCTGTAGTCTGTAGATCAAAGTACCCAACTTCGCAACTTCCCAAACCATGCACATTTCCACCCCCACAATACTGCTTCATGATCATCTTGGCTCTGCCTATCCAGAATTTCTCTCTGATGCCAAACAATTTGATATGTAATGTGCAGTGATTTGAACCTGCTCTTCACAAGTAAAACAAAGCGCAGAGGGAGGAGCTTGCACGAATGGCTCTTGAAAACATACTTTATTATTTATTATTAAATAGAGGGAAGCAAGAAAAAAAAGAGGTGAATGAAAAACAGCTTACAAAATAAGCACCCTGTAAGATGAAGTGCCATCATTGTCTTATTTCTTATAGATAAGGTGACAAAGAAGACTCGAGAGGATAAACATCTTAAGTTCTGGGGGGACTGTTGATCACTCTTTTTCCCATATATTCTGTAACTGCATCCAACACCACCACCAAAACCAGCGTATTTTTGGAAAAGGCACAAACCAGATCTTTTTTACCACTCAAAGAACGTTAGTCATTATTTCACACTTTAATATGGACATACACCCTGAAGCAGAGGCTATTATAGTTCTTTCAACACCCTTATCAATAACTACTACAGAGATAAAAGGGCTGCCTACAATTATAAACATCCCGAATGCTTAAGTTCTTCACTTCCACAAACTCTTGGTGATACCATGTTCTAACCACAGAAATGAAAGTTACTTCCTTTTATCAAGGCTAACTTAATGCTCCACTGAAAACTCCTCTCTATATTAAATGAAATGGGAAAAGCTTCTGATCTAATGCCCTAAAAGGTACGTGACAAACTACATGTACAAAAAAGCAAGAGTAACCTCTAACACCTGTATGGAACCACCCCTCACAGAGAGGGAAAACCTTTTCCCTTATGGGGGTTTTTCTCAGCCATCCAAGTAATTGTTTACATGAAACTCACAGGACTTCATTGTCCTCAAGACCTCAATTTCTTGATTAAAACAGATTTAAACTGGTCAACACTGAAGAAGGTAGGAGGGATTAATAAGGTTAAGTTTACGTAAGTATTTAGGAATGCGTTAGCCAAGCAGATGTATTCTCTAAGAAGAAACTTAACCAAATAAACTTGCAGTCACGTTGGTCAATGATTTTCAGAGTTCACTTACAAGCAAATTTTACTAACAAATGGAGAAATTCAGATAGAAATCCAAACAATATATTTTAAACAGACAAAAATGACTGAAAAAAAACCCCACATATAGGAAGTATTTCCTGTTCCTTGAGGGTCTGAGAGGTCAAGTCAAAAACCAGTTGCTCCCTTCCTCCATAAAACCTCTTTGGGACAATAGGACATATAGCCTTTCCTCTCCTCTTACCTGCTTTTAATTAAAAGTGAGTATGGTAAAACTCTAGAGACTATGAAAAGATATTAAATGACATTTTACAAGCAACAGACTACTCCTGTTTGAAGTTACTATTTTTCACCATGAAAACTTGTACTGTTTGCCTCTAACCAGTGTACACCATTTTGGAATATAAGCGTACAATGCAATCTTACTTTGCACCTTCTACAACAGTAATAACCCAAGCTAAGTGCAAAAGCTGTAGAAAGGAGTATTGCATAGCATTAGGGGATCTGAAAATCACACTTGCCTCTCTCTAATAAGGGAATTCCAATAGACAAATGTTGTGAAATGTAGCAACCCTTCCATTACATGATAACTTTCTGGATAAAATCACAAATATTTGGCTTCTATGAACACAATAGCAGATGGTTTTGAAGCCAGACATCACAGCCTTTATTCTGAAATCTCAGGTCATCATTATTAACTCAAATGGCTCTCCTAGCCACCCCTTCTTTGATACTTCATTCCCACGTCTCAACAAAAAGAGTGCTTCTACAATACTTTGTATGATTCAGTGCACAGATTCCTTAACTGTTGTTCAATGCATATATAGAACCTATGACACTTTCAATGTGCTTATGATACTCTGGCACTACCCCTTCTCACCAACCAGCTACAACAAGTAATATCTTCTCAGCACTTAGCTATGAAATAGGGCCAAAGCTACACCAGGGAAAAACTGAAATGAAATTCAAGAAAACTATGGAAAGTAATTAAAAGATTGGAAACAATTATCTCCACTCTTTGTTTCCCATATAACCACCTCTGTTACAGTCTGAAAATCCTATGGCACTGCCCCTTGGTTTCAAAAATGATTCTTCTGCAGTGCTGCCAATCCACCTAGGTCTAATTGAAGAACATACTTCTGAACACTGTTGCCACGGCCTATTCCCTTCTCAGCTGAAGATTCAATAACTGCATTATTTACTGTGTTATTGCACTGCATATTGTACAAAGCACAGCTGAAGCAGAATGAAACGCTGGTAAACTGCATAGCTCACCGAGAATCTGACACCGGTGTCCTACGACGCGCAGTAGCTGCTGATTTTTAACGTCTAATACCTTGAAAGGTGTAAGGTTTGCTTTTTCGGTCAATTAGCTTCCATTTTCTACACAGCAATCCTGTTGTAATACTGACTGAATTAAAACATGTAACAGCTGAGGTGCTGTATCTGCGAAAGCAGCATACCCAAATAGCTGTCTCCACCTTATGTTTTGCACAGGTCATACATTTCCTGCTGTACACCACTGCCCACTTCAGCCTTTAGGTCTAACGTATAAATGGTGTTTAAGTAATTTGAAGGTACTATGACAAAAGGCGTTTTGCTACTGGTTTTTTTACCTTTTCAAGTAAATGCATTAATACATCCATGACCCACCCTTGCTTCCTTTCCCCTTCATGCTTTAGTGTGGAAGAAAGCAATCCCTGCCCTTACACTTGTCCTTCACAAGTAGGCAGTGCTCCACTTCCAGCTTACAAGGCGTCTATCTAGGGAGCTGCTCCTAGACACTTCCTGCTACTGGGCAGCTCCAGGAGTGATCCGCCTCTCAGCAAGGCTGGGTTTCAAACAGGCAGAACCAGATTCCCCAAGTAGAAAGTAATCAATTTGCCTGTCTAGTGCAGTTGCAGAAGTCAGTTTCTCTCGCACCACTGCTGCTGAAGATGAACCCTTGGACAACTATATAAAGAGCTAGAAGCGGAAGGCATGCAGAAAATACTTAATGGAATGCCACTCTAGACGCATTGCTTAGGCAAACATTCAAAACAATGTTTTTCAGATTATACTGAAGTTTAACCTCAGGAGTTCCTCTGTAAAGGATAAACCAGAAAGCCACCAGCACAGGATTAAAAGGTAAGGACTTTTCTTTTACTTAATGTTTATAAAGTTGCAAGTATCAGAAACAGACTGTGTAGTGTGTGGTTTAGAATGCAGATGTGCCTAAGTGTCAAGACAAACAAATAATGGATGTCTACCATGCAAAGAACCGAGTAGTTCTCGGAGTGAATATAGTCTCAGAGCTCTGCTGCTCATGCACAGGAATGCTAGGTTTTGAGTCAAGTTTTATGCATCAGACTTTCTCCTTTAGGGAATACGTGTGAGTTATCCTAAAGGAAAGACCTTGATTTTAATTTTCCGAGTCAGTAGAACTTCATATATAGCAATTTTTCATGTTTAAAAAACTGTAGGCAGTATATATCGAAACACACTTGAAAGCGCAGGAGAGTGTCTGTTAGTTGATCACATTAAGTTTGCTGAGTAAGAAGCTTTCACATATAAAATCATGCTTGGTTTATTTCAATCTCAGATAAAGTATATCTGGAACCTTTTTAGTGTAACAAACTTACTTTACACCAGAAATAAAGCAAAGGTAGGCACCAACTGCTTTTATATCGAGTGGGATTTTTTTAAGCAACTAGAGAGCTTTTGTTAAGAGCCATGGGAAACATTGTGGAAAGGGAGTGTATGTGTGCATTGGCACAACTGACATCTACAGTTCAGCAACAATATTTCTCTCCAAAGCCAGAAGACATGCCAGAGAAAAACAAAGTCTGAATGCAAACTATGCGTGTTCCTTGACCTGTTTCTAAAACATAAATTACTGAGCAAAGAGGAAATACTAGGGGAAAAAAAAAAAACAAAAAAACAATAAATCAGCATTTAAATCTACTTTACAAACCAAAAGATTTGGTGACAAAAAAAAATCCAATGTAAAACGGACACATTTGTATCTCAGCTTCCATCAAAAATCCAAGAAATGTTACAGGCAGGGTTTGTTTGGGAAGAAGGTATTTTGTGTGAGGGTATGCCCACAAGCGTGTGTTTGTTTTCCTGCTTTGCAGATTAGGAGTGGTTTTTTAAACAGTTACTTTCCAACTTACACATTTCTGTCCACTTGTGTGGGATTCTCATACGGTAACATAACACTGAACTCTAAATACTGCCGAGGGTACGCAGTGCTGGGGAGAGAGGGTTAACAGTGTCTCAGAGATGCTGCTTTTGGGGTTGTTTAATAAGAGCTGGCTATCACAAACCCATAGTTCGGGGTCAAACCTGTATGGTGGCCATGAGAATAAATGAAAAGCAAAGCATCCCTGAAGTTAAAATATTACAGTATCAGAACTATCAACATGATTAAAAGCAACTTTAGGAAAATGTGTGCTTAATGAGAATTATTTATCTGAGATCAAGTGTATTCATCTTTAAGGCTACTCCAAGAAGCCATAGCTTTGAGGGACTGAATTAGCATTGCTGGGAAAACAAAGAGAGGGCACCTTTGAATTTAACGGCAGTCAACGCAATCGGAAGAACAATGCCATGTTCTTCAGTCTACTGTCGGTCTTCTATTTCAAAATGCTGGTTTAGCTCTTTCTCCCTCACAAATTTCACCTCCCACCTATTACCTTTTCTCTTGGGCAATCCTGTGGACAGCAATTAGTAGGATGTTATGTCCTAGGGAAGCAAGGTCCCAGCAGATATAGCAAGAAAGCCTATGTTTTGCTTACGTTAACATCCATGAAAGTCAAACTCCTGATCCACAAAAAGACAGGAAGATGGTGGTTTGTCAGACTGTTTTGTTTGTTCTTTTCTCTTCAGTTACTGGCAGTTCTTTTGCTTTGCAAGGAAGTCACAGAAAATAAAATTCTTGACATTTTTAACATGCAAGCAGATAGGAGACCTAGCCAAGAGCTTTGGGCCTCCTATGGAGACCATAAGGCATTATAAGATTAAGCTCTGAGCCCCCTAAACTACATGCCTTCTTCAGTAGCCTAAGCCCCTGTGCCTTTTAGACTGTCGACAACAGTGATAAACTCATCGGTTACGTTTTACTGATTGCCACTAGCCTCTTTTCTTAAATAAGCTGGCTTATTTCATTTCTTTAATTTGCTTTTCATGCCTTCAATTCTTATGCAAAACAAGCCTTTGAATATTAGGGTAAGCTATAATGAAAAACTGGTGAATAAAGTGCTACAAGATTATCTGCCTGCAAACGTCAATTAAGAGCTTGCTTTCATGCAGTTGCTGGGAGATAGGAGAGACATTTCTCTAATTCAGCCTTTTCCCTGAACAGTTCCTCCAGGTCCCATTTAAATAACAGAATAGGTAGAAATAAGATTCTAACCTCATCCTGTTTATAATATCTCTAGGCAACTCCAGAGGACCTTTATTCTCACATTACCTTTTGAAGTGGTCACAGGAATGTTAACAATTATAATTTGTTTCATTTTGGTAAAGCGGCCTCATTCGCACCTCAGGTCTGAATTATATTCATTGCTACCCAAACCATGTTTCTTTGACACACTCTGCTCTACTATTAGTTTAATCATACCCACTGATCAAATAGGCTGCATCCAAAGAGATGCCTGAACTCATATCAACAAGATTAAGTTCAGCTTCCGGATGTGTCATTCCAAAAGCAATGACAATGTTTTCGGAGAAGATTTAAAGTATTGTAAATATGAATTATTTTCTTGTACTTCAGTTCACCCTGATCTGTCAATACCCGGGCAAACATTAAAGTAACTCAAAGTTGCCTGTAAGATATACCTTTTAAAAAGCTGCCTGGAAATCCTTATGTTTACTACAGGTGAGGTCCAAGGCTGTGATATGTAGCTATATGGTCTGACAGACATGAAATGGGAATGTAAAGTAGGATGTTGCACAGTACAGATTTGGAGCCTGCAATTCTACTGTCAGGAAGACAAAAAGCCTGAAACTGATTTATAACAATAAAAAGTTGTGAATTAGGAGTTCAAACATCCTAATGAATGGAAAGAATTCCACATGTCCTTTATCCTGTTGCAGCCCTTTCTCTTGCTCTTAATTTATTTTCAAATACCATTTTAAAATACATCAATATCTAAACCTTAATTATATGACTTTTTGGCAAAGGAGATTACAATTTTCTTTCTTTATTTCTATGACCTAAAGGCAGCTACCATATTTGAACCAGCTAATTAAGTGAAAGTTCTAATTTCTAGTATTCTTCTTGCTGGAAATGCACAAATAGGTATCTACAATGTCTACATTTACTTCTATGTACTTCTACAATGTACACATTTACTTCTCTCTCCTGCTCATTTCTGAGGGCTTTTAAGAAGCAGTAATGGCAGTAAATCTCTGGTTTAATAGGTAAAAACCCCAGCATCAAAACATTACATTTCTTCAGTTTTGCTTTTAATCAAGCAATACCCCATTCCCTTACCAGTTACAGAGAATAATCTACAGACTAACTGGTTTGCAGAGTGAGATCACTGATTTGTCAGTCAAGACTTGTAAGTGCAGTATGCTTCATCATAACTGTGAACTTATGTCAGTGTGAAAGTATGAACTCATTACGTTCCATTACCAAAGTATCAGCAGGGAACGTGAGAATTGCTGTCTGTAGACATGGAAATGGTGGTAGATGCTTTTCCTCAAGTCTTCCACATCTGCAGTCACACATACACAACAAAGGTTCCAAAACTTCAAGGAACAGTCTCAGACTTGCCACTCATTCACTGTGTTCTTTGAACCAAATAGAGTTATAGAACAGTTTGGGCTGGAAAGGACCTTCAAAGCTCGTCTGGTCCAACGCCCTGCAATGAGCAGGGACATCTTGAACTAGATCAGGTTGCCCAGAACCACATCCAGCCTGGCCTTGAATGTCTCCAGGGATGGCATTATCTACTACCTCTCTGGGCAATCTATGCCAGTATTTTACCACCCTCATTGTAAAGAATAAAATAGCGACCTCCTACCCATTTTTCTAGTTGGAATTTGACAGAAGTACTAACAGTTGTAGAGATAATTAAAGTATAAAAGCTTTAATACAGATGATTCGCAACCTGCTGTATTCTCCCACTCAAAATGCTAAACTTCATACCCTGTATTATTTCTTTCTCTTCTCTCTCAGCATTCTCTCTCATATCACTGAATATCACACAACCAATGCAAGACAGCTACATCTCCTACAACATGACTGTGTTACAGTTTCTGTCCAAACACCCATCAGAATAAATCTGAATTATTTTAAGTCACTAAGGTCTCTTTTGCCCCTCTACATCTCCCTTGGAGGGCTTACTCCAGCAGCACAATTTGGTTACACTTTTCCAGCAACTTTGGACTCATTCTTACCCATCTTTTGAACACGATACTCAGACCTGGTTTATTCCATTGGTATCTCATGTTTTTACTCTGTATCAACATTTTTCCACCAGGCATGATCTATTTCACAGTACTTGGAGAATTTCCAAGCTACCTTGCTTCAAAAGCAGCATTTCCATGCTTCTACACACTGGGTAGCCTTATGGCAGTTATGGTGGGTAACATTGTCTCAAGAGGACAAGCATCCAGATCCATTTCTACAATATTATATAGTAGGAAATGCCAGAAGCAATGTGCTACAGGTTATTTGTTTCCCAGAGAAAAAGGCTGACAAATACAAATTATCTTTGCATGTTAGTATTTTCTAGTATTAGGAATGATACACCCATTAGCACTTAAGTCCCCTGTAATGAAAATGTTACTGATTTTGCACTATCATATTGTATACACTCTGATACAATTTAGCTACCTTCCACATATAATGACATCTTTTTCTTAGGCTCATAACCACGACAAGCCCTTTGCCTTTGGTATTGTCCTGTTCAACCACTCCCCCACTTCCCACAGACAGAAACTTGAACTTAGAGCTACTTTAAAATATGTTTTCCCAAGGACTTATCGTCTCAAGACAGAAATGCTTGGAGGGGATATTTTCATCAGCCACCTTGCTGTGATAATCCTTGGTTTAAGCATGTTTACTTCCAAGGTATTCAAGTTAGAGGAAACTTTTTAAACAAAGGAGAAAATAAACATCACCTCCTATAGCAAGATTGCTGCCTTTAGTTACTGCAGATACATTTGTGGGTAGTAGGGCAAACCTCCAAAAAGACATCAAACAAGTTCCTCCTTTTTTGTGAGAACACACGAGAGAGCACTTTGGAGCAACTGAAATTTCAACTCAAGGCACTAGTTTTTTCCACAGACTATGTATCTTAAACTGTAGGCATTTAAATGTAGGCAATGTAAGTATTTAACTATAGGCAACTTAAATATCACTGATGTTTTGTTGCTACACTTAAGGCGCTTAAAGCAGTAATCACCTTCCAGACCATAGTATGACTCCAAACATTACTCAGAGCCATTGTGCTCCAAAATAACAGTTACACAGGTTTGTTGGCACCACACAGAGCTATAATGTAACTTCACTTCAGCCTGGAAATGGATAGCAATAATCATAATAAATAAACAATAACAACAACAACAATAACTTGTAACCTGAAATTCCTTTGCGACATGTTGCCTCGATGTGTCCTCTACTCAGTGCCCTTAATCGACTCATAACTAAGGAACAAGAAAACAAACTGACCCTTATTTTTGTTGGAATTGTAGAAGGAAAAAAAACAAGCTATTTCAGCAGAGGTAAAGAAAGGAGTATGATGCAGAACACAGATCATGTATCTCAAAGAGCTCTTAAAGAAAGAATTCTGTCCCTTAATTCCCTGCAAGTCCTCTTCTCCTGATGGATGGCAGTATGTTGAAATGAACATCAGGAGGCATGCAAATTGCGTCAAAGATCAAATACTGACAAAGCCTTTTGTGTCAGGCATTTTAATGAAGGAACAGAATAACCAAGAAATAACAAATAAAACTACAGAAATCAGAATAAACAGAAGTTTTTGGTAAGGCAGAAGATGGAAAGGAAATAAAACCATCAAAGCCAAAAAAATAAGCCATTACATCTTATTACAACCAGTAACAAGAGTTCCATATGACGAACAAGAGTTCCATATGATGAACAAGAGTTCCATATGATCAACTTACCTACCTCACATACCCATTTATTCATTTTAACTTAATGCAGCTCAAATCTCATTTTTGGATGTAAGCTCCCTGTTTACTGAGTCAACTAATACATTAGATAGGTGGAAGCATATTCTATATGGCTGTTTTGCAACTAAGCAAAAGAACCCTGAAACTTGCTGGATTAGGGATTTTTTTTTTTTGTCCTTCCCCACCCCTGATCCCCCTTAAAAAAATGAAGAAGATGATAATACACAAATATCCATTTCCATCAAATTCATTATCTTTGAATTTAGGACATACTTTATCAGAGTGGCCAAACTGAAATGCTGCTTTGGTGCTCCTACTTCTTCTCCCCAGATACATGTACAAAAGCCCATCCGTAATCCTTGAACTCTGAGTACAACTTAGGTACTAAGAAAAATTGGGCCTGATTCTTCCTCCTTTCCCTTCCTTACCCCTGCCACCTCCTCCCCCAATCTATCCTGTAGCCCCATCTGTTCTTCGAATGTTTTCAACTTTACATTGGTTCTAAGCGCAGACAGAGAAGACACAGTGCCACACCAGTTTGACTAAGTTATTGCAGCTATATTATTAGAACAACTCCATTTCTACAGATTGTCTTTTACTAAAGACTGGATATCAGCTTATGAATCCATCTCCAAACATACGGTTTTAGTATCAGTAGATAAAAGATGACACAGAATTATTTATGACTGAAGAATGGTTAGAAACATGGGCAAACCTCACCAGTGCTCTTCAGATTTATATATGTAAGAGCATTTAGGGCCATTTCTACATGCAGTCAATAATTTGAAGCTACAGTTTAACAAGCTAATACTTTCTCATCTACTGATTTGCTTTGCCTCTACTGCAGTCACTCTTTTAGCTGTTTTAACCCAATTTTTCCAGCCTTTGATGAAGAAAAAGATGTGCTAGACTGTGCTACTTCATTGCTTCAGAGGGATCATGCTTTAAAATGTTTTATTGAATATAAGGGACACACTATGTCACTGGAGTGCTTTTGGTGCACATATTCCCCTTACTCAGCTGTAAAAGAACAGGCATATTCTCCCTCTATTGACAAAAAATTCAAGGAAGGAGATCTTTCATCTCAATCAAAAGAACAACAGGATGTGCCCCTATATATACACACAAACCTGTAGGAGAACAACAAGGACTCAGTATACAAACAGAGCTTGTTGTGGAACAGTCAGGAGTTCAAGCCAACAATTCCCAAGGTTATCTTCGTCATGAAGACATCCTTATTTACTTGAAACCAGCATGCATGTCTGTTATCAGCATCATCAACCACTTTTATTGGCAAGCACATTCAGGCAGGTTTTGAAGGCAAGAGCGATAGGGTGTGAGGTATGAAACCAGGGTTCAAGAGCTTACATTCCACTCTTTTGTGAAACTGATGTTTAAAGAAGGGGGGAAAAAATCCGTTAAGAGCAATTTTAAATGTTTTGTTCTTACTTCTTTGCAAGTTTGATACTTGAGAATATTTGCAGCTCTGCAATTATTCTCAGCTCTGCAAAAAACCCCCCCCAAGAAATACAGCTATTTCAACACCATTGCACCTAAAGCATTGAAAAGTCAATGCCAATCGTTAATGGATACACAAATTGAAGATGAAGCCTGATATGCTTGTGTTTAACTTTCTTTTAAACCATAGGAGATTAATCATATGGAAAATTGGAAATTGCTTTTGAGAAATCGTACTGTGTTCTGAAGGAGTAAGTGGATGACTGCATGCATGTTTTAGAGCTTTTCAGTAACTACTTGCATCCTCTTAGATACAAGAAAGTCTTGCCACCTCATATCATAAGCATTAATAATGCCCTTAGAACTTGCTGTTAATCACAGGCTTGTCAAGCTATGCTAAAGTACCATGGGTCAACAGATGCATTAGGCTATACTAAAAACAGATTTTCAGGTCACTTCTCTGAAGCCTCGTTTAGCACTCCTGGTTCCTTTCACATGCCCCAGCCTGAACTTTCCCTATAGCAGTCTCAGTGGTGCCAAGCAGCTCTGAAACACTGCTAAAGAATGTTATCTTGAAGAAATTGCTTGACTTCTGCTGAGAGGAGACACACAAGTTAGGCAATGAAGAGGAATTACTGTAACAAAACTAACACATGTTGCATGTAATGTTTTCCCATAAATTACTTGCAAACTTTCCCGATCACAAGTCTCAGTACATTACTGTAACTTCTAATGACCTCCAGGCTTTATCAATTCCCCTTATGTGAATCAACAAACACCACATTCAGATATTAAGGCACTAATGAAATAACAAGAAAGCAGTAAGGGAAATCCACGGTGGGGTGGAACATCAACATTCTCTCTCTTGATTTATCACTGCAGCACTTCAAGTTTTGTTTTTCAACTAACCCTCCTGCAGACTTAAGCCAGACTTAAGTCTGTAGAAGACGTGTTCACACTGTTCAACTCTGTGACTTACATTATGCAAAAGTCTATTTAGGGACTTTCAATGTGCATAAGGGAGCAGAGATACCACAGCAGGATCATTTGAAGCTGTTAAAATGTACCAATATTGTTTGCATATTGACAGGTGACTGGATTGATCCTTTGTGGTTATTACAAATGCATCCTTTTGGATACTACAGAGGAATACCGCATTTGTTCACTTAAAAAAAAAAGTAATAAATCTTTAGAATTGAGATTTAAGAAGAAATGCACCTATAAACCACTACTATTCCAGTAGACTGCCTGAAACCTCTGAAAACAGCCAAAGGATACTACTGTACTGTGTAATGTTTATGCATAAACAGGCTTTTGAAAGACATATTTCATTTAACCAGAAGACCCCATCATCTTCTAGTCCTGGATGTTTTATTTCTGTACTGAAACTTTCCATTCTTGACGACAGTCCAAGGAAGACATTCCTGTAGAGTCTGAGGAAAATACTTTCTTCGCTATAATTAAAGATAGTTGAACTCAGATCTTTTCTAAAGCATGCACAGTAGAATCTTTCTCTTAATTATACCTCCAAAAAGGCTTGCACAACAGCTAGCATAGAAAACAGTACTAAATCTACTTTTTATTAAATAAACAGTAATGAACTGTATCCCACTAAAGTGCACAAAGTACATTTCATAAATAAAAAAGTATTTTCATGCTAAATTGTTAGTCCTTAAATGATATTAGAGGTCTGTTGTTCTGTCTTGCTGTAGAGTTAATTGCTTCAGTTGCTATCAGTTTAACTCCCCAGGCAAGGGAAGGAAAGGAAAAATACAGAAAGGTTTTTCAGTGTGGCTAAACTAAAAGGCTAAAATAGTTTACTCATCTCAGATCTCTGATTCATTACATAGTTTATCTTATAACCTCAAAAGCTGAAGTGTACGCTTCCTACTGAGAATCCAAAAATGGAGCAGCAGATTCACTTCTATTTCCTTAAAGATTTAAAAGTTGATTAGTTTTCATGAAATAAGGAATTAGAGTAAAATGAGAATTTGAGTTACTTCTGTCCTCCTTCCAAAGCAAAAGTCATGCCCATGTGCCATATTCCTCATTGTTCTAAATGCTGGACCCTACACCACAAATATACCACGGAAAAGGGATTGCGCTGCAAATCACTGTGTGTGGAAAAACCACTACAATGAAGAAGCTGAAGAAAGACTGTTAAACCATACCCATCTGAAAAGAAATTAAAAACTTTAGGTTAATGAGTCCTACCAAATCTGGGTTAAATGGTGGAGCATACTGACACCACCTATCTTGTACATTTGTTCAGAATACCTACCGCTTCTAATTCATTTCTACTTTTCCTGTACTTTAGTGCAGAGGGAAGTAGCTTTGTTCTCCAAAACTACTTTACATGTATATATATAACTGCTAACATTGATTGCTGTTACACTTTTGATTACAGCGAAACAAGGAAAAAAGAAAAGAAGATAGTGGAGTGAACTCCCTGCATTGCAAGCGGGTAAAAAAAACTCTGAACACAAAAACCATGAGAGACCGCCTCCAAGAGCTCAAACTGAGAGCTAAGGAACTACAGATAGCTGGAGAAAACAATGGTGCAACTGTACAAGAAGAAGAGCAGGAGGAGTTTGAACAGCAGGCCATTATTTATGAACACGAGCCCATAACTGAAAGGCACTTGCATGAAATCCAGAAGCTTCAGAATGACATAAATAATCTGGCGGACGAAGTCCATAAGTTCAGTCAACAGCAAAAAAGCCTGGTATCTTCAATGAGAAGATTCAGTGTTCTTAAAAAGGAATCTAACATAGCAAGAGAAATAAAAATTCAAGCAGAGCACATACGAAAGAGTTTGGATGAACTGTCAAAAACAGTGAAAAAAGCTGAGAGTGAGCATGGGCCATCACGTGCCACAGTAAGAATTCTAGCTTCCCAGCATTCTTTCTTATCCCAGCGTTACCTAAACGCTATGCTCGCATACAATGATGCTATAACTGCTAAGCAAGAGAAATGCAGGCGATTTATTCTTCGTCAGCTTGAAGTAGCTGGTAAAGAAGTACCTGAGGAAGAAGTCAATGACATGCTCCAACAAGGCAAATGGGAAATTTTCAATGAAAACCTACTCACTGAAGTCAAAATCACCAAAGCTCAGCTTTCAGAGATTGAACAGAGACACAAAGAACTAGTCAATCTGGAGAACCAGGTCAAAGACTTAAAGGAACTTTTTATCCAGATATCAGTCCTGGTGGAGGAGCAAGGGGCCATGATCAACAACATTGAAATCAGTATGAACAATACTCAAGAATACACTCAAGTATCTAAAGAAAAATTTGGGCTTGCAGTCAAATATCGGAAAAGAAACCCTTGCAAAGCGCTATGCTGCTGGTGTTGTCCATGCTGCAAATGATGAAAGAAATAAACTGTTTGAAATACGAATGGCTCCTATTTAGTAAACTGATCTTGCAAAGCAGTCTCAGGATCCCTTGATTGCTTAATTTTTCTTCCCATTTCCCTTTCCATAGTGTTCTCAGGAAAAACTGCATCTGTTTTTCCAAACGGACTTAAAAGAATGGGAAGAATGCTATTTTTTTCACAGAAACGTATGAACTAGGGTGAAAGATTAAAGGACGCAAGCGCCACCTTTTTGCTCTTCCGCCCAAACTAGAACAATGAGGCAACAAACTACCTGTGCTTTTGGAAAGCATTGAAGATATTGTTAAACTCAAAACCAGGGTTCATAATAATGGTTTAGTTACCTTTTACAAAATAATAATTAGTATTTTTAATTACCTTGAGGGACTTTAGGGGTTGTATTTACTTGGTTCAAATCTAAGGTGGTTTTTTTGCTCCATGAATCTGAAACTCTACACATGCAGGTTTCTGCCCTGCAATCCATCCTTTTTGGAACTAAATGACAAATAGTGCTCTAACACAATTTAACAGAAAATAATAATGGAGCTGAGACAAAAAAAGTTATTTCCAAAAAGAAAAGAAAACTACAGCGTACCACGATAAACCCAAACATCAAACCAGGAATGTATTTCTGAGCTCCTTTATGCTGCGCGAAGACACAATCAGAGGCACAGTCAGAGAAGTCAGAGCAAACAGCACGGCAATTCTGCCAGACGCTAAGTGACGCTAGATGTCTTTAACTGCATCTAGTAAAAAAGATATATTAAAAGTCCATCTACTATCAAAAGGCACTACTGAATTATTTTCACATTGCAATATTTGTAAATAGCTGGATCCTTTCCATTGCAGCCTAAAATCTCAACTGAAATTATTGTATGTTATCAAAGTACAACCAGAGGTCCAAACATTAAAGTGAAAAGGATTCTTTACACAGTAATGACAAAATCAGATAATGGCAGCACTGATACTATTCCATTAAATAATTTCCCTTAACTGTAAGGGAAGCTACCTTTATGTTCCAAGGGCAGAAACTAGCCAATAAGCAATACAGACAAAAAAAGCTGCTGTGGCCAATATGCCCTTTCAGATGTGTATATGTATTTATGTGTATATAAATGTATATAATACAGAAATATGCATTACACAGAAACACCATCCCTTCTTTCCCTGTTTTTCCTTCTAGAAAAAAACAAACATTCATAACCCTTTCCTTCTCTCCTGGCCCCTTAAACAGAAGGGCATTACTGTATGTCTATGAAGGATTATTGCAGTCAGTGTTACAGAAGAGAAAACTAAAATACAACCAACATCACCCGCTTGCCCAGTATCCCCCGTGCAGAAGTGTTCACACAAGCATCCTTATCTGAGAGAGAAATGTGTTCCTGGGCTAGCCCTTCTTCTTCACACAACAGATACGTTTCTTTGAAGTAAACTTGGTCTTGTTAAACAAAAGCTGTACTTTAAATCCTGGAAGAAAACTTGAGTTTCACTAATACTCAGGAAGGCAGCTGCCTGTACATACACAAGTAAATAATCCATGTAGTTTTAAGCTGTATATTGGTTAGAAATGGCAGAAAAGAAACATACACGACACACTGCCGAAGAACTGAACAGAAAGAAAACCAGACAGACTTGTGGAAAGATTTTTCTTAATATGAGATACCATTAACTGAAAGTAAATAGTATTAACTACAACTTGCAATACCATGAGAATTGGATATTGAGCATTCAAAATGTTAACAGCAGAAATTTTGTAGAAATCATTAAAATGACTCTCCAGCAGTTGGGTGGGTTTTTTTTGTTCCATAGTTACACAGAAAAGCAAACACATTAACACAGAGCTGCTAGAGTTGTAATCAGAAATGTGAAATACTAATATCCATAATCCCTCATCACCAAAACAAGAGGTAGAAATCAGCTTTCTACTAAAAAAAATACCCACCCAGCAATCTGTCTGGCATAAAAATATCAGCCATAGCACATGGATTTTTATTTCCTCTCACAACGTATTTCATGTGAAAGTAAAAAGAAAAAGGCAACAGAAAAACAAAACAAAGTTTGAACTTCTCTGCCTCTATAAGTCTTGAGTATGCTGTCAGAAGAGTTGACCCATGAACGTAAGAACTGCACGAACCCTTGCTTTCTACAACTCAATTCCCCCATACATAACATTGATAACCTACTTCAGCACTTAGCGTTAAACAAGGCCTACATGAGCAAAGCAAACATGAATTAAGAAGCAACACAGAACAGTAAAAACAATTGCTAAATATAAAGTTTAACATTTTTAAGTGATTTGTACCAAGAGTCAGCCAATATCATCAGCACATTAGGAGAGCTGTCTTAAAATGATACTGTGATACCTCCATGGGTTGTGGTAGACACTAAGATGCCACAGTACCAACTCAATTTGAAGCAAGTATCACATAGAAAAACACCAGAACTCCTATACTCCCATATTATTGTAATATAGTATCTCATACCAATCTTATGCCACATTGCACAATTCAGTCTATTCTCTCTCCAGGCTATTGAGCTTCCACTTATCCCTGAATATCGCTCAGGCTTGCTATCCACTCCTCTGTCCAGGGGGGACAAGGAGCAAGAGTTGTCCTCATTTTTACTTTTCTTATGGCATTACCGTAATACAATCAATTGGCATGGAAGAAAAGATGGCAAAAGAAAGAGAGGGCCAGTGACTTCAACTCAACTTTGCTCTGTAATGAAGAGCACATCTCATATTCTTTAGTAACAGATCCTGCTCTTCATTATGAAATGAGACCCATCTACCCTTGGTAATTCATGGCAGTATCTTGCTAATACTACTCACAGTATAAAATTGATTACAAACACTCAGTGACGTAAAGCGACATTAATTCCCAGTACTTTTCAGAAAGGACTGTTGCTTGTTTTGGCAGATGTAAAGGAAAATAGGGAAAACATGCTGGGGAAATGTTCTATTTCTAGTCAAAGAAATAACTGAAATACTGGGAAAAATATAACATTAAGAAAAACCCCACCCAAACAAACCAAAAATACCACCCCCTAAACAGATTTACCAAACAGATTTTCAACTTTTTTCCTTAAGGTTATTTAAATGTTACCATCAGAGATGTTTTTACTGTAGTGAAACAGACCTCACAGTTATAAACAACATTATCTTTTTACAGGAAGAAGCACACAGTTATCTAAATTAGGAATATGTAATTTTCTTTTCTAAATCTTTGAGGAGAAAGTATGTTTAGAGGAAGGAACTTCATGATTCAGCACGATTTCCTGCATGACACCCTTGTTTCTGAACTGGAGAGACATAAATTTGATGGATGGACCTCCTGGTGGATAAAGAATTGGCTGGATGGCCACATGGAGGGAACTGCGGTCAGCGGCTCAATGTCCAACTGGAGACTGGTAACAAGTACTGTTCCTCATAGCAGCCTTCCAGTATCTGAAGGGGGACTACAAGGATGCTGGAGAGGGACTCTTTGTCAGGGACTGTAGAAATAGGACATGGGGTAATGGGTTTAAACTTACACAGGGGAAGTTCAGGTTACATATAAGGAAATTCTTTACTGTGAGGGTGGTGAGGCACTGGAACAGACTGCCCAAAGAAGTGGCAAATGCTCCATCCCTGGCAATGCTCAAGGCCAGGTAGGATGGAGCCTTGGGTGACACGGTTTAGTGTGTGGTGTCCCTGCTCAAGGCAGGGGGGTTGGAATGATCTTCGGGTCCTTTCCAACCCTAACCATTCTATGATTCTATGATATGTTTTATCTATTATATCATATCAAAATCTGCCTACCCGAGTAGAGAAAGGTTTTTTCCCCCCACTACTTTTTCAGACCATTTTTGCAAGGACAGTTAGCTCCTACAATAACTGCTGACCTCTATCAAATTCATACTGTTAGAAGAGAGAGACTAAAACTAGTTTTAATTCATTCATTTCACGTGTTCTCAAAGGCAACAGACAGCTGAGTGCTTGTTGCACTATAACCAGACATAGCATGTGCTTATTCAGCCAGAGATGAGATGCTGAATGGAGGAAGGGAAGAGAAGGAGAAAGATGGTAAGACTTCAGGAACTAGTGACAGATGTCATAGTATGGAAGAAAAGGTGAGTATATTAGGGAATGCGTTTATTCATTAGTACAGTTATATAAATTGTACTTTACTTCCTTTTGGAATTACTATTGAACAACCAATTTTCTAGAAGCATTCAACAATCGCACTCTTCTTAATCCAAAGCCTAATGTTCTGAATACCAGGAACTCTACAAGTAAAACAGGGTGAACATTCCAGTAAGCATTAATCTACCTAACAGGGAATGCAATTTCTTTTTCAAGTTTTTCTTTTATATATGCTGAGGTAACCCATGGTATAAAGGCAGATTAGGAAGAGAATGCTGAGAGATCAGAATTCTTGTCCAGAGGCAAATCCCTACCTCCTTGCCATAGCTACCACTCCAGTATCACAGTTTACCAAGTTTTATTAACTAGTAAGGAAAATATTATTATAATGCACAGCCACAAATATGCTATTGATAACCTGTTAACTGGAATGATCCTTTAAATACACAAATCTAATTGCCTTACGAGCAACAGTTTATTTCAAAGGTCCATCTTAGCTACCAGCCATGAAGATATTAGTTTCCCCAGTCCAACTGGCAAAATAATTTTGTCCGGATAGATAAAAGCACATAAATGTGAAAGAATGCACCAATGCTGTCTTTTTGATTACTATCTAGCAGAAGTACACATACACAACCAAAGAAAAGGACAAGCAGATGGTATGCACACATAATAATACACCCAATACCGCACATACAGCAACTTCTGCTGCTGCCTTCAAAGCCCAGAATGGACTTGCATCCAGTCTTACAGCATACTCATATATGCACCCCTGTACAAGACACTGCATATAGCACAAATTAGGGTAAAGAGCATTAGACTGAAATTCAGACCTGGCAGTTGAAATTTTGGCACATGGGTTCAATGTATGCTTAAAAAGAAGCATGAATACCCAGGGTTAAAATTGTAATTGCTTCATTCTGTTCAAGTCACCAAAAACTCTTACATCACTCTACAGCACACACACACTCTGAAGTCACAGCTATTTCCTTCCATTCCTCTAGAGTTTAGGTTCTTATATTAGCTTTTAAGATGATTACTGGTAATTAATAAAACATTAATGAATAACCACTTTGTATTTAAGCATACAAACAACATAGTGGAGAAATCTGTCCACCTACAGAGATCAGAGAATAAAGAAATTACACCCATTTTTCTACTTCTCCTTGTTTATTTCAAGTGCTGGAGGAAGGCAGCAGTCCAGACAAGAGACATGCTTGTGGAACATGGAAATCACAGAGAAGTTTCTCTTCTCTGTCATGGAATTGTAACAGTATTCTACTAAAACAAAAAGGGATTGTGCTCTGCACTGCAAGAACATGGGAGATAAGGGAATTACTTACGGTCAGCTTCAGCTTCCCTGGACTTAATACTCAGAGGTCACTGTTTTGTTTTCAGTAAATACTGGACTTCACACATACATGCAGAGACTAAAAGGCACCAAATAGAAACTTAGCAAGACATTAGGGAACTTACAGCTACGTGGATGCAAGGTACCCCACTGGAACAAACAAATAAACAAGAAAACAAAAGCGGAACATCCTTAGAAGAAGGAAATATTTAAAAGGCTGATTTTCACCCCAAATTCGAAAACCTGCTGTCTCACTTATTCTGCTCTTGATACATTTGCATTTTTAGGGACTTAAGGGAAAAAAGTTTATGCAATAGAACTTTTATTTGGCAAGTAGGCGTGACGGGGATTTGCATCTCCAACCAAAGTCATCTTCAGGGAAGGGAAGGTGCATGGGACCAGTTTAATCTCATTTGCTAAGCACTCCATTTTCCATACCACAAACACTAGTGCTTGCTGACCAAGCCTTCCTGCTTCACAACTTACAGAATTCACTATGTAACACGTGCTTCAAATACTGGAACAAATTATAGGGTTTAATGATTTTAACATGCCAAGAGTAGCATAGCCATGCCATGAACACAGAAACCAAGCAGAAACAAAGACAATACATGAAAGAAGTCATAACTCAAGATGCAGACTGATATAGGAAGCATGAAACAAAAAACTACTGGGTTATAGAATCACAGAATCATAGAATAGTCAGGGTTGGAAAGGACCTTAAGATCATCCAGTTCCAGCCCCCCCGCCATGGGCAGGAACACCTCACACTAAACCATCCCACCCAAGGCTCTGGCCAATCTGGCCCTGAACACCACCAGGGATGGAGCACTCACAACTTCCTTGGGCAGCCTATTCCAGTGCCTCACCACCCTTAAAGAACTTCTTCCTCATAATCAATTTAAACTTCCCTTGTTCAAATTTGAGCCTGTTACCCCTTGTCCTATCACTACAGGATCCTTCCACAGAACTGGGATACTGCAAAAGCAAATTCTGTTCAAAGGCTTGAGGCTCAATCACTTAAGACAGCAGAACCAACTTGTTTAGTTACCGTTAGACACTGTTAATACACTCTGCCTTCTAATTAGCTACTGCAATGAATCAAAACCCCTGGGATTTGATCCTGAGTGGGCTCTCTGCAGGTACAGCCAGCCACCCAAATAAACTACAGGATTAGGGCATAGAGATTTGTATGAGAAAACAAAACCAAGCCAACAACTAGAAAAACCTAAAGATGTATTTATTTAGAAACACTGCTCAGTTGTCAACTGTCACAGTTGCATTTTCAGGACAGATTTGAGTTAAACTAGCTGTATTAAGTTGGCTTTATTGCCTTCCTGTACTAATAACATTCAGATAGCAAAGGAAGTAAACACTATTAGCCTGCTGAATTACTCTCCACTCGATTAAAACAATTAGCCAAATCACCCTACAATGCTACTTAAGAGGCCTCTCCACTTTACAGATTCTTTATGACAGCACAGGAACATTGTGTAACTACTGTATTCTGGAGGTCTTACACCCACCAAATAAAGATATTGTCCTGATAAACCATTTTAAACTTTCATGGTTTATTTTGTGCCTTCAAAAGGGTACTTTTCCTCAAAGACCTGTGGTGTGTGGTTGAATTTAATAAAATACGTTATTTCCAATATTTCATGAACTCTAGATTTTTAAGGAGAGAAATTCATGAATCTACCTATTCTGTGAGAGAATGGCTTCCGACCTCATAAACTTGAACTTTGTTTTTAAATGCACGCACTGAAACAAAAGCACATGCCAAATACTATTACAGTAAGTCTTCTTTAATGAGATTTTGCTGATCATGTATCAGCAGCACCACCATGTGTTAAGCAAACAAGACATTTATTGCTGAGGGATTAGTGGTATGGCAGAATATAATCAACCATTTACAATTCAAGTAATCAATGTAAGCTTAAATAGTAACAATATTTTTACACCACGTTGCCATGCCAAACTTGCAAAAACCTTTAACCTATCATCCCATTTTGAGTAATATTAGAGTTATAAAGTGTCTAAAAAACCCCACACAACTAATGATTGAGAAATACCCCTGTGACAGACTAAATGAGATCTAATGTCAGACGCAGTGAATGGATTCAGTATATCACCGCATGTAAGTTGGGAAAGAGTGAGGGAAGAAGGGAAAAGGCTTTGTTCACTAGTATGATGCTAAGACTGGCACATATAAATACCTCAGAAATACTGTCAAACTAACTGCAATACTGCTTAGCACTGAAGTCACAGTAGCATTAGTGTTCTTTACACCTATGTTTATACTACACATAAATACTTCTTTAGAACGTGTATCAAAGGTCAAAATTTCCAACATTTCAGATTATTAGGAGAGCATTCTTAACGTTACTTACACTAACACTGGTTTTCCTGATATCTTAGGGCTGTTTAAAACTTCTATCATGGCTTGCTTCGTCTCTTCCATTCTTGCAATGTCACTGGAATCCACAACAAATATTACACCGTAGGACTCAGCATAGTAATTTCTCCAGATATTTCGAATTCGTTTTCCACCTCCTAAATCGAAGATGGTGACTTCAAAGCGTCCCTGTTTAAGGTCAATCTTGGAAAACCCAACTGTTGGAGCCACGTCTTCAGGAGACTCTGCCAGAGTTCAAAGAAAGGCTTCAGTAAAAAGTGTCCTTAGTTACTTAAAGGGGTTTTTACATCATGATTTGTGTAGCAAGATTAATATTTTAAAGACACAGAGTAAACCATCCCCGTTAAGTGACGCCATATTGCTAACCACATAGTTTTTACCTTAATATTTTCCCTCTCCTTAGGTAACTTCAAATTAGCACACTGGTCTATCAACCAGTTACTTCACATTAATTTAGGTAGGGGCACTGGGAAGAGGGAGGGGGACAAAAAATTCCAACTTTTTTTTTAGTTTGTCATGCCATAAATTAAAAATCTATAGATTTATATTTAACACTTTTGCTTGCTCTCACCCTTTTCAGAGGGCAAAGAAACCTTGCATTTGCCTCACACCACTAAGCTGTCTACTGCAGGGGTGAGTTACTTGGATGTCTCTGTTTTATGTGCTTGGTAGCACAAGGCAAGAGAAACATGTAAAATTCAGCTTGTTGAGAGGAAGAAATGAGGGCATGGTCAAAAGCACTGAGCTCTGAAGAGCAGTGCAGAAGCTAAATCACCATTAGCCTTCTGCTACCATGTTTCTCTTCTGAAAGAATCCTTTACACACAGTTGTGACAGGCATTTAGGACAGACCCCTTGACCAGAATAGTATAAGCCAAGACTGTAGCAAGAGAAGGGTCTGGGACCCCCATTTGTGAAAAACTACAGCTTCAAAACTCAGCACACTTAATTCTGAAGAATGATTTGCATTGTGAGCTGTAAGTATGTGCTCTTACCAAAGAGCATGAGGGTTGGTTAAGGGTGAAAGTTATTGATGGTGCTGAATATAAAGGGATATTGCTGAAACATCAGCTCCTATTGTACGGTGAAGTCTCCAATGATGAACAATCTTCAATGTAAAAACAGGGTCTGGTATATAAGCTGCAGACCCATTCTGGCAAATATAATTTTGGTAACCATGCTGATTTGCCTAGGTTTAAGATACCCAAGAACTGAAACATATTTCAGTTCTAAAACCCAGTAGACATTAACTGCAGCCTCCTCCTATAGCCTGTATGGCTGGTATACAGCCAAAAATACTGGTTTTATCAACCCTGAAGCATAACTGAAGGTTCTGATCTCCGCAAGCCCTGCAAAAGGGACACCATACTATTGCCCTTGAAAAAGATGTAGCAGAATGGTAGCAACTTTGTTGAAGTACCACTAGGTGGTCTGTCTACCTTAGCTCAACATGATGTGCAGGGGCCAATGAGCAGATGTGGAGCTTGCTCTGCTAGCTCTCCTGATCATAAAGTACATGACTAGGAGCACCTACTTTTTAAGTCACCCTAGTATTATTTATCAGATACCAAAATTCAGGATCTTTATGTTTCAAAGGTAAGAGCCCTTCATTCTTTCATCATCTTCAGGTCTTCACACAATAGGGCCTGTGACATGCTCACTTTGGCAACCACACATATACCATTTTCTGCAGTACGATCACCACATTTTCTTTCAACAATATGGGAGGCAGAGATGAATTAAGAGATAAAACACTATTTAAAGATTTAAATGGTGGAAAATTAGTAATTATACTCTCACTTTCAACGCTCCATTTAGATGATCCACAAATGAATTGCTTACCTCCTTGAATTCCTCGGACTGTAGCAGTTTTACCAGCATTATCAAGACCCACCATTATTAGTGTCACCTTCCTCCATAAGGAGAAAAAAAAAGAAAAAAGAAGAAAAAACAAAAAAGATATTTCAAACTTTTTTTTTCCTCTACATAGACATCACTTATATTATTTTTTTTTAATACATACATAGAAAACCAAGCATAAAGTAGTAGAAAGAACAAGCAGCAAAATACAAAGTAGCACGCATTGCTACAGTTGTGTATCTGGTGTTCAATACATCATAGAACCACAGACTGGTTTGGGTTGGAAGGGACCTAAAAGTTCATCCAAGTTCCAATCCCCTGCCACGGGCAGGGACACCACTCACTGAACTAGGTTGTTCCAAGCCCTGTCCAACCTGGCCTTGAACACTTGAACACAGATGGGGCAGCCACAGCTTCTCAGGGCAACCTGTGCCAGTGCCTCACCACCTTCACAGTATAGAATTTATTCCTGTTCTCTAAATCTCCCCTCTGTCCAGCCATCTGATAAGAACAGCAGACAAAGGCATGAAATGGTACGTCTAATACTGTACTGTGAATTTCTAGTAAGATAACAATTTTCCTTTCAACTTTTATCTGCCTTTCGAAATTTAATTTCACAGCATTGTAAATATTATTATTTTTGTAATTTCATTTCCATTCCCCTGTATTTTTGCCATCTCTCTGCCTCAAAATTGCGCCTGTATTAGGAATTTACTTCTGCCTCGGCCAGTGCATCTGAACAACACTATACAGTACACAACACTTGTGTAGACAGCATCAGATGTTTTAAATAAGTGGCACTGATACTCACTGGGCCTTTGTTTCAAGCAGGAGCAATCTAAACTGCAAATGTGTAAACCAGTGGTGTTAAGTAAGTACTTTATATAAGCAAACTGGTATACAGATTAGAATTGATACCACGATAGGATTTTAAACAAAGCAAGAGGAAAAACATATCTACATGTATACCCCAACTGTTCCTCTTATTCACAAAGACTTAAGAATAGTAAAAAGAATTGACTTCTTTTTATGCCCCTTTAAGTGAAATAATACTAAAACCATTGTTATTTCTGGACTCCAAACTGTAATAGCATCGTATATGAAGTACAATTTATGACGGCTCTTTCAGGAGAGCCAAAAACCCCCAAGGAAAGAACCTAAAAATTAACAGTAGGATCTTAGAAAATTATACTGTAACGGTAAGCTAAAATCTGAATAGCCATGGTCATTTATAAACTCACAGTTGTCTATAACATATTGGTGATGTCAAAAAGTTATTCAATCCAATATAGTTCTTTGAAAAGCAGCACCTTCTGTAAAGCCTAAATAATGTAGCATTGAAGAAGACAGCAAATCCTTCTACATGGAAGTCTAAATAAGTGTGGTGCAGCTTTTATTTCCCTTCCCCATTGTTTGCAAGCAGTTTGAAACAAACTACGTACTACCTGTGCATGTCTGCTAACTGGAGGGAAAAAGATGCAGGATGTCAAAGTAAAAGCTACAGAAACAAATAAGAACAGTGGAATTCCATGGATTTGGTTACAAAATTAAAAAGTCCGAAACAATATTATATAGCAGATAAAGTAAAACGTAGGTTAAATACAGTTTGGGAAGGTCATTACAGAAACATAAAATACTTTCACATGTTTACCTGACAGGTTCCTGCCACCGTTTTAACCAGCTGCAGCAATTGGCCATTAGACTGAACATCCCTCTTCATTAGCCATCAATAGACACGAAAGCTACAGAAACAATGTGGACAGGCCAGAACAACCCAAGAGAGGCTGCAGAGGTCCAGGCGTTGTCTTGTCACTGCTAGCAGAAAGAAAGAAATGCACAGTTAGCCCTTATGTTTAACCAAGGCAAGCCATTTCCTTAGCAGCAGCCTGTCTATTCACAGTGAGTCATATTCAGTCAGTCCCATGATAGTCTCATGCTTCATCTGCCCCCATTTTATATAGCTGGGCAATAACACAGTACTCATACAAAAAATAATGCGAGACTACTGCACAGAAGGAAGCCTGCAAGTTAGAGCAATAAAACACTGATATTCCAGTGCTTGCCTCACTAACACACCCCACAGCTCTGCTGGTTGACAAAAATATAAGGACCAATTTCAAGCATGAGTAAGGCTTGTAAGAACATCATGGGATAAGACATTCAGAGCAAACAAAGAATGTCCTACCTGTTCAATACAGTCATTTAACTGCTAATTTCTTTTACATGAAGAGATCCCACAACAAGGAAACTGGGTTCTCTAGTGAGTACTTTGAGGAACTGGCACCTTAATAGCTACTGATTATCAATAAACTAAATCTAAGTACCAAGCACTTCCATAATTTTACAATCCCACTTGCCACATTTCAAGCAGGATAAAGAAATGAAGAATAATAATCTTTCTGATGCTGCTCTGTGGAACAAACAGCAGAGAATAACTGTGTCATCAGATGCATATCTATTTCTTTGTACGCGCACTTAAGCTACGAAACAGTAAAGCTTACACAAACCATGCAGTCAAGCGCACAACAATGCAAAAGCTTTAAAACTCCCTTAATTATTCAGCTACAATAATCATAGAATCATAGAATAGTTAGGGTTGGAAAGGACCTCAAGATCATCCAGTTCCAACCCCCCTGCCATGGGCAGGGACACCTCACACTAAACCATCCCACCCAAGGCTTCATCCAACCTGGCCTTGAACACTGCCAGGGATGGAGCACTCACAACCTCCCTGGGCAACCAATTCCAGTGCCTCACCACCCTAAAAGGAAAGAATTTCCTCCTTATATCCAATCTAAACTTCCCCTGTTTAAGTTTTAACCCGTTACCCCTTGTCCTGTCACTACAGTCCCTGATGAAGAGTCCCTCCCCCAGCATCCCTAGAGGCCCCCTTCAGATACTGGAAGGCTGCTATGAGGTCTCCACGCAGCCTTCTCTTCTCCAGGCTCAACAGCCCCAACTTCCTCAGCCTGTCTTCATACGGGAGGTGCTCCAGTCCCCTGATCATCCTCGTGGCCCTCCTCTGGACTTGTTCCAGCAGTTCCATGTCCTTTTTATGTTGAGGACACCAGAACTGCACACAATGCTCCAGGTGAGGTCTCACAAGAGCAGAGTAGAGGGGCAGGATCACCTCCTTCGACCTGCTGGTCACGCTCCTTTTGATGCAGCCCAGGAAACGGTTGGCTTTCTGGGCTGCGAGTGCACACTGAAGCCAGCACCCCCAAGTCCTTCTCCACAGGGCCGCTCTGAATCTCTTCTTTGCCCAGTCTGTAGCTGTGCCTGGGATTGCTCCGACCCAGGTGTAGGACCTTGCACTTGTCATGGTTGAACTTCATAAGGTTGGCATCAGCCCACCTCACAAGCGTGTCAAGGTCCCACTGGATGGCATCCCTTCCCTCCAGCATATCAACCGGACCACACAGCTTGGCGTCATCGGCAGAGTTGCTGAGGGCACACTCAATCCCACTGTCCATGTCAGCGACAAAGATGTTAAACAAGACCGGTCCCAACACCGATCCCTGAGGGACACCACTCGTTACCGGTCTCCAGCCGGACGTGGAGCCATTGACCACAACTCTTTGTGTGCGGCCATCCAGCCAGTTCCTTATCCACCGAGTGGTCCATCCATCAAATTGATATCTCTCCAATTTAGAGACAAGGATGTCGTGTGGGACAGTGTCAAACGCTTTGCACAAGTCCAGGTAGATGACATCAACTGCTTTACCCTTATCCATCAATTCCTTAGCCCCATCATAGAAGGCCACCAAATTGGTCAGGCAGGATTTCCCCTTAGTGAAGCCATGCTGGCTGTCACCAAGCACCTTGTTGTTTTCCATGTGCCTTAGCATGCCTTCCAGAAGAATCTGCTCCAAGATTTTGCCAGGCACAGAGGTGAGATCCTACTGTGAACAACTGCAGTTGTCCAAGTAAAGACGTTCCACCAGCAAGCTTTGGGCAATTTTACTCCAGAAATTCAAATCCATAACCTCGCTGGTGGATGATGTACCAAGTCTGGCTGTTAATTTCTTCACAGCAGCAGGTATGGTGCTATTCTCTATATTTATTGTTAGATCAACACTGATAACACAAGAATATTTTACCCATTACTGGACAGGATTTGCACAGCACCAAGGCTTTCTCTCTTTCCCACTTTCCCCCCAGCCAGAAGGCTGGTATGGGCAAGAGGTTGGGAGGGGATGCAGCCAGGACAGCCATCCCCAATTGACAGAGGGACATTCCATACCATGCGGTGTAGTGCACAGCAAAAATTAGCTCCGGGAAAAGAGGAGGATGGGGGAATGCTCTTGGTTATTGTGTTTGTCTTCCCAAGGAACCATTAAGTGTGCTGAGGCCCTGCTTTCTTGAAGGTGGCTGAACATCTGCCCCGTGTTCTGCTTAAGCATGCAGCTTCTGCCTTCCCCATTAAACTGCCATTATCTCTATCCATGAGTCTTCTCATCTTACTGCTATCTTCTCCCCATCTTGTGGGAGACAGGAGTGAGCAAGTCACTGGGTGCATTCTGTTGGGCAGGGTCAACCCACCAGAGTCCTTCTTGGTGCTAATATGGGCCTAAAGATAATGACAGCTTTGATCTGAGCACATTACAGTTGTTAATTGGCAGGCACCTGTGATGGTCACTAGGCTTGCTTACTTTACTGCATATTAGAGTCCAGTGCTTGCTAGTAGTTGGTAAAGGTTGTTAAGGTTGCTCCTCCCTTGGGATAAGTCCAAGCTATTTATGGGATTATGTCTGCTCAAGTGCACCTGGTGGGTAATGTGGAAGGATGGGGAAATCCAGTGTGTAACTAAAGGAGATTTAAACTTGGGAGAAATAACTCATGATTTGAGTTGTATGTTACAGGAACAGTACAGCAGGAACCACTTGAAACAAAGGAGGATGAGCCTTGTAAGGAACCACATGAGTGTGGTGATGACTCAGTTTAAGTGGGTCTTGGCACCTAACAGTCCAATATGCCACCTTCCCTTCCCTGAGTGCCCACCTCCCAAGTCATCAACTGTTCTTATTTGGGGAAGCGTGTGGGTTATGGAATAGAGAAATAATATCCATACATACGGCACAGGACAAGGGATGGTGGATAATGACAGTGATCTCCGAAGAGAAGAGAACCCTTGCAGAAGGAATGTGCTCTATCACCTCAGCTCATAGGCTCATATCATCTTAAATCCCGTTTTGATCAGCAGCTTAAGTTAAAACAACTAGATCCATATTAGAGCAGCTGAGATGTAGACAGATGTTCCCTACTGCTAACTTGTCTCCATGAATAATTAACTGAGGGTACTGACACTTTGAATTACCAGAGCAAGTTTCCTAAAGTTTCTCACAATGCTTTTTTGTTCTTAATTAAATTCCTTTCATTTTCAATTATAACTAACTCCAATCTAAGATTATAACAACTTTCCATAAGTTCTCATCTCCCCAGTCTAGACCAATAAAAGCGGAAAAAAATTGAGAAGCTATCCCTAATAAACAAATTTATCCCTAACAAACTATGATGGTCTAGGCAATTTATAAAGGTAGAAACCAAGAACTCTTCCCAATCTCATGAAGCTGCGGTATTCAAGGATGCCTTTGTGTGGATCTGTCATCATTCAATGTCAGGAACAGGTCAGATTTCTTCCTTTCTTCCTGAGAAGGGACAACAGATACTCTTTAAATATTTATATTGTTCTACAAGAGCACCTGAGAAGAGCTATCCACAGGATAACTTAATGTAAGAGGAACAGAGCTCCTAAAAAGGAGAGCGAGATGATTACCACTATTACAAGTACTAAAATCAGTCTCTGAAGAATCAAACAAAAAACCCCAACAAACCAAGAAAACCCCCCAAACCCACATGCCGTGTATGGTGCCTCAGCCCACAGGCAGTACCAACAAGGCTAACTTTGAGAACAGCTACACAAGCTAGCTCTGCTGAAAAGCAAAATGTTAACAGCTCAATGAACAATGCCCTGACAAAAACATAACACTTTCAGTGCCTGAGCATCATCACAAAACAATTTTATACAGATTTGCTATGTTTGCAAATCATGACACAATTGCTCTAAAGCACATATGCGGCCCATACTGTTCAAATGGGATTCACGACATGAAGAAAACTTTGTTAAAGACTAAAGAGCAGAGGATGGCTATGTTAAAGCAGAGGACTCTTGTTTAAAAATGAAACCCTAATGGGGGGTGGGCAGGAGGTGACAAAATTTCCAAAACATGCCACTGTAGGAGGAAAGGGCATTCAACACAGCTCAGAAAATTACAGTAGGGAGGCAAATCACAGTGCGTTATGCCATTTTGGAGAGACTTGACCTTTGAAACATGTATGGAACACAAAACATGTATTTTATACGTTGCATTAACGACATTCAGAAGTTGTTCCAGATATTGTATCAGTCAGCTTAATTTCTTTATGCTTGTTGAGGTGAAGCAAAACAACATGCCCACAAGCTCAGAATGATATAAAACTGTAGTTAAGCCAGTATACCATTTAGGTAGCAGGTCAGCACAAGTGTCAAGGCCTAAGAATGTCAGAGATCACATTTTTAGGTAAGAGAACAGAAGAAACGTACTACAGAGACTGAGAAAAACATGACAGATAACTACATTAACTCTTAATACTCTAGATTAAGATCAGCATCTTACATATACTTAGCAGCCCATATGTTATGTGATCCAAAGTACTGGGTACCAGCAAGTCCAACATCCAAAGACATCTGATGAATAAGTTTATCTATTTCCATATCAAAGTAGAAAACAAGCACCGTTTACACATTTCACTGCCGGAGTTCACATTAGATGTTCTGCCTTTGGAAGAGACTTTTATAGTAGAGATTTTTTTCAGTCTTATCATGCTTTCACTGTCTTTAAAGCATAATTAAACAAACCATTTAAGGCTAACCCTGCTCATAGAATCATAGAATCATAGACTAGTTAGGGTCGGAAAGGACCTTAAGATCATCCAGTTCCAACCCCCCTGCCATGGGCAGGGACACCTCACACTAAACCATCTCACCCAAGGCTCTGTCCAACCTGGCCTTGAACACTGCCAGGGATGGAGCATTCACAACTTCCCTGGGCAACCCATTCTAGTGCCTCACCACCCTTACAATAAAGAACTTCTTCCTTGTATCCAATCGAAACTTCCCCTGTTTAAGTTTTAACCCATTATCCCTTGTATTATCAATACAGTTCCTAATGAAGAGTCCCTCCCAAGCATCCCTATAGGCCCCCTTCAGGTACTGGAAGGCTGCTATGAGGTCCCCACGCAGCCTTCTCTTCTCCAGGCTGAACAGCCCCAACTTCCTCAGCCTATCTTCATACGGGAGGTGCTCCAGTCCCCTGATCATCCTCGTGGCCCTCCTCTGGACTTGTTCCAGCAGTTCCACGTCCTTTTTATGTTGAGGACACCAGAACTGCACACAATGCTCCAGGTGAGGTCTCACGAGAGCAGAGCAGAGGGGCAGGATCACCTCCTTCGACCTGCTGGTCACACTCCTTTTGATGCAGCCCAGGATACAGATACGGCACACTGAAGCTGGCTCATGTTCAGTTTCTCATTGATCAACACACCCAGGTCCTTTTCCTCGGGGCTGCTCTGCATTTCTTCTCTGCCCAACCTGAGGCTGTGCCTGGGATTGCTCTGACCCAGGTGTAGGATATTGTATCAAGACAAATTTATATATAAAAGAACTTGTAGTTCTTGTATAAAGAAAAGTTACTAGGAGACTAGCAGTACAAGTGAGTTTCTACACCTCTCCCTCTGTTTCCAAAAAAAGCAGCAGCCCTAAAATCCAGTCTTTGTTTTGGTCATGTTCCTTGTGCTTCTCTCTTCCACTATGGGAGTACGCTTTTTGTTCTATAAAATCAGGACTTCAGAGAAAAACTACTCTCGGTTGCTTAAAGTCCTACCACGCAGGTTGCCAACGACCCACAGCCCGAGGCTGCCGCTGCGGACACACAACGATGTGTTTTGTACAACGAGACCGAAGCGGAGCTGCAAGAAACCCGCCTGGAGCTCCGGGGCCAGCTGAGCAGGGCGACCCCTCCACCGCGGCCACCTCACCCGCCGGGAAACGCCGCAGGCCCTCCCCGAAGACGCAGCCACCCGAAGGCGCATCCCCACCGACCCCGAGCTGCCCGCCTCGCCTGGCCTGGCTCCTGCGGCACCCCCGCCCGCCCCCCGCACGTTGCGTGTCTGGTAAAGCCGGCTGCGACGGGGACAGGCCGGGGGCGAGCCGCGCAGCCATCCACCTCCCCCCGGCAACCGCGGAGGCCGTCAGCCCCCGCGCCCCCCGTGCAGTGGCCATTACCGGCGGCTCAGCCGAGGCGATGGGGCCGCGCAGTCCCACCGTTAACTGCTCCGCGCGGCTCGGCCGCCACCGCGGGACTGGCGTTGCCCCGGGCGACGGCAGCCGGCGGCGGAACGCGGGGAGGAGGCCGCAGCGCTCCGCTGGGCTCCGCCGCTCCCGGGTCACGTGCCCGGTTCCCCCCCCCCAACTCCTGCTCACACGAAGGCGCTCATTGGTCGAACCCGAGATCTCCGAGGCGGTGGGGACGCGTAACCAGGCCGGTAACCCCTGGTTACCGCGAACGGGCTCCGAGGAAGGACAAACTTCTCGAAACAGCGGAGCGCGGAGGCACGCACCGCCAGGGCTCGGGCGGAGAGGCGAGAAAGGGCCGGCCCGCCGTTAGCCAATCGAATCGGGCGGCCGCCCCGGTGCCGGCGGACCATCAGCCAATCAGCTTTAAGGGGGCGAGGGCAGGGCGCTGCTCCGCTACTCACGGGTGCGAAGGTTCCCCTCCCGGTCGCGGTGCCCGGCGCGCCGGGAGCCGCTGCCATGGAGGATGCCCGCGGACCCCCGCGCCCCCCTCTGCCGCCGCTCCCCCGCTAGAGCCGGCCCTCGGCGCCGCCCGGATGCGGATCGGGAGCGAACCGCCCGCGCCCCCGCGGCGCTGCCCCCGGCGCCTTGCTGACGCTCCCGCAGGGCAACGCCGCCCGGACGCGGCCCAGCCTCCCCCCCGCCCCGCTGCCCCTCCCTCCCGCCCCCAGAGCTTCCTCTGCCCGTCGCGGAGAGCAGCCGCCGCGCAGTCCCGGCGCCGTGCCCGCTCCCTGCCGCCCCCCGGCAGCCATGAGCCCCCGGGGCAGGCGGTGCCTCCCGCTGCTGGCGGGCCTGGCGGTGGCCATCGCCCTCGCGGAGGCCGCGACCTGTGAGTGAGGCATGGCGGGGGGGGAAGGCGACTAGGGCCGGGAGCGACGGGGCCGAGGCGGGGGCTGGCGCCGGTCCCTGTGGCCCTGGGACGGGGTGCCGCAGGGGGTCGTGGGGCGGATCTCCTTCCGCGGGTAGGTGCCACTGGAGCGCCCTGATCCCGTCGGGTTCGGCTGCGCGCTGAAAGGCAGCGGTTACTGATAGGGCAGCCAAGCTGTAACTTGGGGCTGGTCTGAAGCTGTTTGTGGCCGAAGTGCAGGTCTGCAGCTAAGGGGAAAGTGTGCCTTCAGATATGAGTCGCCCAGGAGCTAAAAACTCGGTAGATCACGGTCTCAGGAGTTATTGAGTCCAGGCAAGCGGCCCTGGCTGTTGGTCAGTTCAGACCTATCAGCCTAGGTAAGAGCTACTTGCTCTCACATAGAGATAAAAAATAGAATCAAAGCTTATGTCTTTGACACGAAGATGTTTGAGCTTAGTAATGAGAGAAGACTGTATCTGGAACAAGAAGAGCTGCAGCTCAAAGTAAGGCTGTTTCTGACGTGGTTTACTAATGATTAAACAGGCAGAAGAGAAACCTAATGTTTACGGTTCAGACTTGTTTGAATGCTAGGGATTGTGAGCGTGAAGGGAGCAGCGTGGGAAGATGAAAGTTCATTTTCTAATTTAATTTTGAACAAGTCCTAAAAATAAATCTTCTGATACCTGTTTCGTAATGTTTTCTCCTGTTTTCATCACATTTTCTGTGCCATTTATCTTGCTCACTGCCTACCTTGTCAGTTTTACTCTTTGTCCTACTCACAAAAACTCTATGGTCCATGTAGTCTGGTTTCCTATCATTAGCTCTGAACATTGCCAGAGATTTCTGTACCAGGGGAAAAAAGCCCAAAGAAACAAACAAAAACCAGAAAAATCTTATTAATGCAGCGTTTACCATTTAATCATGAGGGAAAGTTGCTTCTCTGATAGTTCAGCTGCATTTGGTCCAGCAACGGGCGAGGGGACGTCTTTTGGATGAAATGGAGAAGAAACAAGCAAACATCAGCAGTTGGTTTGCTTTGTTTTGTTGGCTGCATCAAGTTTATGTCACTGCTGAGCATTTGGGGAGACTGTAGTTGCTGGAATTAGGGAGCTGGTTGCAGTATAGCAGCTGTACCAACAAGACGATGCCACTTTCTACAGCGGCAGTGCATGTACTCCCTATTCAGTTTATTGGGAGCTTCTGGGAGAGAGCACTAGTAGGCTAGAACTGCTTTCCATGACTGGGATACGAGGTAAGCAGCTCTAAGCTATGTTTAAATAGCCCAGTTGGGGTAGGTTTCTAGTTGTATCTGTACTACAAAACAGCTGTAAGGAACCACGGAATCTCACCCTTTCCCCCCAGTTTTCTTTCTTTTTCAGTAGCATAACTTCTAAACAGGTACTTAATAAATAATCAGTACACAGTGTCTCTACTACAGTTATTGAAATCGTAAGGTTATTGAAGTCCATAACACTTGAGTGAGTACCAAATGAAGCACACAGCTCATTAAGGGTTAACTATTGGTTTGGCAGGGTTAGAAGTGGGCTGGAGTTTCCGGTAATCAAACTGGCAGCAACAGCAGTCAGGATTACTTTTTAAAACAAAGGTCTTATCATAATCTTCATAAGGAAAAAACAGTTAAATAAATACACTGCTAATTTGGTACATAAGAACTGAAATATTTGCAGTAAAAATATGGAATTCGTATAGAGTTATATATTTTATGTAACTCAAAAGTCATAGGAGTGAGTTTAGGAAAAGACTGAACTGCTGGGATTTAAGGGTAAAGACCCGTTTTCATTACCCCACTGAACAGAAGACATGAGGTCAGCAGTGTTATATCTAGTGTAATGCCCTCAGTGTTATATCTAGTGTAATGTCCTCAAGAACACTGCATGTGCTTAGAATTTTCTTGTGTTTTACTCCCTACAAAACTCTTGTCACTAAAGGTCAAAACAAGATTGTTTACAGTCCGTTGTGGATTAGGCCTCATCTATACCACAGAGCCTCTGCCCTAAAGCTATGTCAGCATGCTCACACTGGTAGAAATCTGCAGCGTCAACAAAAACAGCAGTTGCAATGCACGATTGTATCATTTTGTTGCCACTCCTTTTGCCCCAGAACAGATACGTCCTTCTTATTAGTCTGCTTCTATGTTATGATAAATGCAGCCACTTACCCAAGTTAATGAAAATGACACTCCTAGCAATAATTCGTGATAAATACATTATCAAAATGTTCTTCTGGGTATGCTTTCCAGTGTGGCTAGGGCTCAGAAGATCTTTCATAAGGTCCTTTGTGTCCCATCATCTTGCCATGCTTTTTCCCAGTCTCCAGTACCAGCAGAGATAGAGACATGTTCATCCCAGTCACTCAGCGCTTGTCAGGCCACACCTGGAGTGCTGTGTCCAGTTCTGGTCTCTGCAATTCCAGAAAGACACAGACAGACTGGACAGAGTGCAAAGGAGGGCCACCAAGATGCTCAAAGGGCTGCAGAACCTGCCCTGTGAGGAGGGACTGAAGGGGTTGGTCCTGTTCACCCTGGAGAAGACAGGACTCGGGGGACCTCATCGCCATATTCCAGTAGGGCTGCTTCAAAGAGGACAGAGGCTCTGTCTTTGCAAGGAGCCACATGGGAAAGGCAAGGGGCAATGTGTACAAGGTGTACTGGGAGAGGTTTATCTCGATGTAAGAGTTTTTTACAATAAGACAAATCACTCACTGGAATAACTTCCCCAGGGACATGGTAGAATCCTCGTCACTGGAGGTTTTCAAGATGTGACTTGGTGTCAGATAATCTCGTCTAGGCTCCATTTCCTATGAAAGGCTGAATCAGCCTTCCAGCCTGGGCTGTTCTATGGTATGTCAGTGATAGGCTCATTGATTGAGAAAAAAAGTCTAGGAGATCCACAGTTTCAGCAGTTTCCAATTCATTGCTGCTCCTCCTAACTGCTGTATGAAGGATACGTAACAACCCAAGAATCCAAATCCAGCTCTTGAAGGATGTTAACAGCACTTGAGATGTACTTATGGTGTACCTTAAGGTTTGTGGAAGTGGCAAAGAGTAGAAGAGGAAAGCAGGCTTGAATCATTTCTTTTGTGCCAATAACTTCTAGAAGTGGGAGCCCAGAAAGTAAGTCAAGACTTTCCTTTCTCCAAGCAGTTCCCTTGAGGATCAGTTGTAACCTTAGGGAATTTTTCCCATTCTCCAGTAAGACCACCATGTAGATCAACATGTATATAAGAAAAAATGAATCTTCAACTACCTAACTGCTGCCTGCTCATATACTTATTGTGTGTTACTGGGGAAGGGCACAAGCTGACTTCTTGTATTTCCAAGCAAGTTGCTTGTTTCTTCTTGAGACATAGGTGTGCTTCTAAAGTTTGGAGGTATGCTGTAGTGCATCCACCTTATACTCAGGACATCTTACCTGTTGCCTTACCAGGAAGATCATTCTTCCCAGAGTGAAAGCAGATAGATCAGTGTGGAGTCACAAGCTTATCCCACATTAAATACATTTAGGATGCTGTAACAGAAAGGTTTCTTCAGGTCACTATCCAATGTTACACACCAGAGCACTTCAGTTGTGTTCCCTGTCACTTGATAGAGACCTTTAAGAAATGTGTTTGGGGTAGTATGATTTTCGTTACATCTGTCACCTGAAAGCTATTCTTGCTGCAGGTTCTGGTTCTCATTAGCTGTCCTTTCTAATAAGCCGTTGAAGTTCTTTCTTTCCTGTTAGTGTGTAGACAGTGGGAAGCTGTTCTCTGAAACTTGGCTGGTGGCACATCTCATAAAAGTGCTCTGGGTTTGAGGTATTACATGCTTAAAAAGAGTACTGAATTGACTATGTCTGCTTGAGTTGATCTTTGTAGATTAGTGATGAGTATGTATGCATACCATACCTGGCTTGCACTGCAGGTGTCCTGACCCTCACAATGTGCTAGTCTGAGAGGTTTAGTTGTGCAAAGGCTGATGAAGAAGTGCAGGAGCAGAAATGTAGTGCTCTCTAGTTAACATATGCCAGCCGTGCTCTTTAACCCTATCAGCTGGTCTTCCAATTATGCTCATCCATTTTTCTCTTAATCACAAGGTATACCCAAAAATTAAGCTAACAAGGCAGTTTAGTTGTTTTCCCTGTAGAGCTGTGTGCTCTACAAAGAACATTGAAGCAGACAAATTTCATTTGTAGTATAATTTCTCAACTCACTTATTTGTTCACCATTTGTGTAAAAGTCAGTAAAATGACAGTAACAAGATACAGTAAAAGTAAGTAATGACTTGTGGTGGGTCTGAAATATCAAAGTTAGCTAGGATTGTATTTTATCTTGGTAAAATGCGAAGGTAGTTGTAGGTTGTCTTGGTATTTCTCAGGATATCATTCTCACCTGTTTTACAGTTATAAGACACTTTTTCGGTCTCACTTAAATAGGATCAGAGCATTTACTCCTAGATCACTGAAACAGGTAATATAAAAGGCTTCACATCTTTTTTTAACACTTGTTGGTCACGTATCTCACTTTGTAATACCCATAGCAAAAAAAAACCCTTATAAAAAAAGTCTTGTCCTGAATATGATATTTAAATTACACTTTAGGCACAGCATTTTACAAACCTTTCTTTTGGTTAGAACCAGCTACCTCGCATACAGAAAACAGAATCCTAGGTTTTCTTGCCCACATTTTCCAAAATGATAGTGAACAGCAACTCCTGATTAAGGATTGAATTCAGATTTTTGTGTTAGATTCTCATATTTGTTCAGCGCTCGCCGATTTTCAGCTGTTAAACTAACAGACAGTAACAGCACTCTTTTTGTTTCTGCTAAGTTTTATCCCAGCAGTATGCCTCTCAGTTCCTGGTGAGGAAACGTCGAGCAAATTCTTTTATGGAAGAAAGTAAGAAAGGAAATCTAGAAAGAGAGTGCATTGAAGAATTATGCAATAAAGAAGAAGCCAGGGAAATCTTTGAAAACAATCCTGAGACTGTAAGTATCTGATGAATACCCACAAGGTAGATAGTCGTTACTTGCAGAGGAAAGATGGAAGTACATAGAATTCACACTGCGAAGCTAAACGGATTGCACCGTGCAGACCAAGAACTAGTTTGAAATTCCTTTGTGTATGGAACCATCACAATTAGTAATAAAGGCTGTAAAGCAAAGAGAATGGCTGAGCAGGTATTTAATTTCCAGTACAGATCACCAGTTTTAGATTACAGTTGTCTGCAAGCATGCCATCTGGGGAAACTGTTGCCTTCAATTAAAAGTTTACGCTAAGGATGCATGGCAGTGCAACCCTTTTAATGAAGGGATTGAACATATTACTGCAAGCTTTTTTCCTAGTGGGGAGAAGTCCGTTCCTCAGTTCATTCTCACTTCATATTATTTAGTATTTATCATTTCATTCGATGCAATATTCATATTTCTTGAATATATATTAATATTCATCTAGATTAAATAAAATATAACAACATTTTATTCAACTTTGTACTATAAAAGGTTTATTGCACAATATATGCGGTTAAAATAAACTCTTGTTTTGCGAACCATGTCAGTTCCATATTCTGTCTTTCATACCATTGCATGTATTTAGATATATTGATTGTTAAGTTTAAATAGTTTCAGTAATCAATCATCAGTTGCTTTTAACAATTTCTGGTTTACTAAAACTTTTCACTTCATTTGGAATGAATTGCATGTAAGATGTTCAATCTATTCCAGGGGTTTTTTGTTTATTTTTGGGTGAAAAGGGAACTAAAGGATGCTTCTGTGCATCCAATAACAACATTGGGCAAGATCTTTAAAGGGATAACTTTCAGAATCATTTTGACACCCAATTAATTTTCATTACTTTCACTTTAAAAGTGTCCAATTCAGTGCAGTACCTTAATCTCTCTACTGAGTCTTGTATTTATTGAATAATCTGCCGTTTTAGCCTAAACAGTAGTGATATAGAAAACTCGACCTATGACTCAAAATTACTTTTTCACTTCTTTTGTAGTAATAATACCAATATATTTTAGAATTCATTCAGTGATATATTTTGCTGTAATTTTATCTACCTTAAATTTTTCTTACTTTTTATTTTTCTTTTTGCAGGAATATTTTTATCCCAAATATTTAAGTAAGTACGAGATCCCTGGACAAGTACATCATATTTGGATAATACTAGTTTAGTTATTCTGCTCATAGTGCTTGAATAATTTCCATGCCGGTTGTAATGCATAGTAGCTCCTAGGCAGTTCTATGTGCTTAGTTCCTAGCAGAGACACTCAGAAGTCTGTGATCAGCTGTCTAATATGCCCAGACAAGTTTTCTAATTCAAGCTGTGAGAACAGACTCTTTGAAGATGCCATGCATAAGCTGTTGTAACTTCAGTCTACATGAGTGTTTGTATCATAAGCAGATTGTGTGGGTTTGCATTTGCAGGTTGCCTTGCTTCCCATCGAGCAGGGATTTTCAGGGTTATTGCAGTTACCCCAGATTCTCCAGCTGACCTGAGGGCTTGTGTCGTTGGTAAGTGCTGCTTACCTAATACTTTACCTAATGCAGTCACATCTAAGAACACACATACACATGGCTTGAAAGCAGTTCACATAGGCAGAAAAAGAAACAAATCTCCATTTGACTCATGCAAACTCCATGACATAAACCATAAATTGTCAAAAAATAAATGGGTGAGATGGAGCATTTTCAGAGCAAGCAGTGCAAGTTACTGGTTTTAACTTTATAAGGAATATTGGAAAAGAAACATGATTAACTGCAAAAATAGAAGGTAGAATTCTTCTGGAAACATAGAATTGACCTATGCCAACCCATCAGTGTTCCCTAGTATGTCCTCTCTACTCTACCACATCTTTAATAGTTATGCCTGACTCTTTGTATCTGGCAAGTCTTGTTCTGTCAGTTCAGGGAAGAAGCCATCTGGTTAATTTTTCTTTCTACCACTCCTTGGCCCATAGTTACACTGTATCCCTGCATGGAGCCGGTAACATTGCCAGCTGAAAAATCAAAATATTAGGAAACTTGTGATGCTGCTCAAACAGTTGATTTTTTACACCTATACGTTTATGAGTCCGGTGGGAATTGTGGGGGTTTTTTCCCTCGTAAATTCACAGGGAGTAATCTGTACCTTATTTATTCCCTATTTGTCACATTTGAAACATCTCTCTAAACTTCTTAAACCTTTACAGCCTGGTTACACCAAAGTAGCTAATAGTTTCAATAGGGATACTTAACCATCTGACACTGTTTTTATCATTGAAAACAATGATGGGAAAAAAGTTGCTTAATAATTACACTGCTCGTGGTCATGGATGAGCATATTTTCCAGATCACTTGACCAACACGACTGCTGTCACAAACTAAAACGCACTCCCATTCATATCACTCTTTATCACTCTCATTAGAGGTCCTGGGAGGAAAGGATTTAGCGGGGTTGTGTCGATGCGCAGTGTTTCTGTAAACAGCTAGCTTACTGGATAGTCACTGTGTATCTCCATTTAGGTTTACACGATGAAAATCAAGTTAAATAAACTGTTACTATTGGTCAGTAACCAGGATAAAAAAAAGAAGTGTGTATGCATAACATTTACAAGTTTTTCTAAGGCTTAAACGTTCAATGAAACTTACGCACGTTCATGGAAGGGAGCTACTGCTGAGAACGTAGAATTGAAAATTCCCATTAAAACTATGTGACATTGTTTCAAATGCGTTTTCATTAAGACAAAGATTTTGTCATATTGCTATCAACTTCTTTAAAACAAGTTTTGTCTTTCTGAACTTTTCGATCCAAATTGGTTGGATATTGTCAAAATCAAAAGTCCAATTTTCCTAATGGGAAGGAAATAATTATCAGAATTGGTAGAATTAAAATCTCAAGCAGAAACAAATCGGAGAATAAAAAGAAGAATGCAAACAGAATTGACAGAAATGCAGCTGTTTTCAGATTTGTCCAAATTACCTACACAAATGAACACACATTTTACAGGCATACATTTTTGGATAAACAAGTACAAAAACTGTTAATATATTGACCTTTTAAATACCATCTAGGAAGGAAAAGGAAAATTTTCACAGGAATAGGAGACCCTTTCTCATACTTTTCTAATCCAAGCACGTATCTAAGTTGCATTTTTAAGACCCTGAACATCTGTACCCCATAAATCTGCATACTTGATTGCTTTTAAAAGTAAATACTTAAAAATCTCTGCATTTACATGTATCCATCTCACCATGACACATCTTTTGGATACTGAAGCCTCCTGAGTGGCAGAGGAACCACAATACATCTCTTGCCACTCACCCCTTCTGTTACAGGCTGAGTATATCTTCTGACATTTAGTTGTCAGATTGCTGTCTAGGAGGTCAGAAGGTACCCCAAATGGGGAAAAGAGGAGCATCAGGCCTGCTTTCAGAACAAATGGCTGCTACATTACTGTTTTTGCAGTGGCATCTTAATCATTCATCTGTGGACATAACCTCTTTGTCCATCTAGTCCTATCCATTCTGTCTTTTCTTCCTCTAGCGCATTTCACCAGTTCTGCTTTTTCCATTCATTGATTTACTAATTTTCTTTCCCTTTATATCTTTCATTCACCTCATTCTATCTACTCATGTTTCATGCTGACAACCCTATCAATCTTCTGTCAGATCAGACTCTCACAAGCCATTGCTGCTTTTTGCTCAGAAATGTTTACAGTCAGGCTTGTTCCTGAGGATGCATTCCACACCTGTCACTTATGAAATGCTTTGCTTGTACCAAGCTTAGGTCACACACTTGTACCTGAACCTACAAAAGCAGGAAATAATCAAAAAGGATTAAAAACCATAGGGAATTCTAGAACTTGCCTTTGGAAATTGGATCCACATGTAAACACCATACTTTTTATTTCTTCTGCACAGTTTCTTCTGTCAGTCTTCATCTGCAGTTGGAGTCCTTTGGTGTACACTATGAATATTACATGACATGCAGCACCTATTCTAGAGGTGCTCTAGAGTTTTGGAGCATGGCTGGCCTTTGGGCTTTTAGATTTACTTGAAGCAGAATTTAATTAGAAGTAGATTTATTTGACAAATATGCTAACACATATTCTGTTAAACTACCAGCATATTCAGGAGACACAAACAGAACGATGCCTTATGTGCTATGCTAATGTAAAATTGTGAAAATGGTGGTGGGGGAAATGAAAAGAACTTGATATATTTTGAGTAGAGAAAAAAAGGCAGTGAATTCAGTGCTCTCTGCCCCAATCTCTGTCTTCTAAGCCTTGCTTTCTGAGATCTTGCTAGCACATATAGACTTCAGTTGCTCTTTTAGATGCAAATTTGTTTGACATTGAAGTTAATACTTGTAAAAGGTGACAGTATTAGACACCGATGTATCCAGTCTATCCACAGGACCTGGAAAGCGAAGGCAAGCTGAGGCATTAGTTTCTCTGAAAATGTGACCCTCCTTGAACAGAGAAACTGACCTCTGTAATATTGAATTCTTGATATTCTTGAAAATTTGGCCTTTCTAGCGTAATCTGTGGTGATGTAATGGGACAGAGAACTGTTCTTTAAAAAGTGAAATATGTCCTTACAATGCAGTGAATATAGTATCAAGTCTGTGTTTGGTCACATCTTGCAGGGATTAACATGGTTTAGCAAGTCATTTTCTAGTTGTTTTCTGTCTGACAAAGTACTGGTGGCGTTTTCTTTTTCTCAGTCATTACATATTCTTGCTAATAGAACTAGTAGCGAGATGGTTGTATGGGTACTTGATGTTATATGTCAAGCCCTTTCCTATTTCATTAAGTGTACCTGTAGGTCAAGAGAAGACAGGCTAAACTGATCCTTGAGGAAAAAATAATCCCAAATAACAAGTATTTCCAATGTTTTCTATCCCACAGACATTTCAAATCAGTGTAGCCCTCTGCCATGCCATAAAGATGGATATAAGGATTGCATAGATGGACAAGCCCAGTATACGTGTGTTTGTAAACCGGGATGGCAAGGAGAGAAATGTGAAGAAGGTAAAGTTGCTAATCTCATGATGATTTTAGTTCTCAAAACCACAATTATAGTTCTACTATTATTTAATAGTATCTTTAAGTATACCCACACACAGTTGGTCAAATAATGCCTTCCTCTCAAAGATTCTTATTTTGTTTTCCTTCTAGATATAAATGAATGTGATGACTTAAATGGAGGTTGTAGCCAACGTTGTTCTAATTTACCTGGAAGCTACCGTTGTTTATGCGAAGATGGCTACTTTATGCATTCAAATAAACGGGATTGTGGAGGTAAGAAGACTTAAGAAGACCATCATTACATGACAGTACATTGCCTGTTGACAAGAGAGAGGAAAGAATTTAGTCCAGTAGTTTCATGAATGGTCTAAGTCAACAGAAGCTTGCATTACCTCTGAAAGATGCAGTTCTGCTGCAACTTGGCTACTCATTCCACACCTGCAGCCTTACACCACTGCAGGCATTTGGGCAACCATATAGCGAACCAGATCAAGGAATAGAGGTGGGTTGAAACCAAGTTAGAAAGGGAAAACAAAACAAAGAGAAAAAAGAGAAAGGCTACAGATTAGATTCTGTTTCATTACTAGAACCGTGTAAAGCTTGCTTTGGTCACTAATTAGTTTCACATACCCGTTAAGCATGCTGAAACAAGAATCTAGAGTGGTGTGACCAGCTAATATTGTTTCCATGGAAATCCTGTCTGGTAAACACTGGGTTGGGCTGAACCACTCCTAGTTAGTGATGCTACTCTTTTTGGAGTTTGAAGTTCATTGAAGAAAAAGCTATTAATGAATCTGAAAATGCTCTTAATGGAGAGAAAGATTTGTCTTTTATCACTCAGAATATTTCTTCTGTACATGCTTGTGTCAGTTACTATTGGCCCTGACATACATGCTTTGTTCCTTTCCAGACAGGGACTATGTACTGACACAACTAGCAATTCTTACTGCATAGTTAGAAAAAGAGTACAACCTCATTCCATTTTAATGTCGTATTTTATTCCCTGACTGTAACAACAGTTTTGGATAATATCAAATAATTCAAGAAGCTAGACTTGAGGGTCATTTCCTGCTGTCAGTTCTTTTAGCCTATATATTTTTGTGAATGAATAATTCCCAAAGAAATTCCAGAACGGAAGACTGCCGTTTCATCAAAAAGCGCAAGCAGACAAGTTTTTAAGAGTCTCTGTAATTCTTGGAAAGGTACTGGAAAGGTTGGTTAAAAACTTAATCAGAGACAAAAATACGCTAATACATCTTCGCACATGGAGTACTAGTTTGGTCGTTTGATAAACCAGATTTATGTGTTTCATTACATCCAACTACAAAATTATACACGTAGGAATTTGGAGTACACAGAGTAACTGTAGAAAAGTAGATCAAATTCAGGACAGCTTTGGGAGTCCTAGCAAGCCGGTGGCAGAATCTGTTCTCCCTGTACAGCATCGTTTCCACAAGTCCCACAAGCCACAGAGATAATGAGAATGATCCCTGCACAAACAAGTGGGAATTGAAGTACTAACAGGGATCTGATATTTTTCTGTCTACAGGACTTCTGGTAAGATTGATACTATACTCTGCATGCAGTTGTGACATATGTCATGAAAATGACATTGAAAAATGGGTAATGCCACATAAGATAGACACTAAAATGGTCTGAGAGGTGTACAGACAGCGAGGGATTTGAATACCTGTCAGCATAGCCAGTTAACAGGCGATTGTGACATAAATTGATTGTAGCATGTAAGAAACTCTGATAGGATTATCTCTTGGCTTTTTAGATGTCTTTTTGTAAGGTAAGGTTTTATTACTCAGTCTGGTTTAGTTTATAGGAAAACTGTAGGCTGTTTCTCTGCCTCCCTGGACATTCATCCCTTTTCCTGTTACTAACAGAACAGACAAAAGAATGAGAAAGGTAGGCAGGCAGGGAATTTGTTTTCCTGGGTGTGCAGAAGTGCCTTTTAGGGACTTTTACAGATCTTTACAGCTGCAACTATAGTCTGCTATGAAAGCTTGGTGGACCTATAGCAAGAAAGAGCCAGTCTGCCCACCTCAGTGAGTTGCAGTTTTGGATAGGGTTAGTTAAAAATTATATGCTAGAGAGTGACTTGTTTTCATAGAATCATAGAATAGTTCAGGTCAGAAAGGACCTTAAGATCATCCAGTTCCAGCCCCTCTGCCATGGGCAGGGACAGCTCACACTAAACCATGTCACCCAAAGCTCTGTCCAGCCTGTCTCCTTCAGGGATGGAGCATTCACAACTTCCCTGGGCAGCCCATTCCAGTGCCTCACCACCCTTACAGTAAAGAACTTCTTCCTTATGTCCAATCTAAACTTCCCCTGTTTAAGTTTGAACCCTTTACTCCTTATCCTATCACTGCAGTCCCTAATGGAGAGTCCCTCCCCAGCATCCCTATAGGCCCCCTTCAGGTACTGGAAGGCTGCTCTGAGGTCTCCATGCAGCTTCTCTTCTCCAGGCTGAACAGCCCCAGCTTTCTCAGCCTATCTTCCTATGGGAGGTGCTCCAGCCCCTGATCATCCTTGTGGCCCTCCTCTGGACTTGTTCCAACAGTTCCATGTCCATTTTATGTTGAGGACACCAACATACTTATAATTTATTTGTATTTCTAGATATAAATGAATGTCTGTTACATCCAAACATCTGTGGGACCGCCACCTGTAAAAACACCCTGGGGAAATACGAATGTGACTGTCCAGAAGGCTACACATACAATGCAACATCCAGGAACTGTGAAGGTAGGTCTTTCTCCCTCTATCACCCCTTTTCTCCCCACCCCTCATACATCCCCTTTAAAAACCAAACTCCAGCATCTCATCTGGTGATGTACCTTCATATCATTTACTGTAATATGACACAATTATTTGTTCTTTCAGAGGTTCGGTCAGTCTATATTACATGTAGTGTAATGTGGTGGAATGACTTAGTGCCGAATGTTGAAAGGTTTTACGGTTTACTACCGTGTCCTGCTGTATGCCAGATAACTTTCTCAGTTAATGGAAACACTCCTGCCTCAGTGTAAAGAGGGCATCCTATCCAAGCTCTCAAACCAGCTAGCATGTTTCTTTCAGATAACTTGGAGCAGGGTGTTGAGGACCTGGACATCTTGAGGATCTAGTGACTTGTACCTACTTTTTAATCGTCTTTACAGTTATAAGGATGGAATATTTGAGATCAGTCAGTTTAATATATATCCCTAGCTCAGGACAAGCTATAGGGAACACAATTAAAAGTTCTTATTTGGCAATTCCAAACTGGGCAAGACAGGAAGATGTAGAAAGAGATAATTGCCAGAAATTAAAACCATGTTTAGTCAAGTGGTCTCAAAAACCTAAAAAGCTTGTCTTTATTCATCTGACAGGCTGTGTAGGTGCTTATTTAGCCCTCATGGCCAGGGCCATGTCCTCATCTCTATCCTTTCTGTATCCGTAGATATCAGATACTGGAAAGAGCTTATCACAGAGGTCACTGAATTCCGTTTAAAATAAAATGTGTCTATTCCTTCCTTGGGATACCTAGTTATGATATAAAATAACAGCATTAGAGTGAGCTGATCTCCATCCTAGGCTGGAAGTGATAGCATGGCAGTTGGATAAAACAGTTTTTAGAAAGACCCCACATTTAAAATAAAATTGTTCTGAAATATCTAGAAATTGTTCTTAAATACTTACAAATCCATAAAATAAAATTGTTCTTAAATATCCATATGAAAAACCAGAGCTGCACTGAAAGAATCTTTCCTCAGGAGTATTCTTTTCCGAAATGAAAATCTGGAAGAAAGAATTTCAAACCAAAGTCCTATAACAATTATAGCAAAGTTGGGAAGTATTGATAGCTAGCAGTAAAGCAGGAAGAAACCATTCATACACAGGCTATCATAAAATAACTCTTTCAAGTATGGGGGTATTTGCACAATACAACATATTTGTTTCTCTCTACTTGTTAAAGTTTGTTTAGTACACACATCAGAAATTAAATTTCAGTTGTAGAAGAGATATCTAAGCTCTGACAGTTTTACTAGAAAGAGGAATTTTCTGCATTGCCAGTTTAAGCAAAATACATCACTGTCTTATTTTAAATGCCGCCTTTATATTATTGCTCAGAAGGATGCAAAAGTAGCTTCTTGCTGCCTATGAATCTTTCGCTGCATGGCTTTTCACGCAGCTTTCTTGTGATATAGCTTTGCACAGGGGTAATGATGACATACTCAGGCATCTGCTCTTTCTCCAGTTACTACGGGATTAAAACATTACTGATGGTTTTGTGTCCCTGCATGCACTGAAGTGAGAAAAAAATCACTATAATTAATCTAATTCTTGCTCCTTTTAGTACTTTCTTCAGACCCATGGGTTGCATCAAATTGAATTCAAGCATTGTTTTTCTTCTGAAACATAGTATCCCAAAGGTTGCAAGATGAGGGCATTAAAATGAGCAAAGTCTTACCTCCTAGAAGAGGGATTATGCTGCTAAGCTTTCAGCCCTCATTGTAACCACATTCAGTCACCAAATCCAGCCTAAGGACATGATTGTGCAAAGCATCAGAGAAATACTAAATGACAATAGCTTTTCATTGTCATATTGCATCTAGGTAGCCAAATTCCATTATGCTTATTAGAAAAATCAAATATGCATACATTCATGCACGACTGTATGGTGACAGATACAAGTAGAGTGGAATAGAAGAAAGTTTGGGGTTTTTTCCTCATCCATTCTTTGGAGGATGTAGCTACAGTTCTTCATCCCCTCCTTTTGGGAGACACTATAGATGGAAAATATCAGCCTCAATTTTGGTACATCTTTGCCTATTTTCTTCTGTCGTCTCTGAAAAGGGAACTTCTCTTGAAGAGCTGACTGAACCAGTTAATCAAACAGCACAGAGTACATCTGTATTTTATGCATTAGTCTCTGCCTAGCACACCGTCTGAAAATCTGAGACAAAGAATCAAGGTTTCCCCTTCCCACATTAATTGTCTAACACACATAAAACCCTGCCTTCCCACATCCATGCCCTGGGGAAATCAGTGTGTTTCCCTAGCATTATATAGCTCCCTTCTAGGACATGGCATGCAGCTCCTTTGTAGCTGATTCTATCATATATTAGCAACTTACCCAAAGCAAGCTATTTTCACCTTCCACTGAAAGCAGCTGGATAAACCCAGGGTGCTGTGTGGATTCATGGGTTTCTACGAATAGCTTCTGCTGACCGTTCTATGAGGTGGGACTGACATGTGGACAGATCTGTGGGAAGCCTTTGAAAGCTCAAACATGCAAAGGTGCTGACTGCAGCTTGGAAGAAAAAAAGAAACAAAACCAGACAACCAAAACCCAGGATAGCTACAGCATAACTGAGTAAAACCTCAAAAACCCCTGTCCCTCTCCAGTGCATATCAGCGTTTCTATGGGAGGACAGTTAGCTCTGCACAGGGAGATCCTGCCATTTGGAGTGTTCGAGGATTCCAGAACATCTGCTGATGAAGGAGACTGCATACCTATGCAAGAAGCTTGGCTGTCCCTCTGCTGCTATAGTACGCTCTGAGGGGGACCCTTACCCCTGAGCAGCAGGTTCATTTTAGTAAGGGAAATTTACACCCCTGCAAGATGGGTGCAAGCCTCCGAGTAATTGATTTAATGATAGAAATGCATCTGTCACACTGCATGATAAGCTTTCATAATAACCTCGTAAGTCTCTGTTTGTCTGCAGGCACTGGGTGAGCAGAATTAACTGCTGCTTTCAGAGAATTCAGCACCCAGATTTACTCTAGTGCTACTGGTTAACCAGTGCTTGTAGTTTTACTTTTGTACTGCTAGGTGTTCAAGTACTGGAAAGGTTATAGGACCTGTACACAGAACAGTACCTCCTAAAGTATCTACTCACAGTCATGCTCCTTCAGGAAGGGCATAGGAAGAGAGGTGTTTGTTGGAGTATCTCTAATGCTTATTGGAAGGTGTTAAATTTTGATTTTGTTTCACATCTTCTCAGCAGAGGGTTTTGTGGGTTGGGGTTTTGGTCTTTTTTTCCCTTCTCTCTGAGTGCTTATACCTAGGGGGATTTCTTGACCTTTTCAGATCACCAAATGATCATAAGCAGAATGATTTTATTAACATATGTTTCAAAACAAGTAGCCCAGTTTCTTTAATCTGAGGCCCTCTTCTGGTTTCAGCTGGGATGGAGTTAATTTTCTTCCCAGTAGCTGGTACAGTGCTGTGTTTTGGCTTTAGTCAGGGAACAGCACTGATAACACACTGCTGGTTTAGTTGGTTGCTCGGTAGCTCTTACCCTGATCAAGGACTTTCCAGTCTCATGCTCTGCTAGTGAGGACAAGCACAAGAAGCGGGGTGGGGGAGCAGAGTTAGGATACCTGAACCAAACCAGCCAAAGGGGTATTCCATACCATAGAATATCATACTTGGTATAGAAACTGGGGGAGCTGGCCAGGAGGAGCCAGTTACTGGCTGTGGATGGGCTGGGTATCTGTTAGTGGGTGGTGAGCAATTGTACTGTGCATCACTTGGTTTTGGGAATCACTTTGTGTGTGCGTTATTCCTTCCTCTCTCTATTTCCTTTTATTATGATTGTATTATTATATTTTACTTTTATTTCAATAATAAACTCTTCTTATCTCAACCCACAGGGTTTTACCTTTTTTTCTGATTCTCCTCCCTATCCCACTGCGGGTGTGTGTGTGAGCAAGCAGCTGCATGGTACTTAGTTGCCAGCTGGGTTCCAACTATGACAGGCCCAAAATTACCCTCATTAGAGTCTCTACCCGGGAGACATTTTGTTTCTATATTAGAAATGTAACAGCTACATTAGCCTTTTACACAGCCTTTCATTTATAAATTATTTATTGTATATGGCCTACTAAATAGAAAATGAAGTTCCTTTAGTTCGTTTAGCTTATTTGCAGCTCAAATCAGATTGGTTGCCACAAATAGATGCTGTCTGAAAATTAAGTATTTATGAGAGTATTGTATGTTATTTTAAAAGGTATTTTTACCCTGTATTTAATTTTGGGTTTACATGTCCTTTGTCCAGATACTGCCATATATACTCTTAATAATCTATGTTCTCGTGACATCTGGCAGGGAAAGGAAGAGATCTGGCCCAAATGGTGTTTCTGCAATAAATGGTAGTAATTTATGAGGTCTCTTTAACTAATTCAGCCACCTTGCAAGCTCAGCTTCTTACTGCCTCACAAATGAGACCAAATTCTCCTCAGCTCTGCACACAAGGCCTCTATCAGGTTACTAGGTCTTATATACCCAACAGGTAATTCTAGTTTGCAGATTTTACATAGGAGACATCAATTAGCATTAGTTAAGCTTTGCAGCAGTCACCTACTGGATTCACGTTATGCCAGAGAACTCACCATGTCCATTATTCCATTGATTTATTGTGTTAGTTTTCAGTCTGTGCCATGGATAATCTGAATGAATCTTTCTGTATGGTTTTATTTCTTCTAGATATTGATGAATGTGCTGAAAATGTTTGTGCTCAACTCTGTGTAAACTCCCCAGGAAGCTATAGCTGCTATTGTGATGGCAAAAAGGGGTATAAGCTCTCTAAGGACCTGAAGAATTGCGAGGTAAAATTGCACTATATAAAATTCCATGTGGAAAATCACAAAGTTAGATAATTCTTCATGACAGCTATAAGTTACATTAAGGAAAATAGGCAGCTATTTGAAAACTGATTCAAAATTGCTGAGAAAGTGCTGGGAACTCCAGGCTGTGGTTTGGCTCACGAAATAGACCTGGTAGGGATTTGGATGCATGCTCAGTTCATGTATGCTCATTTACAGGAATCCTGTCAAAAGAAGCTTTCCAGCTTTCCTTAGTCAGTCATCTTTATTCCCTGCTGCTTCCAAAATAAGCCCCAGCTTTCTCCTATCAAACACATAATTCCTGTTCACATTACTCAGAGCCAGAATACTCCATTTGTCCGCGTGTTCCCAGGTTTTCTTTAGACTGCTCAGAAGTTTTCGCTCAGTCTTTCAGAATTACTCTATGCTTTGCCTGTTTGGGTCAAAAAACCTGGATTGTTTTCCACAGTTCTCATCTGCCACAGCTTAAGAAAAAGCATTTAGGAATACTTGCCAATTGAAGAACATCTTTGAGCCAAGACCAGCTGTTCTTGCTCAGTCTGAGAATTTATACTTCTTAGTAGCAGCAAGTTTGTAACTCCCAAGAATCCTAGTTCAGGGATTTTCTTGTGAGTGATTCACTGTATACATTGAAAGGTGCAGGCAGGCTGGGACTTGTTTCGTCAAGCGAGCTCAGATAACTGCCAATATAAAACCACCTCTAACATCGTATAACAGAATTGGCCTTGAACTGTAGGAGCAAGGTCTGACACAAGTCCTAGCATGTATGTATTAGATCTTGTTTGTGCTTCCTGAAATTTAATATCTGAACAGCACTCAGTTCATTTTGCTTATTCATGAAATAGGAAGAGCATCTTATAGCTTCATGTTATTTTTAACATCATGTTCAAAACCAATTAACTTTCTACCTGGAAGTTAGTTGCAGGCCTTTTAAGAATAATAAAACCAAAGTTTAATCAGCAGAAAATAAATGCTAGACAAGTGACAGTAGCAGGCATAAAACGAAGAAGCCATAAAATTCAAGGTGAACGCCTCCACATTTAGTGAAACTGCTGCATCGTGAATAGAGAAGTCAGAGTTTGGGAACTGCATTAACTTTTACCAAAGTACAGCCTGTTTTGAGAACAGAAAAGCCCTTCACACCTAGTCTTGATCATTCCCTTTTATGGGATAACTATACTGCCATCATATAGAAGATATTCAAGGGGTGTTTTGAGGAATAACTATAGATCAAAGAGACTTCAAGGTTCCTACTAGTCAATGACATAGGTGCTGTAAACCACATTCTGGAATAATCTCCCACCTCTCTCCACATGCAAAGCCCAGTTCCCTGTACCTAAAGGAAATTTGAGTGTTTTGAAACAAAACTGTAGATATTTCTTTAATTATAACATCGCAGTTTCAGAAGACAAGACAACTATGTCTTATAATGGATACCTGACATTCTTTACTGGAAGTTTGACAAGTTTATAACTGCACCACGTATAAAACAGATATTATTCCTGGATATAAATTCCTGGACATTAAAGCTTCAGGTAGGTGAGGACCTAAAAGAATAAGCACCATTTTTTCCCTTATTAGTGCAACTGCAGTTGGCGGTCTGTGATTTCTCACACTAACTTTGGCTAGAGCATGAGGATTAAGCCCTGGCAGTGTTCAAGGCCAGGTTGGACAGAGCCTTGGGTGACGTGGTTTAGTGTGAGGTGTTCCTGCCCATGGCAGGGGGGTTGGAACTTGATGATCTTAAAGGTCCTTTCCAACCCTAACTATTCTATGATTCTAATATATTTTACATACTGTTGCAGGCTTTTCAGTTGCCAAAAATACTTAGAATTTCACCTACAGTTTTTCTGAGAATGTAGGTCTTCAGAGCTCCATATCCCCACTAACAGTTCTCAGAGATATTAATTCAGTGCTACTCCAGCAGGAATTGTAGCGTTGATTTTGTCACATTCCTTTCCAGAGCTTGAACAGGAGAAGTACATTCAAGGGACAGCCAGATAGAAACACTTTATGTTGACCTGTTACTTAATCCACTTGTAAATTGTTGCTTTTTATTGCAGGTAAATTGTTCTAGTAATGCTAGAGATTATTCAGCTATGAATAGTTGTACATCAATATCGATAAAGAGAGCAAAAGGTGATTCTGATTTTGTTAATTAAATCTTTTCAAGACACAGTTCTCACCCCATTCCCTTCTGACACTTGATCAGGTTTAGGTTCCAGACAACTTTAGTGATGGAGCCTGACAGGATCCTAGTAGGTGAGTGTCACAGGTCGTTGATGAAAGGAAAGTACTTGCTAGAGGATTTAAATTCATTATTCTAATGCTAATTGAATATTAGTTGCAGTCCACCAGAACTCTGTTTCAACCTGAATTATCCTCTAACAGCATAAATAATGGACATCCCAAGCAAAACCAAAACCATACCCCTTCATTTGTAAATAAGTATTCAAGTTTAAAAAACTAAAGGAAGAGAAAACAGAGGTAAGCCACTGCTTCAAAAAAGAGACAGGCTAGCAGGCAGCAATAGGAACAGGAGATGCTTCATGACCTATCACAGTGCATTAACAGTATTTTTTTACTCTCTGCCATTTTCAGTCTGTTACTGCGTGTATCCCACTGAACCTTGAAAAGAATTATGAACTGCTTTACCTGGCAGAGCAGTTTATAGGAATTCCCGTTCTGTACTTAAAGTTTAAATTGCCAAATGTCACAAGGTAAGCATTTGCTATTGATAAAAGTATGCACTGAAATTATGGACATTTGTTTCCATTCATTTTCTGAGGGTTTAGAAAGAGTGCATTGCATGAGTAAATGCTATCACCATCTCCCCACAGGTTAAGATACCTTTTATGAGGAGAATGAATTAACTTGGGTTCCAACATGTACTAGCACTTACAGGAAGCTGGAGTCATTTGAAAGTGGACAGATGAGTCATGCGTCTGGAGTAATTTTTACAGCATCTCTTACTGGTTGTACCATGTCCTTGAGCCATCTCATCAGTATAGGCAGCAGCTCTTACATGAAAAAACTAATAGGTCACCAAGTTTCCTCCAGAGACCTCCGAAGCAGGTAGGAGGTGATAGCAGCTATGTCCCAGACAGGAAAAAGTGCACAGCTAGGGTAAAACATGTACCATTGGCATTCAGATGTGATTGCAGCTATGAGTAACAGTTGGAGTCTTTCAGCCATTATAGTCCTGGTTACAAGTGCTGTTGTAGGGAGCAGTGTATGGACTGGGAGGAAGTTCAGAGACCAGACTTGAATGAGCAAACAAGGAAGAAGATTGTAAGGCAGTAAGTTTTCATTAGCTTGTGGACAAGAGAGCAAAAAGATTGGTGCTTCCCCATCACAGAAGCTTACTCTTCCTCTGAAGGAAAGACCAGGGGTTGAGGAAGGTGAGAGCCAGTGATACAGATACAGGAAGGCATTCAGAACTCTTAACGTGAAATTCAGATATTACAGGACAATAATAACTGTATAGCTTCCAGTTACGTATGGTAAAGGCTTTCAACTGGATGTTGCTGTTACTTTACTTCTGCTCTGACATGCTACACACATACAGCTGAGAAACAAAACCAGGCCAATGCTTCTGCCTCCTCCTCCCCAGTGCTTCCTTTCACAGAGTGTTCCAAGGACACCAGTAGAACACTGTACCTTGTCGAGAGCACTGCCTATATGATTTCCTTTACTGCTGCCAGAACAATTGCTAATGGTAGTGACCCTGTTATTACTGTGGGCCTCTTCACTGCGGCAACTGAAATTGTAGTGTTCTGTGATTTACTGACCGAACAATTTAAGGGTAACAGCAGCAGCAGCAGCTGATCCCCAGAGCCTCAGAACCTTACAGAAGGACATAAATATTGAGAACTTTTCCCCCTGCCACTATTCCAAGTTGACCAGGCATTAATGCTCTCCTAGAAGGCCTTTCCGAGATGATAAATGTTTGACACTACCTTAATAGCATCTCTGTAAATACAGAATGATTTTTCTGTGGGTCTGCATGAGAGACAATGACATCTAGTGGGCAAAGAACAAGACTGAAAGTGACCCAAGTTCTTAATTACAGCTCCCTTACTTGTTATCACCTCATCAGATCCTAATTTCCAAATGTTTTATTTTCTCCTTTCATGCTTTCTCCATTCTATCTAGTCCAAATGTTCTAGGAGACAAGGACTGGTTTTCACTATACTTATACTCTCTTCCGTTCTGCAGGTTCTGTAATGTAAACCATCATTTTTGCTACATACACAAGTTCAGCCAACTGCCAAGATCCAAACAACAAATCCTGGAGTTAGAGAATGACGTATAAAAAGCAGCAGTAACCAAAACAAACTGCTAGGTTATAATTGTTGTAGGATGACACTTGGCAATCCCATTGTACTGAAGCACATCATAGATCATGTTTTTTTACCACAGCACAGCTCCACAAATTGCAATAGGAATATTACATCCATCTTCTTGCTCAAGGGAGTGTGATATCCTCTATATGTAAAGCTCATAGCAGATTTGGGAACTGAACCAAGGCTCTTTCAAATCCCAGCCCGGGGTGTTCATCTCCAGACTTTTCAGTGGATTTGTATGACCAAGGCTTACATTAGATTCTGGTTTTTTGCTAATTGTGTGCAAATATCACAGGTGCTGAGATACAGAGTTACCAAAAGCTTAATAGCTATGATTTTTTTCCTTACCCTATTAATGAGGTATCTTAAGCTATACAGTATTTCATGTTTCCTGTCTTCTTATTAAGATTCCTTGTTCATAACTCAGATTTACAGCAGAATTTGACTTCCGGACGTATGATGCAGAGGGAGTTATCCTATATGCAGAATCCCTTGACAATACAGCATGGATCTTGCTTGCTCTTCGTGATGGAAAGATTGAAGTTCAGTTCAAGAATGAATTTGTAACAAAAGTCACCAGTGGTGGCAAAGCCATTAATGACGGACTGTGGCATATAGTAAGCTGAGTTTCCTTTTCCCCTTTCCTTCCTTCCTTTAAGCCATTATGGGAACGTTCTGTCTTGATAAGTAAATCAGGGAGCAGCTAATAAAAAGGCTTAAATTGATGCCCTCAAATCTCCAATTTAAAAATCATCAACCAAGATCATGAGATCTATTTACAATAAAGAAAGAGGAAATTACCACTAGCCGGCAACATAGGAATTATTCTGTGTAAACATGAAAAAGAAAGCAGCAGAGTATTAAAAAGTGTGATTGCATAGTCAAGTGCAGTTATTAGATAAAATGTCATTATTAAATTAGATAAAGTATCTAGAGTGCAATTTTTACACTTGCTAGACCAGAAATCCATCTTATTCTTCAACCTTGCATACCTAAGATGAAAGGCCTTGGTCACTTGCACTATCTATAAATCATACTAAATTAACATCAGTTGGGGTTTATTTTCAAAGGGGGGTGAGAGAAGCTAGGATTCTGCTTAGACCTCCTTTTTCAGTTCAGTGCAACTTCCTTGCGATTAAAAATCTACTTTGATGCCTAATAATAGTGGGAGCAAGCATTGAGCATATTTTGTCTATGTTTCATCTGAAGATTCAATCCTTTGTAGCAGGTTGTAGTGACATAGTGAACTGGGTGCCAGATGTGGACTTGCTATAGAGCAATTGTAGAAATCAGCTTCTGGCAAACACTATAGCACATAAAGCTGTGTAGTCAACTGCATGGGTTTTCCCAAGGGCAGGATGGGGGTGGAATGGATGATCATCCTCCTGTGGATGTCCATGCAAATGGACAGCATTCTGATTCAAATTTGAATTTGCTGTAAATATTGACTGCATTAAAACTAATTTACAAGTCAGACACTTAGAGAAGCATCAATAATGCTTCCTATGGGTGTATGTAATTAATATTTAAAATGTTCTACATGTTTGTGTGTGTATATGTAAGTATTTGTATTTCATTTTAGATATCGGTTGAAGAACTGGAACACAGCATCAGTGTAAAAATAGCTAAAGAAGCTGTGATGAGTATTAACAGTCCAGGAACTCTTTTTAAACAGTCACAGGGCTTCTTGGAAACTAAGGTGTACATTGCAGGATTACCTCGCAAAGCGGACAACACTCTTGTTAAACAGGTAACTAAAATGCTAAGAGTAATGTGGATTAATACTGGTCTGTTATTTATTTGGGTTTATTTTGTTTACCTAGTAGTCACACAAGGAGGAAGAGTTGCACGGAGTCCTTTTAGAAAATCAAAGTTGCGTTATTAAAACTCTGTTCTGAAAATAAATATGCACGGAGCTTTGTAGTCTGTCTTAAGTTAGGTTTCAGTTGTAAAAACTTACCATCTAATCATAGAATGGTTCGGGTTGGAAGGGACCTTAAAGAGCATCTAATTCCAACCTGCCATGGTCCCCATAGCCTTAATCTCTCAGGATTCAGTAGTCCATTCCCTAATATAGCTTTAAGATTCCTAAATCATGTCTGCTGCAGGAGTATTTCACAGTGATTCATGTTTGTGGTGCTGGCCTTGGCTAGGCTCCGAGTAGGTAAGGAATTTACTGTGCAGGCAGCACAATGAGCATTCATTTCTACTAGGTTTTCTAATAGTCCAAGCTAGACAAGGCCCATGATTCTCTCAGTCTTCCATCCTTAACAGCTCTGTCTTATTCTGGGGATGGGTACAGCCAAGTTGTTGCCAGACTAATTGGCAGTCTAAACAGAGGTGCAAGAAGTAGCGGTACAGTAGAGACTGCAGCTTTCCCCAACCCACCAAACCCATTTTTGTCAAAAGTGAATCAGAGAGAAGAAATAGGAAGCAATACAACATCCCGTTACCCAATAGAAGGTAGTTTCAGAAATGTCTTTGTACTTTGGTACAAAGAGCAAACGAAACCTCAAACAAGGAACAGTGCTAGTGATCGTTGTCTTTCAGCTACAGAAAAGCTGTTGTGACCTGAGCAACAGGACAGCGTGACCTTTAAAAACTGAAGCTATCATTTTGTACAGATTGCTGGTGTCAAAATGGAACAGGTTATTAAATCAGAAATACCTTTTGAAGGCTGAGGTACTAAATGCATGCCGTTTGTTTTCTCCCACCGTCATTGCTGTAACCTATCGCATCGATAAGGCTGGTTTTGGCTGTCCAGAAATAAGCTGACGTGTAAAGTAATGCCATATTATTAGCATTTGTAAAACAACTTTGAGTGCTAGCACCTCGTGTTGTAATTCTTCTACAGATTAACCCTCGGCTAGATGGGTGCATTCGTGCCTGGAACCTGATGAATCAGGGGCACTCAGGTGTAAAAGAAGTTATTCAAGAAAAACAAAGCAAACACTGTTTAGTAGCAGTGGGGAGAGGATCCTTCTACCCTGGCACTGGAATGGCCATGTTTCAGATAAACTATAGTGAGTATTTTGCTGTCTATTCCTGTATTTTTTTTGCTGGACTGGTGATGGAACTGACAAATTGTTAGAAGAAAGGAGGGTAAAAAAGATAGAAAGAAAGAGACCGACCCAAACCAAGCTGTACACCACTGCATCCAGCCGTGATTCCTGTAAATCCTGTTAGAAATTTGCTTGAATGAGAAGTCCGATCCCATTGATGTCATCCATTTAATTTCTGAAATACTTCAGGTTAGAAAGCTATTCTTTACTTGCAGAGGACAGGCACTGTTGAGCACATTCACTCTCCAATGATCTAATTCTGTCTCCTCTTCATCAGTGGGGAAAGCTATCATAGTACTGACAGAGAAAGAAGATTGGGGATGGAGAAAAAGATTACTGCAATTCAGCTTCTAAATGAACATCCTGTCTAGAGGTTTTAGGTGCATCTCTTGCCACTTCCTGAATGTAGAACTTTCGTGTCTGACCTGCCCTAACTTCAAAGTTTCCAAACCAGAATCTCTAAAATGAGCCCAAAACGAAAAAAAATCTGTTGAGCATCATCCTAAATCCTGTTATCATTATGCTCTTCCCCATCTGAAACACTATGCTATCCTTCAGCTCTCCTCTGATCCCCAGTCCTTTTCATCCCAGGACTTCCTAGTCTGTCCCATTCTATTTTATATTCTGCTATTCTTCCTATTCTCTTCTGGCTTTTCTGTTTTCTTTCTTTAAATTCCATAGCCTACTTCAAAAGATTTCTCCAGCTTCTTTTATTCTATGCTTCAAAAATAACTTAGATTGGTTGCCTATGCCACTCAAGTTTCCTTAACTTTCCTCCCTTTCATTCACAAATGCCGTGCTTCCATGACTCCTACTGACCTTTGTGTTTGGGGTTGGTACCATGATTTCACCCCCTTCCTTTCCTGTTCTCACCCCCTGCTCCCCTCTCAAGAGGCTTTCCACATTTAACTGCTGCCCTTCCATGAGCTGTTATAGCCCACTGTCTCCCTACCCATTTGGCTTTGTGTAGGAACATACCCTCATCTCATATTTTTAGGATTTCTGCTTCCTCAAGTAATTACTAGAAATCAAGAAGCTGCTAGATTTGACAGGGAGGGGCAGGGAGAGGAGAGACACTGGAAGAAAAGGTACAGAAGATGACAAATACCTCTTTAAGCAGTATTTTTTATATTACTTTCACTATGAATGTACCATATGAAATCATGCTTGCACCACCTGTATCTTTATTTTATGCACCTCCATAGAATTGCAGACTCAGAATAGTTCTGGTTGGAAAGGACCTCAAGATCAAGTTCCAGCCCCCCTGCCATGGGCAGAGACACCTCATACTAAACCATGTCATGCAAGGCTCTGTCCGACCTGGCCTTGAACACCGCCAGGGATGGAGCATTCACAACTTCCCTGTGCAACCCATTCCAGTGCCTCATCACCCTTACAGTTAGGAACTTCTTCCTTATATCCAATCTAAATGGGTTTGAACCCATTACCCCTTGTCCTATCCCTACAGTCCCTAAAGAAGAGTCCCTCCCCAGCATCCCTATAGGCCCCCTTCAGATACTGGAAGGCTGCTATGAGGTCTCCATGCAGCCTTCTCTTCTCCAGGCTGAACAGCCCCAACTTCCTCAGCCTGTCTTCATATGGGAGGGGTCTCCAGTCCCCTGATCATCCTTCATGGCCTCCTCTGGACTTGTTCCAACAGTTCCATGTCCTTTTTATGTTGAGGACACCATCAAATATTCACATTTTAGTAGTGGAGCTGCTTCAGAATGTTAAAGTATGAAAACTGGCATCTTCTACTCAGTGGCAGCAATTCATGAGTAAAGCAGGTTTTTGTTTCTTTTTGAATTGACCTTCAAATGAATGCGGCACCTCTTCCATACTAGAATGGAGAAGGTTGTTTTTTGTTTTTTTTTTTTTGTGAGGGGTTTATTAGGGGTTTGTTGTTGTTTTGGGTTGTTTGGGGTTTTTTTAAAGACTTATACTGCTTTCTAAAAGCTCCAAGTTCACTGTTTGGGTTTTTTTCTGTTTCTGGAGATTAATGCAAATTTTTCCACAGTGGGAGCAGATTAAATACTAATTTTTGACTCAATATTAATTTTTCATTAGCAGAAGGGTTTACTTGTTTAAATTATTCTTTCTAAAACAGATGATCTTGACAATGCTGAAGACTGGCTAATAAATGTGACTATGACTATTCGCCCATCCGCAGATACTGGCGTTATGTTTGCCTTGGTTTCTGGTGAAACAGTACCTCTTGCTTTGTCCATAGTGGACTCTAACTCCTCTGACTCACAGGTGAACTTACAATTATCATGGCAGCCGATCTGCCTAAGTCACATCTCTTGTTTTTGTCTCACATAACTTACTACTCCATTTATGCAAAATTGAACTAAAAAGAGCTGCTCACATTAATACACTGATATTTTGAAAAGCACTTAGATTGTATAGTGTTGTGCAGAAAATATAGTACTACTAGTAACTGCTATATCAGTGACTAAGCATTAAGAGCTCTTATGTCAGGTACTACCCACTATGTCACATCTTCTTCAACCTTTCCTTCCAAATGCACAACAGAAAAGGGAATAAGACAGAAGCTGAATGATGATACTGTAGTAATGGCGTCATGTTAATTTTGGTTTATAAACTGATCTTTCTGTCCTTATATTTCCATTTACATCTGTTTAACCTGTTTACATCAGGCATCCCAAAATAGATCGTGTTTAAACACCATGGCTAATCCATGCTTTTGCCTGAAATAAGAACCTGTAGTGAACACTTGGTTACCTTCTAAACTGCCAGAGGAACAGGACTTCACCTCAGAACCATACCAAAGATGTTTTTACAGTGAACATCCTCACTTATAAATGTAAGAATATAAATGAATGGCATTCATTAGCAAAGGTAGCGATTTTACATCTAGGTCAGTAAGTTTTCCAGCTTAAGGTAGTAACAGGTTTTAAAATGTGGCTCTAACATTTTCTTCTGCTTCCAAATATAAAATGTATCAGAACCAAGTATAGTTGTGTGTTAAAGTTATATGTGACACCTTTTCTAACCTGTCATTCTTCCAATTAGAAAATCATTGTGACCATTGGAAATATCACTGTTGCACATCTGGAATCAAAGAAGTTATGCACACCTAGGAAAGTGCTAGTTGGACTTCTAGTGACCAAACACCAACTTGAACTGTCTGTTGATTCTCACACAGACAGAAGCAATCCAGAGCAACTGTCTATCCTGCACCAAGCAATGATGTCAAATGTTGTTACCTACTTGGGTGGCCTGCCAGGTAACTTCTATTTCTTTTAATTAATTTGATTATTTGTACAAGCCTGATTATATTCAGCTTGATGCAAGCTAGAGAAAGCCTATAACTGTACTGAAAGAAACAGGGTTTTTTCCCCCCAAGTGCTTCTTGTTTCATTCAGTCTATTCAGCTTTTGAGGGAGCCTGCTTTTCAGCAGCAGCATTTCTAGGCCCATTAAAAGGTATGAATCTATCTCTAGAGATTTGGATGTAGGAAATGTCTTGATTTTTGAGCTGGAGAGGAGTGAGCACTGCATATTTGTGGAATGCCAGCAGCTGGCACAGTTTAGGAACTGTATCAACAATGTAAGAATGCTGAACATTTGTAAGTTGTCAGAAGTGCAGGAGTCAGGAATACAGTCTCAGCAACGAAACTCAGGGCAATATATGACCAGCACTCTTGATGGTACAGAAAATGTGTTGAAACAGCAAATATTTTGTTTAAAGCAAGCTGCAAGTGTATGCAGTCTCAAGACATGTGCAAGCATTAATTTGTATAGAGAGTGTACACGTTTATCTATAAACCAACTTGACTTCAGGGCGAATCATCAAGAAGAGCATTGCCAGAGATGAGGCATTTTCACAGCCCAAGATCCTCAATCTTGAGAGCTGATAGACACCAAGGTTACAACATTACTACGGCAGAGCTTTTCTGTATCCTCCATTTATTTTAGGGAGGATAAGTCACAATTCCTAAGGAAATTCTAAGAGTTTGACCTACATAGTCTTGAATCTACTTCCATTTTACATGTATGCTGCAGTGTCATAGTACTGCCTCAGATACAGCTGATCTTTATCTGCAGTATGTTTCTTCTGCAGGAGGCAAGGGTACATAGGAGTAGAAAGAGGGTAGGAGCTAAATACCATTGGAGATGATCCCTTTAGGCATTTCTGCCAAGGTAGCATGTGCAGAAGAAGGTGAAGTTATGGTTCTACCCTCTAGACTTGTTTGTTTAGAGGTGCAGTACTGTCAGATACTGCAATAGCCATAGTGGTTTTGTAATACCTGTTCAGTTTTAAAAGAGAGATGAAGTCAGTATTTACATAGTAGAAGAGAGCCAGTAGATAAACTGAGCCATAGTAACTTAAAAAATATTCCAGTAATTTCTTAGACATCTTCATCTTTGTGATATTTGAATGATGATAGTACATTGCCAGCAACAGAGAAATTGGCATTTTGAGAGCTTCAGTCATTCATCGCAAATAGATAGGAAGCAACTAGGAAGCAACTAGGAAGCAACTAGGAAGCAACTAGGAAGCAACTAGGAAGCAACTAGGAAGCAACTAGGAAGCAACTAGGAAGCAACTAGGAAGCAACTAGGAAGCAACTAGGAAGCAACTAGGAAAGGAAGTCAGTTACTTGCTGCTCCTCTAAAGTAAATGTATCTTCAACATGCAAATTAACAGAAAAGCTCTGTATGCATAGTTTCCACTTAAAGGTCTCAAAAAAGCTACACCACCATCCCCATTATCCAAAGAAGCCTCTACCAAAGAAAGAAAAAGTAATATAGGGAAACTACTTCAGGTTCCTAGGTATGGCCAGTTTGGCTACACCAATTTATTTACTCACTCTGACTTGTCCCTGAAAAGCCTCTGGGATTACTGAAGTATAAAACAGTAGGTAAGGATCCCCACATTGGGCTACAATGCTTTTAACTGTATGGGTGAAAGGCACCTAACAAAAATATGCATTTTGTAAGACCAGAAATCCCCATTTTATACGCACATTTCTCCAAATTAGTACCAGCACTGGGAGCATGCCTTTCTGTTAATTAATTCGGCACAACCAGTGCAAGCTAAATGAGGCTTGCACGGTTCTATGGCAGCAGAGTTATCACTGGAGTAAAAAGAGCAATAGAGCACTATTGCACAGACTGTGCAGTTCTTTATCTTACAGCAAAAGAAAAATCACAAGGAAGCAACATTTCTTGTTCCCCAGACAATCAAGTCTATCTTCTAGAAGGGATAGGATGATTAACATCTGAAACCAAAGATGATGCTCTGGAGATCAGCTTTTAGGCATCCTCATCCTAGTTGCTGAATGTACTTGGGTAACCTTAAGTTAGCTTGTAAGAATCCAGTTGTACCCTAAGACCTGAGAACAATGCCTGCTGGATTTCGATGCTTAACATATTGTTTCCTGAAGCAGATCCAAGCAATACCTAAATGAGCAACAGATAAAGCGAGTCTTTTAGAGAGAATCCGCTTTGAAGAAGCAGTAAGGAAGCAGTAAAATGTGTGGAGTTCCCAGGAGTCCCCTCTCTGAGAACCTGCAGGTTTGAATCCAGACTAGCTTTCTGGCAACAGCAAGATGGTTCTTTCTGTGACCTCTAGGTCCATAAACATCTGTTTGTAAAGCAGGACAAGAACAGTGGACTCCAAGAAACAAACTGTTGGATCACTTGTTAATAGAGGAAATGCTACCACGAAAAACATTCATGCAGTTCAGTTTCAGGGTGGAAATAGACTTTGAAGGCACCTTTCAAATTTTACTGACCTTTCTCAGCTTTGCTGACTTTATCTCAACCTTAAAAAAAGGAGAAGAACCTAAGTGTTTCCTGCCAAATTCCTCGTCTCCTGTGGCTGACTAATGGATAGGGATACAGTATTCCCCATGTTTTTGCTAATCTGAAAAATACATAAGAATTCACATGCCTTGGCCTAATAAATTGAATGTGTTTCTGTGCAGATGTTCCTCTGGGTGCTACGTTAGTAACCGCTTTTTATAACGGCTGCATGGAGGTGGAGGTCAACAACAGACAGCTGGATCTGGATGAAGCCATTTCTAAACACAATGACATTAGATCTCACTCGTGCCCACTGATAATGCAGTAACCATTCAATTCTTAATTTAACTTTTTTCTTTCAGATAGAATTTGTGTAATTAGTCTCATGCCATAATGAAGCCTGTATTATGCTATTCAACATGTGCCAGGAAAATAATCAACAGCATGTTTTTCCTCTCTTTTATATAGAAGGGGGGTTGGGGGGTGTGTGAGGGAAATCCCCTCTTTTCAGCTGTAAAGAGACAATCAAGATGAAATTCTATAAGATGTTCTTTTATTCATATGAGTGATAAATCTTAAAGCTAGATTTATCTTCCATCTTCATACTATGCTCTTTATATTTAGGTTGGAGAGAGAGTTCAGGAAGTTCTGTTTAGAACCAATTTTATTTAGTTTTCATATATTAGCACCAAGCCACCAGTTGCAGGTTTTGGTCCTGTGTTTGAATCTGAACCAAACCAGTCTCATTGAACTTCTCCAAGCATTCCATACAAAGAAAAACCTCTACAGATCTTCTAATCCATGCTTGGGGAAAAGGAAAAGGAAAAAGCCCCAGCAGAATCCGGAGCCCAAGCTCTCTGTGAACATGTTTACAAGTTGTATCAGTATTGGTAAAGCAGCTTCAAACCCGAAATGTTTTTATAAGTAGCTCAATTTTTGCAGGTAGTTCTTGTTTTACTGTACCAGCTTTAATTCCTCTATCGTAGGGACCCAGCTTTGGACTTTTAAAAGACTTCTGGTTAGGTCAGGTAATTTACTTGCAAAGTCAGTTAAAATACACCCCAGGCAATTCTGGAAAACAGGAGATGGCTGGGAACAGTGTGCTCTGGTCTTCATCACAGGACGTCAAACTGGAATTTGCTAAGTAAAGCTGAGAAATTATGGCAGACATTTCTTCTATTCATGGCAAATCTAGCACTCCTCAATCCAAGCACCCTCTAATGGTCCATCATTTTCCCTTTATCTAGGTCAATTTTGCATTCACAGAGCCCCAGAAGAAATTTATTTGTAAGCCCTGTTGCAGTTGTGTTTCTGACATACTTGAAAGCCTGAATTTTGCTAGTAACGTGAGAATGTAAAGCCATATTCTGCTCAGCCACTTTAATGGAAGAGGCAATTAGAAAAATATTGTTTTTCTCAGGTGTACTTATTTCAAGCAATTTTAATATTACTTTAGCATCCTTTGAGCATTCCTTCCACTTAAAACCTCATTTTCACACAACCAGAAACCACCCTGTTCTCACCTAGTGTTTTTTTTAACCCCAAACCAAATAAATAACAAGAGGATTGCTGTAAGCGATGAATACATACTCTCATCCATCAACTGGAGAGACATTTATCTGCCAAGATTCTTGACCTGAGGTTTGCTTTCTGCACTCAGGACACTGAAGTGGAAATGTATGCGCAGAAGGATGGATTGTGGCAGTATTCATTTTGAGGATTGCCTTTCTGCAGAGATATTCCCAGTGACGTTAGCGAGGTTTCTTTCAGTGTCAAGTCATAACATTAGTGCATTGGTATTGTAGAATCTGAGCCCATCTTTCAACATTATTGCTTTGTCTAAGGTTATTGTTAACTTTACTTCCCACTTGCGTGATGTAATACAGGATTTGCTCTGACTTGCACACCAACCAGCCTCAGCAGAGTCTCAGAGTCTACCCAGCACTGATTCATATACAGCTGCTTATCACCAGCATATCTACCATACAGTTGACACCCAGGGCCTAATAACCAGTGACCTGTTAGTTCAGCTTTCTAGTATGGCATGTAAAAAATTATTTGGTTTCTCCAGAGTCCATGGAGGGGAAATAAATGCAGGAAAGTATCCCTGCCTGCTCTCCTCCCATCCCAACACACACATTCTTTGTTTGGGCCCAAGCAGATGAATAACCTGACTGAAATAAGCAGGTTTTGCACACAGGGCAGAGCTGAATCAGGACAAATACACGTGATCATTTATAGTATCTCAACAGCACCCACTGAATTCTTGAAAGCCCTTGGGTCAGTCTCTGCCTTGTACAGCAAATACAAATGATGAGAGACGAGGGACACAAAATAAAGTGTCAGCAGTACTCAGTGCTTATGTTGGCCTGTGATAATAGAAGAAAAAGGAGGTTTTGGTGGGGTTGTCTCTTGTTGTTTGTTTGGTTTTTAGGTTTTGGATTTTAAGTATAATAAATGGTATAGAGATGAAATGAAAGACAAAAAAGATCACTGCATTTTCACACACATACACCATTTCTTTCCGTTGTCACTGAATAATATTTTAGGGTTTTGTAGTTATAATGAAACCTCTGCATTTTTTATGTAAAAGTGCCTCCCTCTTGTAAGAATTAAATAAAGCCACATTTGCAAGTTTCTTTTTATTTTGGGTTGTATTTGCATATCTCTGTTCATTTTCACTGAGCAAGACTTGTCCTAGTGGAAAATGGCTTACTCAGGAGATTGTGATAATCCAGCAAAGAAATGAAGTGGCTCAAATTAATATGCTATCCAAATAGGCATCCATATTCTCTAGATAAATTTGTAAGTTTAGTAATTGTTAATATTGCCTGAGGAAATTAAGCTTTGCTTAAAACTACATGGGGAAGAAAGAAGATCAGTGAAAGCTACCGATTCCTATCTTTCCTCCTTCATTGGATGTATTTCTTTGTATTTTTAGACATAATCATTTTAGCAAGGGCTGTTCAGTGTTTATACTGAACAGCTGGGCCTGCTCTGTACTTTTCCATCTCCTGTGCACTAAGTGCTACAAATCAGCGTGTCCTAATTTCCTTGAAAATGAAATCTAGTAATGGAATTGGTTACCATTTGTGCTAGAGCAGCTTCCTGCTTAAGTGCCTGATCTGACTTGACTTTACGTACTTTAATGCCTGCATGTCTCCTGGTAGATTGCATGCAAACACCTTCACTCCAGATTAGCTCTAGAGCTGTTGCCTTCAAAGAAAGAGAGGCCAAACTCGTTGTAAATCATTCTGGTCCTGCTTATCACTGCGCAATACACTGACGCTGGTCCTTTGATGTCATTAGTCATATGCACCTGCTTAATGTTTTGTTGCCTTAGCAACCTTGTTATATCAAAATAACAACCTGATTTGGGAACAATTTCATGTTTCATCTGCCAAAAAGAGCAGTTACATTCCAAAAAGATTAGATACAAGGACAACAGCTAACACCAAAGGGGTAAGCAAGGCATCGCTTTGTGAATAAACAAAGAACTGAGATACCCAGACTGATTTTGTTCCACCTTCTTTACCGGACCACAGTCCTGCAGCAGCAGTTCAGAGCTAAGTCACCTTAGTTCCTGTCATTTTAGACAGCTGATTGCCTGACACATTGGTGCAAAAGTGCCAACAAGACACAAAAGAAATACTATTGTGTTATCATTGGAAATCAAAAGGAGCTTCTACCAAAAACTCCATCCAGAGTTGAGACCTTCACAATAACAGGGTTTACTGTTTGTTTGTTTGACAAAATGGTTCCCATCCACAAAAGGGCCATACACTCATTGTTACACTAGGTGTAGCCTGTTCTAAGGATAATTACATTTCAATAGGAATACACAAATAAGCAGCTAAGTCACACCTTGGTTCCAAATAAGGGATCTAGGATGTTGCTTACAGGCACTTAAATCTAGTGGTTTTAAATCAACTCAGCTGTATGTAATCCACAATTATGTGGCTTTAAAAAAAAAAGTTTATCTTTTTGGGGTTGTTTTTTAAGGAATTTGTAGGATCTCAGCAAATTAGGAACATGTTAAAACCACAAGTGATAAGAAACCAGTATCATGCATCCCAGGTTTGCAGAGCCAGAGATTCCACCCCCATTGCCACTGAAGATGAGGACCATGGGAATCGCAACAACATGTAAAGCAAAAGCCACAACCACCACGTCCCTCACATAAGCCCTTATGTGCATTTCGGGAAAGTCAAACGTGCAAAAACACTGTAAGAAGTGCTGTTGGCATAATGACTATTATCATACACTGACATAAGTGCATCCTATGCAGCGATCTCTGCCAGAAGGCTTTTGAAGCAGCATGATGCTTTGTTTCAGTCTCTTGAGTTTGGAAGTACCAAGAAGGCAGAAGGCCAATCCACCTTGGTGCACTGGCTTCTGTCCAGCCTAGCTGAGTGTGTGTGGAAGGACGCAAGCAAAAACCCCATCCCATTAGAAATGGCATCAACCAGAACCTCTACCCATAAAACAACACACACTCACCAAAACCCACAAGTGAACTTCATCCAGTTTTCACCTCCTTTCCTCTCTCTTACACTCCATGCCCCTGCAGACACATAAACAACTCTCTTGAAAAGCACACCTCACTTTTTAACCTCACTTGGCACTTTTACATCATCCAACATGGCAACAGTTTGCTCAAAACCAGGGCTGTGTTTCCCCACGCACACCCAAGAGCAGCTTAAACAAGGACTTTAGGCTGTCATTACAGGAGTAACCGAAGTACAAGGCTCTAGTCTGCGATGCTAGACCTGCTATAGACCAAATCTGTTGTTCACATTTCTTTATAAGCAAAACAGGTCCTTGAAACACTGAAGAATCTTGTTTTGCTTCCACAAGCTTTAACAGTTCCAAAGTAGTGCTTTGTTTCTTCATGCTCACGAATAAGCAGTGCTTCCCTTCACTCCCATCCCCCAGTTAACAGGTGAACAAGACCCAACACAATAATACACAACTCCACAGTTACAAAAAGCCATACAACTTGCTTTTCAGGAGACAAGACCAGAATCAAGCTCATTCTTCTCCAATTGGGTCAAACTTCCTCTGTAGAAGGCCCACCACAGCACTAGTGAGAGAAGCCCATGCTAACAGCAATACTGACACCCAGTATAAGTAAACTGAAGAGGTGGTGAGGGCCATGGGACTGGAGAGCAATACTTCTAGAGCTTACTAATGGCTCTATTTATGATATAAGTATTAAAGGTAAGACCTTAATTAGGACATAAAATGACCACTGTAAGACATATGCAAAGTTATATGTGAAATTATTGCAAGCTTTGGGTCACACAAACAATACTTCTGATTACCATTCAACAGTACCTTACCTTTCCAAGAGAGACTTTTCCCTTCTTCAAGTTCTGGTATGATTCCTATCAACCAAAACTCTGTTAAAACAAAAAAGAAAAGGAAAAAAAGCTATTATTAGAGCAAGCCTTAATCTCCTCTAGCCTATCACAGAGTGGCTTGATGGCTCCCACCAGCTGGCCACAGACTCCTGCTAACGCAGCCCATTGAAAAGCAATCTCCTCTTTTAAATCTGGGTGGAAGCCAGCCTTTTGCTTCAAGGGTTTCTGCTGGAGCAGAAGGTTGTGTAGATTTAACAAACCTGTTTGCCTGAAACAGGCAAACCCCATCACCTTGTAATTCAGGACTTTAGATTACCACGCTGGGCAAGAGGCGATAAGCAAGCTGCATGGATTAAGTTTGTGTCTCAGTGAAGGTTTACACAAGCTCTCACAAGTGTTTCAGAGCATTCCTAAGTAGTTCATTGGCAACTTCACAAGCTCCTCACAGTGAAGTCATTACTCTGCATTTGCTGTTTTCCACAGATGTGAACCAGGATGACATCAGGATCAGCCCCAAACTGACTTTCCATCTGCTGGCGTGGGCCAAAAACCTCAGTCCTTGGGGTGCTCCACTCCATATGGGAAAGGAGATTAGTCTGGGTCAAACAGTCAAGAGAGGGACTGGTGTCCCGTCTTCACAAGTGAAGGCTGCTTTTGTAGCCACTTAGCTTCTTAGACAAAGATAAATGAACAGTATTTCCAAGCATGCTCCATATAAAAAAGATTGTCTCTTCAAATATACAACAGATGGGAATACACATTTGAAGACGAGCACACTTTCTATAGGTCTTTTTAAAGCAAAATGAGCCTTGCATTTGCATTCACCAAACTTTATTTAAGTGGGGAAGACTTTAAAGAGACAACCCAACGAAAATTAGAAACACAGGCTGAATTTTTATCAAACCAGCAGACAGAATTTGATCCCAATCATTTGGGGCAAGATGGGTGGGTAAGCTATTTACATGTCCCTGAAAAGCCCAATCATTGATATAAGTTATTCATTATTTATAATAGTTATATATTTATATATTATTTATATATTATACTACAATAATATTATATTATTATTATTATTATTTTAATTATCATATTGGTGTTGTAAAGCAGGTAACTTTAGTGTTCATGCTCTGTAGCAATCTTTCTTTGGAGCTCGCTTTGGACTTTTACCAACGGTGAAGATACCAGGAGTCCCAGGTTCCCCACCACTAATGATACCAGCAGTTATTCATTCAGCAGTTCCTTGCTCTCTTTCAGGTGTCCTGATGTCATTAGCTGACGCTGGTGAAGCAGAGCTATGACCGATGATCTCAAGAGCTGAAAATGTAGTTCAGCTCATCTACAACAAAGTAAGGACAAACATAGTTCAAATGTCCAGCTACTGCCGGAAGCCTGAAGAAACTGATGCTAACCAAGGATGAAATCGGTTTAATCAGTCTTACTTTATACCCCATTGTAGGGCTTGATCTGAAAAACACCCTCCACTCCCCCAAAAAAACCCCAACCGTGAAACTTTAAATATGGACATCAGTTCCTCAGGAATATGCACAACGAATACTCAACAGATCCCAAAACACTTTGTGCCTTTGCCCAGAGCCAATTGTTTTTAATTCATTATGTGCATGGATTTTTCTGCTGCTAATGTTGGGTTTAACTCCTAAATTGAGGAGAGTGTTTATATGGGCAGGTGTCAAAACAATACATGAAGGAATGACCTCTAAGGCTGCAAAGGGACATTAGGCATCCACCTGCTGTTGAAGGTCAACCACGCCACTACCTCTCATGCCTCTTTAAATCTATCTTGTGACACAGCCAGAAGAACCTGATCTACACACAGTACCTCAAAGCCAAGATTTAAACTATGTGCTATGCTTTACCAGGATAGAGATCTACCAGGGTACAAGCGGAGAGGTTTATGCCTGCAGTCAGAGGAGAAAAGCAATAGGTTTAAAGATTGTCTGACTTCAAACAAAAATAAAACCTCTTGTGACAGTACTGCATTGGGAAATCAATTTTACTCTGCCTCTGCTAAGTATGATGTACTCCCAGAGAGAGAGAGCAACTTTCCAGACAATCCAGAAACCCGATGACTTCCCATGTCTGTTGTACATTGTACTGTATGGAATGTGTAGCGTGATGTGTTGATTGGCACATATTCTTACAGCAATTCTGCATCTTCATATATTAGCTACAAGGCTTTGTCTGCTCAATGACTTTGGCTTTGTGCTGCTGGTCACAAGGTTGACTTTTCACTAGAGCATAATGCCAGTTTTGTTACCTTGCTTTATGGGGCAAAAGCTAATCCTGCTCCCAACCCTTTTATTTTCCCTTTATAGCAAGAAAAGTCTTTTCCACTCTCCTGAAAGCAAATTCCCTATTCTCTGTCAGTCCCCTCCTTCCATGCATTAGGTTTCCCATCCATCATCCGCACCAGTGGAGGCAGATCCATGGATGCGCTGCTCCTCACTGAACATTCACACAGTTCATGTGAGTACAAATGAAGCAGTTTGGGATTCCAGTCAATGTATGTGGCTGGCCTGCTTAGCTTAGCAATAAGATAATGGCTATGGCAGCTCCCAGTGGAGCAGCTTCACTTGCAGTGTACAAGGCACCATGGGTTCCTCCAGGCTCAGCTTCCACCTGCTCTGCGGAGCCTGCCACTGGTTTTCAGTTACCAATTCCATTGCTGTTTCATAAACCAGAAAAGAATCTGCGCCTCTTTCTTATGACTGGATTGGTCCTATAGGATCCTACCTATACCTCTGCATTTGTAAAACCTCATTTCTAGCCCTTTCATTCAATTATTCCCATCTCCCAGCTCTTCAAGTCTCCTCATGCTGCTCAGTGCCTACCTGAGCCTCCTTTTCTGATTCTTGACATTTCCCTGCCTCTGTTGTTGGTCACAAAGTGGGATTCAAAGCACTTGGTGCCATCCAACAACATTTTAGTCCTAACGCTCAGATTATATAGCCCTGTGAGCGGTGCTTGCACTTATGGGAGAACATGATCACCTGCTGTTCCCCCAGATCAGTCCCTGGTCCATTAGAAGGGGATGTCCTGGTTCTGGGGTTGCTCACAGATGTTGTATCCCTCTGTGATGCAGTTTTGAAGGGAGAGGCATTAGCTACCATGGAGAGCTTGAACTTCGAGCGCTTGCAGGACAGTGACAGAGCAGCGAGGCTCCTGCCTGGCCCTCTGAGGTGAAATGGCCAGCTGTTGTTGAATTCAGGTCTGGCTCCGGACTCACCTTGATAGCAGCACTTCCATCTAGTCTGTGTGCAAGGAGCTGATGGTGCTGTGACTTCACGGAGACCAGGGTCTGCTTTCAGGTTCTCCATCACTGTTTTGGGGGAACTTCTGTTCCTTCACTTGATGGGTTGAGCCCTTGCTTCAGAAAACAGAGGTCTTGTCTTGACCCTTCCAATGCTCTATTCCCCTAGCGAAAAGGGACCCCAATGTCAACATTGGCGTCAGACAGACTCCTGCATAGCACTGCAGGGGAGAAGCGTTCTCCTGCTGCTGACCCTTTGGAGCCTATTGTTGGTTTAAGTGCTGTTCTCCAACAAATACCTGGAAAAAGCGTGTGGTTTGGATCCATTGCTGGAAACAATCTGTAGATGTTTCCATCTCTTTTTGTTACAGTTTGCTGGTCGCGCAAATTGTGTTGTTACTGTACTTATTAAACATCTCATTATCTGCTTTGGAACATCACCACCAGCCCTGCCCTCTGCTTCTCCTACCTGCTGAGGGCAGAGAAAGAGAATTAAGCAAAATACTCTGATTCTTCCAGGAAACACACATCCGAAGCTGATGGTCTTACAGGGATGCCGAGCAGCTGTTTGTTTATTATTCCTCTGGAAATCTTTGTCTTCTTTCCAATAAAACACTTTCTGTCATAGGTTCGCTACACTTCCCTAAGACTGGGGCACTGGTTTTCATTTGTATTCTCTGTTTCCTGGCCAAACATTGCATTACAACCAGAGGGAGCTTGCAAGAATGTAGCAGCATATTGGGGTGGAAAATAAACATTCGAGGGATATTGCAAGTATTTCCAAAGCAAGCAGTACACCCGCAGCAGGGTCAGAATTGAAGTTCATCTGAAAGGGAAGACAAACACGTCTGTTTGAGACAGCACAAATAAGGTTTCTTCTACAAAGCTCTCTGCGCTGTGGGGTGGGGGAGCTGCTGCTTACAACACGACAAAAGAGGGGGCCCTATTAAGATATAGTAAGATATATTAGTATATTAAGATATATTAAGATATATTTTAGGGACTGTAGTGATAGGACAAGGGGTAATGAGTTAAAACTTAAACAGGGGAAGTTTAGATTGGATATAAGGAAGAAGTTCTTTACTGTGAGGGTGGTGAGGCACTGGAATGGGTTGCCCAGGGAGGTTGTGAGTGCTCCATCCCTGGCGGTGTTCAAGGCCAGGTTGGACAGAGCCTTGGGTGCCATGGTTTAGTGTGAGGTGTCCCTGCCCATGGCAGGAGGTTGGAACTGGATGATCTTGAGGTCCTTTCCAACCCGAACTATTCTATGATTCTATGAATCTACATTAAGATAAATTAATACATTAAGATATAATAATACTTAAGATATAAGTGCACATCTGCCGTTGTAGCACTTCCGTCTGCATAGATCAGCTGCAGCAACGTGGCCACTCAGCCCCTCTGCGTTGGCCTCGTTGGTCAAAAATGTTTAATTAAGATACTAAACCCAATGAGAAATGGATGTTTCTCACACGGCTAACTGCTGACGTGCTGCCAGTGGAGCGTGTACGTGTGGGCAATCAGCTATTTTAAGGACAAAATACCCCCTTCAAGTGCCCCTGGACAATTCCTACCTTATCTGACAAAAGTCCTTTCATGTCAAACTGCTCTATTTTGGTTGACCTATTGCCAGTTTCTTACTTAATGCTCCACTATAATGTGATACACCAGACCTTAAAGAAATGCTTGTATTGATTACGGGCATGTAAGCTGTTAAAGACAGCATGGTCATCATGGATGACACACAGGCTAGGCTTATATAAGATATTTGCTAGTACAGTTATCAGCCAGGCAACACCAACATGGATTTTGATAGTCTCTTCACAAGCTTGTTGCTGGTGACCTGCACTTTTTCCCTGGGGATCAGTTGATCTGTCCATTTCCTGTTCCATAAATCAGCTTTCCAGAAATAAAGTCACTCTTCTACAGGTTATGCACAGCCTGCTGTAGAGAAAAAGCACATGCATGCATTGCTACCTTTGAAAACCCACCTTGATTTTCCTCCAAAATGCTTTTTATTGCATCGCAAATGAAATTGGGGAAAGCAAAGGAATCACACAGAGATGGGAATATCATGGAATTCAGCTTTGGGGGAAACATGATGCTGTGTTTAAAGATGGTTCTTATAGGTGGAGAGCTGGGCTTTGGGTCTCCTGGGCACTAGCCCCTCTTCCTCAGGTGGTGGACGGCCCGAGGGCACCTGCCTAGCTAAGGAGCTCCAAGGGCAGCCTAATATATCGCTAGATGAGGTGTTAGGTCCTCTACCTGGGAATTCCCAGTCAACCCCAGCTGAAAGAGACCAGGACGCTGGTGGGGTGAGGAGGAGTGAAACGGGGCAGAGCTTTGGCGTAACGAGGCCAGGCCTTATTAAACCCGTCCCGAGCACGCCGCAAAGGCTCGTTACGCCGTTTGAAGGCTTCGCTTTGCCCAGTTCTCCCGGGTCAGGAGCACCAACGCTCACGGAAATCCTCCTTTCGACACGCACAACCGGCGGCGCGGCTCGGGCAGCGCCTGCAGCAGGCACCGGGAGCCGCGGGGTGGCGCTGCGGCACCGGGAGAGCCCGGTCCGCCTCCTCCTCCTCGTCCTCCTCCTCCTCGTCCTCCTCCTCCTCCTCCTCCTCCTCCTCCTCCTCCTAGACCCCCTCCGATAACGGCGGTCGCTGCTTCGTACGGAAACGCTGCCGGGATAAACGGGCTGAGTTTCATCTTCCAGAGCAGTTACAGTGCAAATCACAGCCAGACTCGGGCGGTCCTGTACGCGCACAGCGAACTGATGGGGTTTGGTTGGTTGGTTTATGGCCAACAGGATTCCTCCCCCACCCTTGTAAATCGTAGGCATTTAGTTTGGGTGAACATCTGGAATGGCGTTTGGAGGCTGCGTGGAGTGGCTGCAGCACATCTGGAGTGATCCGGTAAAGTCATCCCCCCTTCCACTGGTTGTGTTGTCTTTGAATTAAAGGGAATGAGGAAGGTTCTACCTCAGGGATTTAATAATTACAAGTCATAAAACAAGGGGAAAAACCCCTATAACTTGCAAATAAGGGTAAAAGCAAAGGATTCATTGGTCTGGATAGATATGATCTTCATAAATCAAGCTGCCCCATCCCTGGCAGTGTTCAAGGCCGGGTTGGACAGGGCTTGGATCAACCTGCTCGAGTGGAAGGTGTCCCTTCCTGTGGCAGAGGGCTTGGAACTAAATGATCTTAAAGGTCCCTTCTAAACCAAACCCTTCTATGACTGTAAGTATATCAGGCAGGAACTACTTACTGTTCGTTTTTAGCTAACCCAAAATGACACATAAAAAAGAATCAGCAATGTACACTGATGGTGATCTCAGGTAAGTGGTGGACCCTCTGCAGTTATATTTCAAAGTGTCTCTAAATGATTTGGTCATTCTCAAAGGCAATCCTAGCACTCACAGCAGCCAAAATAAAGGTTTTTTATCTGACTGTAAAGGGGGCTGAAAGCAGTTGCTCAAGGTATAACAAAGGCAATAACCACTTGGAGATGCTCATTTACATGAGCATCCACACACTATTATGGATGCTATTGACGCAGTTACGTGGCTCATGTACAATGAGCCATGATGCAATTACATGGCTCCATACGCTATTCAAGACAGAAGCAAAAACAGAAAAAGAGAGAGGCAAAGAGGTGTATTAAGAGATCAGACATCAGTGTTTAAGATCCTGTTATGGCCAGGTGGATTCCCATCCACCATTTCTGGTAAGGGTCTCCTATATGTTCAGATAGGTCTATCAAACGTTTCTAGCTAGAACCAACTAACCCCTTTCTGAAAGCTATGCCAAGACCCTGGTGTGAAAAGCAAAAGCAAACCCTAACTCAAAATGAAAGCAGCAAGTCCACATGTTACCATCAACAGCATTCTCTGTGGTCAGAATGCACTGGGATGAAAAGAGCACATCTGCTTTGTATCAACAGGCATTTTGGGCAACATCTTCACATGCAAAACCCTCTCTAAAGCCATAGCCCTGTGCCACACAGACGGTGAGAGTTTTGCTGCACAGTAGTCAGAGTTTTGACTGTGCTGTTATTGAACACAGCCTTACCAACATAGGTCTTACTTATTCACAGGTTGTAGGGATGTTCATGTGTAGTCTGTTTATTCCAGTGACTGTAAAAATAGAGGGCAAAAAAGGCCACATGAAGTAACTGTCTATGCAGAACCTTAGGACATACAAGAGGTGCAGAATGGGTTTTTACGCTCAAATGTGTTTCAGTCCCCTACATGCAGGTGGCAGATTTTGCACCAAGGAATGGAAAAGGGAATGTTGAGGGAAAGAGGAGATGAATTCACAGATCTAGGCTTTTTCATTGCTTTCCAGAGCTCCAAAGGGACCCCGGGAAATGCGATATAAACTGGCTGTTCTGACTTAATGCTGCTGAGCAGGCAGGGACCAGGTGGCCCTTCTATGTCTTTACCAAAAATATCACTTACAATAACCTTAATCCTTATTTTTCCCCTGAGTACCAGGGATAGGGAACAGGGCTGAGGCCAGCCTTTCAAACCAACCACACTAATACAACAGGGAAGTGGAAACACCAGCTTTTCTCCAGACATATGAACCACCAAATGCCTCACAGTCCCTGTTCGACTTTTAGGTAGTGCTACTTCTTCCTCTCCTCTCCCTATGACAACAGTGCAGTACATGAATCTGATTTTGACTGAAGGACCTGTTCAGGTTTCAAGCAAGAACAGAAGGCAGTCTACTGTCAAAAGTTAATGGTAAACCCCCTGAATTTGAAACAGTTATCCTGGTTGTCTTGAAGCCTTTTAGAATAGCAATATTAGATACAGAATGTCATAGATCTCTAAGGCTGACTTCAGTGCTAAGATGCAGGAAGAGCTGACGGCTCTTTGAATTTCTTTAGAGCTTCTACATGATCGCACACTTACAGCAATCCTGCTGCACGCTGTCCCTGGTGTTGTGTTGATTTATTCTCATCCCCTTTACTATCAAACCACTTCAGCATCAGCAGTTCTTAGAGAGAGTCCCCAACAACTGCCTCCAACAGGGAAAGTTCCTTGAGCCCCTCCATAATGAACATTCACAAGTGTAATACTTTGACGCTTTTATGCTATAGCCTTGTCCTTCTATAGTGGTCTTTTTACATCTCAGTAATATATTGGCCCCATCAACTTGCTGGCAAACTTCCTGCTTATGATGCATTTAAAAGAAAAGTTTTTATTGTTAGATTTTGCACCCTTGCTCCACAGAATCTTTTTTTGGCCCGCTTTATTATAGCTTCCATTTAGCCTGCCAGAAGGTTTATTATCTTTCTATGTTCTTTATTTGGACTTCCACTTACTGAAGGTTGTCTTTCTTTACTTCTAATCACCTCCTTAACTTTGCTTTTAGCGATGCTGGCTAATCTTCTTGTCCCCAGTTCTCTTAGATTTCAGGAGTATTGGACCAGACTCCAAACACTCTCTCTGCAAATGCCCAAAGAAATTACCAAAGTTCTCAAAAGCTACCAAAATCCTTCCCCCCCCCCCCCCCCCATTTAAATAAAATCTGAAACTTTAAAGCATGCCCACCCTGTAGCAGCAAACTGAGGTTCAAAGTAACTTGCTCCCTCTTAGATCGCCCCTAAAGTCATCATAGTTTTCCAGGATGAAAATAGAAGCATCTGAAAAGCCGATGGGGAATACCTTTCATGTGGGGAGCCCCAGGAGGCAGAAAGATTTTAGGTATGAGATTGAGTTCTTCAATATGCAAAACATCTCCTTGCAGGTCTAAAAAAGGTTTAATCAGATCTTATGAAGTGATGCAAGTTCAAAGAACTTAACATGAGCGTGTACTGCAGTGCTTGGCAAAAGTACTGTGATGTTGATAATGCAGGAAGCTCTGAAGTGAATAATTCTCAAAGCATGTGCATGGAGCTCACAAAGACTGTGCCCTTAAAACAGTGGTCGAGAGGGAACGTGTGATTTAGTAAATCAGTCAAGCAGTGAGCTTTCATCTTCGGGGCCCTGGTTTGTGACTTACTTAAGGCGTTAATTATAAATGTCTTGGGTATCCGTTCCTCACTTAATTAATCTCCACACTTACGTGAAGTGTGAATCCAGATTGTAACCAAAGCTCTTCTAGCACAGATGGCCTCAGCTGACTGGAGGAGAAGGAAAGCTGCTTTGGGATGCAGACATGGCAGAAAGACAGCTCACACCTAAAGGCTTACAAATAATCGTGCGCCAGATTTTGCTTTTTATCTTAGCAGTGATCTTCCAAGTCTGGGGATCCTGATCTGAACAGGGATCCTCAAAACTCCTGCACAGTGTGAATTCCCATCAAAGAAGGTTTTGCAGGATTCAATGCACACCTATTCCGCAGACTTTTCTTAGTAGCTCATGCTGATCCATAAGGTGCCTAGACCTGTGTTGTTAACCAAGCAAGACGGTTTAAGGGTAGCGTGGGTCATCTAACTGTATTGTCATATAACATATATTGTCATATAACTGTCTTGTCATATAACATATATTGTCATATAACTGTCTTGTGCCACATACCTTATGATGTCTGGTTCTTCATTGCGCAGTGGTGTTAAATCTTTGATTCAAAGGATGTCGTCCACTGAAACTTCGTTGATGGAAAGAAAAGGAAGCTGAAAACAATAAGAAAGGTTATACGAAGATGAGAGAGAACAGAGATAGCGGAAGAACCAGGGACCAAATAGAGAAATAGGTCCTGGAGGAAAAAGGAAAGAAATACAAAATGCAGCAGAAATATCAAAGGCGATTAGATTGATTTAAATGCTTCAGAACCTGGACTTTTCTCATAAAGTACATTAAATGGAGAAACACGGGCAAACCTGATTTGTTTCACTGCACTACACAAAGCACTTGCTAATTAAAAATCAAAACTTAGATTTCTGTGCACATCCTGGTCTTGTTATCTGTGTAACTCGATTTTTAAAGATCTTTGATGTCCTCCAGCGATGAGTTCATATAACAGTAAAGCATCAGCGGATTAAAAACCATACAAAACAAAAAGCTTTTTATTTTACCATTGTTCTTTTCAACCAACTGCAGCATGAACATTCTTCCTATGATTAGTTTAGCACGTGAGTTAAAGGTATAATTCTATAATGAACTCATCAGGTTATGGGAGTATCTATGTCAATCATTTATGCAATCTGTTATTATTGAAAATGTAGAGAGGCACACACGTTATTGCAAAGCACTATGAGCCACTATAGCAGCATTTAAACATTAGATGGTAGTAGTCATTTCAGCTTTTTAAGACTTTTCTGGTTTAGTTGTTCTGCACACAGCCAAGCTTTAATGAAGTCTGCAGTTAACAGAGGCACCACAGGACAAGCCATGCCTGGGTCATTGGTCACTGTTTCAATTTGCACGTTCCTATGTGTCTATCTTCTAGAGTGCTACAGAGCAACAGTTTTCAGAAGTTAAGATATTATAGATCAGGGATTATCATATGGAATATATGACTGTTCCCCCCCAAACGATGGACAGTGTATCTCAGATGGCACAATCTTTCCCTGCAGACTCACTGAATTTGGCCCCGTAACTCCAGGTGTATGTCATGCATGATGAGTAGTCATAGATTTAACATCCTTAGTCCAGTTTCACTTCTGCTCAACATTCTCACTGGATAAAGTGTAGTTAAATAACTAAGTAGAAAATACTACTATTGAATGGAAATACGAATAGTTTTATCACAGAGATTTGTTTCCTGTAAAAACTGTGCAAGTTTTGCTGGTTACAGTAAAGCTATAGTTTTTCATTATTCTAATAGAGGATAAAACAACTTTTCCACTTTAAGCAGAACTAAACGTGTTGCAGAAGCATCTGTTTATAATTGTCAGAGGTCTGGCTTCACAGCAAGTGTGAAATCACTAATAACTAACATACCTGCAAATTCCAGTCACCTTTTTATATAGAAACAAGCCGGCTGATCATGCAGAAGTACAGTGTGGAATAAAAGGCAAAGGTTTTGCCACCAAGGACCTGGTTCATCAGATAACCGAGAAGAAATATGTTTTGCAGAAATACAATTGTTATTAAAACACAATAAAATACACATCTGCCATATCACCTCAAGGTTGTTGAAAAAGATTGGAAATGTGCTGCTTAAGAGCTTAACACTGGATCCCAAATAGATAGCATCTCTTTTTACTTCATTTCAAACTTCTGATTTGGGTTTGATTTCCTAGCTTTTAGTGACTGCCTTTGAGTTGTGAACTCTTAAGAATGCTGTTATTTTTATCTTCTTTCCAGTGAAAGGTAGCCAAAACCTAGCTTTGTATATCTAATTTTGTCTCATTGCTGTTAGCTCTGTGCATGCACATACCTATAGAGGATCATAGCTTCATCTGGCTCCTATGGACCCAAAGTGCTCCAGAGGAACAATTTCAAATGTACTTCAAATTACCTTTAGGACTTTTTTGATGCAAAACCATAAAGTTCCAGCTGCATTGTAAAATCACAAAGCTAACGTGAACCTCAATTTTATTTTGCTTGGAACCCAATGGGCAATCCTTGGTTCAGAAATTAACTAGATGAAGAATCACAAATTCACGTCTCTTGTGGATCCCCAACAATTCACGTGTGGCTCAAGCATGCAGGCAAAGTCGTGTAACAGCAACAGTGTCTTGGTAGTGCCAGTCCTATGGTAATCCACACACCAAGTGGGTTGATGAACAACGTAATGGGAAGCATTTACTCGGATCGTTGGTTCATACCGCCTGAAGAAGGTGGTGCTTCTTCAGAGCGCTGCTGGTAGCTCCCATGTGACAAAGCTTTCCTGGAGTGCTCTTCCCAGGTTTGGCTTTCTGACTCTCAGTTCCTTCAAAAGCTCTTCATCATATTCCTAAACATCAAAACAAGCTGTTTGCTACCCCACTGGGTAGGTCTTCCATTTTGGTTTTGACCCTGAACCAAGTAAAAATCATGTATCAATACGGATCTTGCTTGACATGAAAATGTGCAGTATCCACTAAAAGCACTAGCTCCTTAAGAAGGAAACAAAAAAGAAAAAAGGTACAAAATACGCTAAGACTGTGTTTTCTGCGTGCCCTGATGTAAAGTGTGAAGACTCTGCGAGTTAGATTGCTACGGGGACTTAGAAGACTACAGAATGTGTGGGACATGGGGAGATAAAACACTTTTATCACTTAATCTGGAAAGCTAACGTGACTTCCCATTCTACACAGGGAAAACATGCAGGAGACACTCTTAAGATAAATAAAGCTTCATGCAAATGAGTAGATGGCTCAAACCAAAAGACTGTCTATTTTTTTTTACCCTTAAATGGGTTATACTGAAGTGTCACTCACCAAAATACAACTTCTCAAACAGTTCATGCAGTCCATCCAAAACATGGACCAAAATCCCCCAGTCTTCATGAACATTTTCTTTTCAAGTCCACACTTGTGCCTGTTTTGTGAGGCAGGCAGACGGGTGTAATACTGCAGGGATGTTGGTAGAGGTGGCAGCTTAAGAGCCATCACTGTGTAATTTGACAGACCTTTCAATTGCACTGCTTCCTGATGGGGATAGACGTCTGATGGCCTTATTTCCATATGACAGCAGTGGATATTTTAATAACCACATCATTTTTCACCACCAGGCTATGAATATTCAATAAAAATATTTCCTGAATTATTTCTTATCCTGGCCTTTTTTCCTTCCAAATGAAATTTAAAAGAAAATGAGGAAAAAACCTCACAGCTGCTTGCTCTAATTCCCATTTTCTAACTTCATTGCCCACTGTTTTGCATGAGAAATATGCAGGACAATGCATATTTCTGTATACAAGAAATCCTGGGTTGCAGCTACCAGATTTCACATTTTGTTCTGCTCCAAATGCTCACTGTTAAGGACTTAAAAGAGGCCCCAAAAGCAGTCACCACCACTGCTGTACCCATCATGTTAATCTCTCCTTTGTGGCTGCTGTTTGACAGAGTACAAAGGATGGTGTAAATTGTACTAGCATGGCACTATGAAAAGAAGCTTCAGTACAAACTGAATCAGGAAAATATTGCTTTCATTCCTTTATTATTCCTTTCATTCTGGTGACTGCGGGAGCACAGGAACCTAGGTCTGTGTTGATGCCCAGCTGCTGTCCCTGAAGATTTATACTTAGGCAATGATGCAATGATGTCAGCCTTGGTTTACCTCTACAGTGCCACCATATAAAGATTAGGGCTATTGATGTAGCACCTTCCAGGGACTACAGATATTTAGGATCTGGAATGATTTCTATAGAAGTCAATGGAATTCTTACTTTTATTCTGACTTTAATGGACCAGGTTCAAGGATGGGAAAGAAACGGTTTTGGTTTTGTGAGCGCTTTCGGCCTATTCCGATCTCCGCTATGTTTTTTACTATTTTCCAAGCATTTAACAGGAACAAATATTTGCATAGGTGTTGCACAACTGTGCTATGGGGAAATGCTCAACTGCAAAATCAACTGCATTCCTGACAAATTGTAATTACTGCCCAGGAGAGGGAACACCAAGAAGCTGCTTCCTCTCCGTTGTGGGAACCAGGCCTGTGCTGTGCACCTGATCCGAAAAAAAAAAAAAAAAAGAGGGAAATAAATCCCCCAAATAAAACAAAAAAAAAAAAAAAAAATGGGTTTCCCACAACCAGAGGACTCGCACAGATTCACACCAACATATTCGGGATTCCAGGCTTCTGCGCAGATGTCAGATACGGGACTGGGATAAGAGCCACCAGTGCCTGGTAACTGTGGTTACGTGAGCTGATGTAAAGAAAACGTGAGATTAGAAGCGCTCTGCCAGATCTAGAGGCCAGAAGTATCCCTCCTGTTTACCTAAAGTAATCCCTTTCAATTCCATGATGTGGCTCCAAATACACCTAACACATGCAAAGGGCAGGATCTGGCCTCTTCATGTCTTGCTTTTTCCACAGTGATGTATCAAGAGTTTAAAAGATGTCACCATCATCTCAAAACGTTAAAAATACCCAACTATACGTCAAGCCTCAAAATTCCTGAGATTGCTAAAAAATAGACTTAAAAACAATAACCACTTGGGTCTTTTAAGTTACGCACCCCCTTTCACAGGACGGAAAGTTCATGTGTTTCTGATACGTCTATGGAAGGGCCAAAAACACATATCGTTTCCACTAAATTCTGAGATTCTCAGGTGAAAACCAGCCTGCAGTCCATGTTATGAAATCCATGGAGCTGGAGGACTCAGCCAGGTGACAGACTCAGTCAGATGAGAGCAAGAGGTGGGTGGCCAGCCTGAGTTAGTAGGGGCTGATTCTTCTTTACAGCTAGAGAAAAACAAGTTGGAGCCAGGGCGTTCATTGCAGAGTAAGCATGACTCGAGATCATATTCATACCAGGTGCTCCTGCATCCTGCCATCCCCCTCACCTACCCCAACACGTATATTTCCCCTCATCCGGGCTCTTGCCAGGCTGACGGTGATCAATGTGCTCTTCCCTTCATGTCCATGCTCCTACCAGGGCCTGCCCAGCTCCCTGAAGGCGCAGGGTCTCTTTCCATGGAAATGGGAGCACAGTCACAACGTGAGGCCCCAAAGCCCCTGTGATGATCCTCTCCCCTTCTCCGCAAGCTGGGGCTTACACACCCCATATGCCAAAGCTCAAGCCTATCAACTTACAAACAGCCCTCCAGGCCAAAAATGAGAGTTGAGGAACACAAACTGCTTCTGTGAAGGGGTCTTCAATAAAAGACAGGTACATGTGAGATATAAGGCTGTGGATCAATAAAATAGGCACATTTCTTTCTGTTTCCTCACCAAAGTGGAGTATCCTTGGGCTCAGAGCAAAGTCCTAATCACTATGAATCACTATATACAACCGACCACTATATAAAATCACTATATTGAATCACTATAGACAACCAGCCTGTCAGTCTCTCCTCTGTCCCAGTCAATTGTCTTTGATCTTGTCTGAACATGCACTTAAATGAAAACAAGTTCATCGTATGAAGATAGGCTGAGAAAGTTGGGGCTGTTCAGCATGGAGAAGAGAAGCATAGCAGACTTACAGTAACTGAAGGGGGCTATAGGGATGCTGCGGAGGGACTCTTCATTAGGGACTGTAGTGACAGGACGAGAGGTAACGGGTTAAAACTTAAACAAGGGAAATTTAGATTGGATATAAGGAGGAAATTCTTTCCTGTTAGGGTGGTGAGGCACTGGAATGGGTTGCCCAGGGAGATTGTGAGTGCTCCATCCCTGGCGGTGTTCAAGGCCAGGTTGGATGAAGCCTTGGGTGAGATGGTTTAGTGTGAGGTGTCCCTGCCCCTGGCAGGGGGGTTGGAACTGGAGGATCTTGAGGTCCTTTCCAGCCCTAACTGTTCTATGATTCTAGAAGTTCCTTAGCTCCTCCTCCCTGAGGTACCTTTTCCTTCAAAACCAGGAGGCTTTGGCTCTCCAGCCACTCCTGATGTTTCATTTCTATTATCTGTGGGGGAAGATGGATACAATCTCTACCTGTCCACCTCTTGGAGAAGCTGCAGGAATCAGTTCTCATAGCTTCAGCCAATTGCTTGCCCTCTACCTCGGTTTCTAACTAAGCATGGGATGAGTAAGGCTCACTGGTACAGCATAACCCTCAGCTTCTCATCTGGGAAAAGATCAGAACCAAGACTAGCATGCTTTACCAATTGCTATTGGAGCCATGCTGAAAACCTACCTGTATCATATAGACATCAAAAGCTTCCCAATTGGACTAAGGTTGAGAAAATGGGCTTTTTCTGACACATCACTACAGCCTCTTTCACCAAACAGTTCTCATGTCTCTATAATATCCCCATTCAGAAAGGCTCAGACACTACAGGAATCTGTTATGTAGTTATCCTCACGGTTTTCCAGAAGCAGGGAAGCGTGCCTTTGGAATAGATGGGAAACTAGGTGCAGAGAGGCGGAGCAGCACACCAAAGGGCACACAGGACACCTGTAGGGTAGCAGATCAGGCTCTGAGAGGCCACTCTTAAGCACCTGAGCCACTCAAACACTCCTTCAGTCAGGTTTGGAGCCAAGAAATTACATCTGAACACCCTTTTAACAAAAACAAAACCAGGTAAAGCTTTCAGATCTTGAAAATCAGATCTATAGATCCAAGACTCAAGCCTTAACTCTCCACAGAAGCTCAGTTTGCTCCAGTTTCGGTCATGGACAGCTAAAATGTTCTGGGCCACATCCTCCACTCATTCAACCTTGCACAGTATCAGTAAATCAAGACAGCTTCACCAAAGGCTTGCCTGCATATCTTGCTTATTTCTCATTCCTTGGATATGAGACTGAATCGTGTAAAGCGGAAAAAAGGCAACACTGCTGGTGAAAAAGGGAAAGAGAAGTTAGAGGATCAATGCCATTTCCCCCTCCCCACATTCTGCAAAATCTTGCTTTTGCTAACGTATTACTTCAGCAAATGAATGGAGCATGGGTTGCTTTTAGGATGAAGTTCAGCCTCCACCTGTAGTTGATAGCTGGACCAATTCTCAAGTGCAGCCAGTCTGTTAGCACTCATAACTTGTCCTTCAATGCAAAAATACACCAAAGACAATAGGGAATTCAGACTTTGGGCTGGATAACAAGTATTTAAATAGCTTTCCAACTCAATGAGGCATTTTAAGCTCTTCATTATCAGTAATTGCGCAAGAAGTAGAGGTCACGACCACAAATTTCACAGAGCTGAAAGAGGCAGGATTCAAAATGAATTTAAAATTAGAAAATCAGATTGTACATTAACACAAGAGGCACATAGATAGAAGCTATTGCTACTGTGATTCATCTTGAAAAATTAATTGCCTTTTTTTTCCTTATGTTGCTTTTTTGCACTTTTGACTGCTAAAGCACTAAAGTTTTAGGTCTGAGGTGCTATTAACAGGACTCAGTGAGGTAAATGAAAAGCAACATCACGTTGAATTAGCCCTGTAAATTATCACGCAACTGTTCATTTATGATTTCAGACAGAGAACAACAGAAATCCTGCCTTTAGGCAAACGAGATCTTTCCCTCATTGCTCTTATCTGAAGCAGTCAGTCAAGCCAAGCCAGAAAGAGCTAGAGATTTTGGTTACTGATGTAGAAACCAAAGTTCTGTATCCCAAAAGTGCTTCCGTGGAGGTGGATTCTGAGCAGCAACGTTTATAGGATCATAGCCCTCATGTAAGATACTGCCTTTCCCCCCAGTAATATTCCAGGAGTAGCACCAGAAGAGCTGTAACACAGCCGGAGGCCCTTGGAAACCATTCTGATTTACTGCAGTAGCTGCAGACAGTACAGTGAAACTGACCTTCGTGCTCCTTTGAGAGCAAGCCTGTGCTTAGAAAATTCATCTTTCATTTTCGCACCGCATGGGTCAGAATCCCTGAGGACCGAGGACTTTCAAAATGCCATGTACCTACCCTTCGAAGGGTCACAGTGTATAAAGCCAGCCCCAGCGCTCAGTGTGAGTGCCGATGCAGGGCTTTCCACCCAGCATGCTTCCTCGCTCCAGGGCAGCTATAACCTCATTAAGAACAAATGCTGATTGTGCACATGCACAAACGTTGAGGAGGTTGAAGGCAGGCAAAGACTTCTTGAGCCTTTGCCCCATGGCTTGCATCTCTGTAGAGCCAAGCTACATATTGGCTGCCCAGATCAAATTCCTAAGAGACATTTGAACCTTTAACTAAGCAAATTTTCATGGAGAGATATAATCAAAGGCATTTATCAAGACAGAAGTACCTTACTGATAGGAGACATGGAAGCGTTATTTCCCTCCAGGAGAAGGGCAACCTGTTTGATTTTACAAGCATAGAGGTCCTTCAGAGAGCAACCAGGTCACCTGTAATGGGCCTCTTATCTAAATGTCACTACCATCCACCCAGACAAACATCAGACATTCTAGGTTGGCAGTGCTGAATAAGGAAGTGCACATTAGTTTTCTATATTCATGCTTGACTCAGCAGTTGAGAGTCTCAAATGGACTGAGCAAGTCAGGAACATCTATTTGAAACCATCGTCAGGACATGCTCCAAAATCACAGAACAAACTGAACATCTTGCTTTGCAAGAATCGGAAGAGGCCAAATCCTCAGCAAACTGCTAACAAGTGAATCACAGAATCATAGAATGGTTTAGGTTGGAAAGGACCTTAAAGTTCATCCAGTTCCAACCTCCTGCCATGGGCAGGGACACCTTCCACTAGACCAAGTTGCTCCAAGCCCCATCCAACCTGGCCTTGAACACTGCCAAGGATGGGGCAGCCACAGCTTCTCTGGTCACCCTTTGCCAGCTCCTCAGCAAAAGTGAAACTCATTTGGCTTTGAGAGTGATTCACTGATTTCTAGCAGCTGCCCAGCTGTCCATAATGGCTTTCAAATACACTGTGTTATTAAGATGGAAGTCACAGTATATTCTTACAGAGCTGCAGAGGCTGCAATCTCGTGTTCAAGCTGCGGGAGTCTGGTTTTTTTCGAAATAGATGTGAGTTAACTTCCTGCTCATCCTGGTAAAAGACCTCTGCAATCATAGGGCACAGGAGAACCAAGGCTTTATAAATGTGAAGTAATAAACTTCCCTTAGCTAAGTAATACAGGGCCTGAATGTTCCTGTTTGAATTACAAACTCTGATCATACAAGTTAAGGCAGAGTTTCAATTCATTCATTCAGGGGCTGCTACTGGATAAATAGAATCATAGAATAGTTCGGGTTGGAAAGGACCTCAAGATCATCCAGTTCCAACCCCTCTGCCATGGGCAGGGACACCTCACACTAAACCATCCCACCCAAGGCTTCATCCAACCTGGCCTTGAACACTGCCAGGGATGGAGCACTCACAACCTCCCTGGGCAACCCATTCCAGTGCCTCACCACCCTAACAGGAAAGAATTTCCTCCTTATATCCAATCTAAACTTCCCCTGTTTCAGTTTTAACCCGTTACCCCTTGTCCTGTCACTACAGTCCCTGACGAAGAGTCCCTCCGCAGCATCCCTGTAGGCCCCCTTCAGGTACTGGAAGGCTGCTGTGAGGTCTCCACGCAGCCTTCTCTTCTCCAGGCTGAACAACCCCAACTCTCTCAGCCTAAATGATACATAATAATGGCAAACAATACTTCACAAAAGGCATGTGTTGAGTGAAATAATGCGGACTCCCAAATACAGAGAACTGCCTGCTTGTAAGAAGTCTTTAGTTTTGATTAATCATTTGTCATCTGATCAAATGGAAGAAAGCAAGCAGCCTGGTGCAAATGACTATTTTCCCTTTCTTGACAGCTGACCCAACAATTGGGCACCCTTCTGGGTTGAGGAACAAATTAATATTCCTCAACTGACTTGAAAGCATTTAAAGACTGAAGCAGGCTGCATATGGAGATGCAGCTAAAAGTGGGTTAAGTAGTAAGCAATTAGCTGCATATAAACCATGAATCAGTCTATTTTGATGATAAGATTGTAATTTCAGCTTCTGCCTATTCAGTATGCTCCACAAACACAATAGGCAGGCTCACACTGACAAGTGAGCAAACTGCTCACACATTTCCTTTTCCTTCCTAACTGCTTTCTAGGAACCAGCAGGAAGGTTCAGTGCACCACAGTCGTGGTTTAAACTCAGAACCATGCAGCCCTCGCTCACTCCCCTCCTTTCTTCCCCCCCCCCCCCCGCTGGATCCTAGAAGGATGGGGAGGGGAATCAAAAGAATATAACTCCCACTGGTTGAGATAAGAACAGTAACTAAGGTATAACACAAACCACTGCTGCTGCCACCAATGATAATAATGATAAGGGAGATAACAAGGGAAGAGAATACAACCGCTCACCACCCGCCGAGCGATACCCAGCCCGACCGAGCAGTGATCTCGGCCTTCCAGGTAACTCCCCCAGTTCTACGTCCTGGGCATGACGTGCTGTGGTATGGAATACCTCTTCGTTCAGTTTGGGCCAGATGTCCTGTCTCTGCTTCCTCCCGGCTTCCCCTCCTCCCTGGCAGAGCATGAGACTCACAAAGTCCTTGGTCAGAGTAAACATCACTGAGCAGCAACTAAAACCATCGGTGTTGTCAGCGCTGTTCCCAGGCTGAAAGTCAAAACCACAGCACTGCACCAGCTACTAAGAAGGAGAAAAATGACTGCTGCTGCTGAACCCAGGGCAACCACTGCAGACAGTTTCTGGAGTTCTGCTTGTATGATCAAGCCCTTCAAAAAATAAAAGGAAAAGATTCACAATGCTATTTGAGTGTCCCATTGGGAAATGAAAGAGATTACCAGTATGATCAGCAGATCGCACTTTCTGTGCGGTATCATGCTTTTAATTATTCAATGTCCCTGTGTCTAAAAAGTTGATGAGTATTTATTAAACAGATGATGTCTTCTAGCTAAAGTTGTCTCCCTTCCTAAACTGAAAGTAAAGCTTGGATTCCATGTTTGTTTGTCAAGTTGTTGTTTGGGGTTTTTTAATTATTATTATAATAAATACTTACATATCTACCTGAATTCAGAGTAAAATTGCTACTGATGTTGGCGAGCAGAGTGGAGATAACAGGAATTCAAGAGGAGGCTGCGTGGAGACCTCATAGCAGCCTTCCAGTACCTGAAGGGGGCCTATAGGGGTGCTGGGGAGGGACTCTTCATCAGGGACTGTAGTGACAGGACAAGGGGTAATGGGTTAAAACTTTAACTGGGGAAGTTTAGATTGGATATAAGGAGGAAGTTCTTTACTGTGAGGGTGGTGAGGCACTGGAATGGGTTGCCCAGGGAAGCTGTGAATGCTCCATCCCTGGCAGTGTTCAAGGCCAGGTTGGACAGAGCCTTGGGTGGGATGGTTTCGTGTGAGGTGTCCCTGCCCATGGCAGACGGTTGGAACTGGATGATTTTAAGGTCCTTTCCAACCCTAACTATTCTATTCTGTGAGACCTCATGGCAGCCTTCCAGTACCTGAAGAGGGCCTATGGGGATGCTGGGGAGGGACTCTTCGTCAGGGACTGTAGTGAGAGGACAAGGGGTAATGGGTTAAAACTTAAACAGGGGAAGTTTAGATTGGATATAAGGAGGAAATTCTTTCCTGTTAGGGTGGTGAGACACTGGAATGGGTTGCCCAGGGAGGTTCTGAGTGCTCCATCCCTGGCGGTGTTCAAGGCCAGGTTGGATGAAGCCTTGGGTGAGATGGTTTAGTGTGAGGTGTCCCTGCCCATGGCAGGGGTGTTGGAACTAGATGATCTTAGGTCCTTTCCAACCCGAACTGTTCTATGATTCTATGAAACACCAAAAGAAGAATGCATTAATCTGGGGAATGCAAGAGAAAAAAAGCAACACTAAAAACTCTTCAGAACCATCTTACAGTTTCTGTCCCTAAATGTTTTAATGGGAGCCATTTTGTGGTTCAACACACTTGAACTCCTTGATCTGAAAGACAGTGCCTGGTCTCTACCTCGATTAATAACATAAAATCTGATCAAGCACATTGGGTTACACAGGGAGCAGTGTTAAGAGAAAGCTAAATGAAAAGAGGATATAGTCATGTCTGGTTTAACCACTAACCACAACATTAGGCTAATTTGAACAATTTTTTAAGCACTGATTATTATTTATGTGATGGTTTTTATTCTTTGGGCTTTCTCCCAAATTTCTTTCTACTCAGAGGCCTTCAGGTTAAAAAGTGTCCTCTGTCTGGTTTCAGAGAAAGGGAAGACAGAGGCACAGCAGAAGTTCTAAGGGGACTCATTCACTGAGGCCAGTCGTAGCACCATAAATTGTGATAGATCCCTACATTAATTCTGTCAGCACTTCAGGCGTGAAATACATTGGCAAATTGTGCATATTTCTTTCCTACTATGCACGCACAGGAAAAAGGCTCTTTCTGCAGAGATGGAATCAAGGATACAAAGGGAAACAATTTCTCAGAGATGCAAACTTCACCTCTGCTTTTCTTTAGCCTCTCAAAATTCCACGGCTGACTTCTGACCTCTAGCTTTCTTATTGCTCCAACTCTTACTGCATAGGCATGCGCCTCCAAGCCTTTGGTATTTATAGTGCAGTTGTGAGCCTGGCCTTGGCAGAATCTCACAGACCATGGCATTTTCAGAGCACTAGCCATGGTCAGGCTGAGTCCTAACTGTGCAAAACGAGAGCTCAAGATCCTACACAGTACAGTAACAGGGGGTTTGGCCCCTGTTACAGACCTGAGTTGTGCTTTAAGAATACAGTACAAAATCTACTTCCTTTTCATATGCAAATTCCATGCAGTTACAGTAAGAATAAAACATTAAAGAGGTTATGCTTCTCAGCAGTCATAGCAGTAAGGTCTAGAGAATAAGAGTGCCTTTTCCTTAATCATGTGTGTCCTTCTGTTCATGGCACATTGGGACAGCGACATCAACGATGAAGCACTGCAAGGATTTATGGATGGTTTGCTAGGTAAGGGGTGAGCAGCTGGTTAAGGGAGCAAGCATGTCTGGAGCAAGGAATAATTTGAAGACTTCCTGGCCACAGTTCACATCAAGCTGCTATAAATTAGTAACACAACTGGCCCACTTAGTTGTCTTCTGTTCTGAGAAAGGTTTTCTCTACTTGAGTCATCTAAATGGTCAGGTCATTTAGAGGATGGATACACCAATTCCTGATCTCTGCTCAGAGATTTTCTCTGCATGCTGATGGACGGGTATGGCTGTGGGGCTCGGAGCAAGCTCAAGATGAACCATCTATCCTGTTCTTCTCTCTCATCATGACCATACGTGAACCTGCACGGCCCAATATTTACTTTTAAAATCAATTTTATCATGCCTAATACAACCGCGTAAAGCCTGAGTGAGTTCTGAAACACACTCTGGTAGTCAACTAGAACCAGGAGTGCTTTCGAGCTATACTTTCTCCTTACCACATTTAACTATAGAGAAGATAGCTAGCAAGGAAGTTAACTAGAAGTTTAGTGCCTTAGTTTAGTACCTTTAGTTCTGGTTTATCAATAGAGAAATGACCTTACCTTGACAGCATTTGAAGGAAACATTTACAGGAGATATAGGTTAGCTACAGCTGCTCTTGTCCTGTGGAAAAACCTCATGAAATTTGCTAAGAATTGAATACATACATTTATAGATGTTTACTATAGTTGCATACAGAGTATTTATAAAGGCCTGCAGCTATTAAAGCACTCCTGTCTCCAGCAGAGAAAGGCTAACTAAGAGACTGTTGGCATAAGACAGAATGGAATAATTTCTCTTTTTAATCATCCTATAGAGTCCTATGTATGTGATGTAATTCTCTATTCAATTCCACAAGAAAGTATCATTTCCTATTATAGTCCATTGGGTATTCGTATGTGGGTTTCCTTTCACAGACTCCTTAACTCAGCCAGAAAATTCATTTTCTCCGTGCAAACTAAATGGGGTAGCTCTTTTTCCTCTGAAGTCATGTGATGTCTGTCACCACAAAACCAGCCCACATGCAGCTGAATCTTGTTTTGGAGCCTATACTCTTGCATATGGTTTCTAGATGGAGGAAAATGTCACTGCAACAGAGTTACTTAACTAATGTATTGTCACACAATGATTAATTTCTCTTTTATTTTCAGCATGGAATTCTGTGGCATAGACCCCCATGTGGTAAAATAATAGGCTGAAAGATTAGGCACCACCACCATCTGTTCCTTGTCCCTGATATCACTCCCTCTTTCAAGGGCTGATTGCAATTTCAACATCTTTCACTGAATGAGTCTATTTTCTTTCAAGTTATTACCTAGATGACTTCAGTAATTCTATATAGATGGGGCCTGAAAAAGAAATGCTGAGAGCAGTAAATGCACATAATACATTTGCATAATGCAGTGGAAGAGAGGGTGCTGTGAGAGGGAATTCACAGGGCTGGCATCTCCATTCACCCATCAGCGTTTACAAGAGTAACTCCTTTGCCTGCTTTGGAGTCACTCCAGAGAGCCATGCTGCTGCAAGAGAGAAATGAGGTCTTCAGTCTTCCATCTCTTACTGAAGTCACCTATTGTATACAACAAGTGGGAGATAATAAACCATTTCCTTCAGTATGCCTGTCTATTACGTGCTATTTGCTTTAGATGAGTATTTGCGTCTACACAGGTGAACTTATTATGTCAAATGCATAGAAAAGTAGAAGGGAGAGGAGAGGAAGGAAGGGTAAGGAAAGCTGAACAAAGAGAGCAAGCATGTCTTAGGTAATCATGAAGGGGAAATCAACAAAAGAAGTATCCTGTGATCAAGATACCCACTAATCTGTGTGAATGACAGGCTCCAAGTCAAATTTATATGCACTGTACCTTAGCATGCAGGCCTTCAAATGCAAGCTAATCATTGCAGAAGATACCCTTGCCAGTGGAAGGCTTGGCACTCCTAGAACAGGGGATGCTGGTTACACTGTGCTGCGCAGTGCTCTGTGATAAGCATGAACCATTCTGGGGGATCAAGGTAAGACAACCAAGCCTGCCAAGCAAACACATATATTTAGCTTGTGGCAAATCCTGCTGAGAGTGGAAAGGATCCGCATTACAACCTTTATTGTTTTTTCCTATGGGAGACACTACAAAGGCATGAGATGCATCTCCATATTTTACCAGCATCATCACTGGAAACACTACAGCTGTTTCTGAAACAGAAGTAGAAACAAACAGCATTTCTGATAGCACCCTGTTTATGTTCCCATTTAAGCAGGAAAAAAACTCCAGCACCACCTCTGTGCCTTTAGACAATGCTGTATCTAGAGGTGCCCTCTTCCTCTTCTGTCTCTGTGTGCAAGTTTTAGCTGGGACTGCCCTTTAGGCTGCAAAGTTTTCCTTGTTTAAACTTTGAAAGCGTATGTACAACATGGCATCAATAAAGAGTGATGTTTTCCTGTAATACGGGTACAAACATTCAACTTCCTTAGCAATGAAATGAAATTTCACTATAAAATTTTCAATTTTGAACGAGCAACTGCTTTGTTCTAGACTGTCATTAAAACCACTTGGACTATACCATCTGCTTGTGATAATGCCCTTCTTTTTACAAAAGCATAGAAAAATACTTGTGGCTTTTTATTTCATTCTCTCAGCTGAATCAATGCTGAAGTGTCATCATTGGCCTGCATTTGCTCCACAAATTGGTTCAAATCACACATGTACTGAGCCACGGAGACCTGGGCATATCACAACTGCGAAGTCCCACTCTGCTCCTTAGCCTGGTCTTGGGTCCCATTGCCTGTAACATGCCCTGTCAGCTTTGCTTTCCAAATTAGACTTCTGGCATATATAAAAATTACTTCCTTGCTTGTAGAACACCTAGCATATCATCAGGAAGAAATAAACAAAAGCCCTAAGGAGGTACTTCACGCCACACGGAGTGAGCTTTGTTTTCTAGATCCATCGTTTCAATTGTTCGCTATGGGATATCAGGCTGGATTCTCAGTGGAAGTAAATCAGCACAGCATTGCTATGCGTGACAGAGCTGCCCCAAAACTGAGCTACTAATGTTTATGTACAGGAACAGTCTAAATGTCACTCTTATGTCTGGCTCATGATTCAGAAGACCATAACTGTTTGACATAGCCCATGTATTTGTTGTTTTAGGGGGCTGGTTAGAATGAGATGGCAAAGGTTTAGGAGTCAATGATCTCCATCAGCTCTACAAACAAGGCAAGACTGCTGGGCTTTGTTTTCTTTTGGGAACTTTCCAAGCATCAGTACTTTGCAAGTTCCCCCATAGGCAATTCAGTGTCTGTTTCAAGTTAATGTGCTTTGTTTTTCAGGCCACAAATAAAATCAGAACAAAGTAAAAGTTCACATTTGTTTGAAAACAACCCAAATTGTGTACTGTGTGAAAAGAAAGGCAAAAAGAGGGTCAGCGAAGCTGGGAGTAGAGAGGGCATGGGATAGTGAAAATCTCTCCAGAGGAGGGAAAGTGATTTTTAACACACAGGAAAAGAACAAACTGAGGAGAGGAGAAAAAACATCATAGTTAGAAAGTCTACATGAAAACAACTTCTAAATACTGTAGCTCCCATTCTCCTGGTGAGGTTCTGGTCTCACTCCTAAGAGGGTCAAAGGAACTGAAGCTGCTAGCTCTAGTATTACCAATGTATTAGAGGCACATGAAGCAGAAGACAGTAATGTAGTCAAGTTACCAGACCAAATTCTGCCCTTGCTTACATTCAGCTAATTCAAGAACCTTGTTCAAAGTAATTTTTTAATCCTCTGATTCCTGAACAAGCTATAGGAACAATGGAGGACTTGCATTAATGAGATATCAGACACACACATGTATCAAATATGTGTTTGTATTAAAACAAACTTATGATTCTATGATAACAGGAGAATGATTTCAAGAGATTTTTGGTTTGTTTTTCAACACAGCAAAGATCTGTTAAGGGAGGCACCTTTGGTTCCAAATCTGTGAACACGATGCTGTGTTAGACAGCTTTTCCTCTACCTTATACCTGCTTTCATCCCACAGCTTTTTTCTCAAGGGTGGCATCAGAGATAGGCTGCTAACTTGATGCTTAGAAGGCCCGGTTTTACAATTCTCCATCCCTGTACGAATATTGGATGAATCTGGGAACAGCGGTCCCCATCTGTTAGGTGGGGATCACATTTCCCCGACAGCGTAAATAGGGCAAAGTCACGGCACTGCGTGCTTCAGTGATGAGCTCTGTCCGTACCTTTTCTGGATTAATGTATTTCTCTCCTGTGTTGGATGCATTGCTTTGTGAAGTCAGCTTCAAAAATTTCCATTGACTACCATGGAAACTGCATTGGGCCAGTAGAAGCCATAGTGATGCCAGATGGTAAGAAGCTATGCACATGACTCCAACAGAGAATTGCTCACTGAATACCGAAATGAGATGAGTGCATTGGATCCAAAGTAATCAGAGCTGAGCACAAATGCACACAGAGAACAACTCCTCAACACAAAATCTAGTTAAAAATTGTGAGAAATTAAAGCAAGGTAAAACTATATTCACTGATACAATCACTTATCCACTATCAGTGGGGTAGCTTCACCCTTTGGTTCACTGGATAGGTACATCTTTCCATGAATATATGCAAAAGAAAGGAAAAAGATCAAAAAAGGCAAGAAGATTTGACTAAGATGAATGCTGAGCAATGGAACTGTCAAGCTCAAAGAACTGTAATAAAAGAGGAAACCTTTGAAATCACATCATCACTTCAAGACTGGTTTTAAATCAGTGGTGACCCATTTTAATACCTGGGTGAGATTTTGATAGCCTCCATGAACTGGGTTTGGATTCTTAATCTGGTTAAGAGCAATTGTACACATCAAGCAATTGAAAACTGAAACCTGCTCCTTCAGGCAGTTGGAAGAAATGAAAATACTAAATCTCATTTGTGACATTGAAAGGAATTAAGTCCCTATCAAAAGAAATTAAAAGGGACAAGACTCCCTTCCTACACTGCTCCATTTAATCCTCAAGCTCAGTGCCTGGATATTATGACAGGGATAGTCAAAGAGAAATTCAAGACCGATGAACGTGTTAACTGTCACCTGGGATAAGAAAGTTGGTAGAACAGAGAGAGATTGTTATTGTTCCCATGAATTGTGTCACTACACTTTGCACTATTTTTGCTGTTGTTGTTGTTTGTTTTACACTGAAAACAACTTGGAAAACTCTGCGTGTGCAGAAACCAGAAAACCAGCACAAGCAATGTAGGCTCAAGCATTTGATTTCCTTTGAGAAAGAGATAGAAACAAGTCCTTATCTTTCAAAAGACCTTTTGCTAGTACTGATGAGCAGATGCAATTGAAAAGGAAAGCAACATTTGAGGTAGTTTCCTTTCATGATAAAATTTCAAGGTTTTCTGATATAAGAAAGAAGCAGCGGTAGACAAGGAGAGAAGCATGCAACACTCTCTTGTATGATTACAAAAGTAATAGAAGAAGAGCCATTCCAGTAAAGCCGCAATAAGAAAAAGCAGAAAGGAAGCATTTACATGTCATGGATACAGCTAGAGGAGCAGTCAACAAGGCGTGATTAACAACAGCTTGAAAATGTTTCTCCACACACAAATTGAATGCATGAGGGAATGTATTTTCACTAGTGCACTTACAATTAGTCTGTGGATGATCTTCCAGATGAGCTAAGCACTCACCCGATGTCTAAATGTATTTATCTCCGTAAGAAGAGACACTGATATAATGTCAATCCTGTGCAATGCAAATCATGCTAAACCACTGATTGTTTAAATTCAACACCTGACCTTGCATGGCTGCTTACGGATGCAGGCAAAGAGACCACACTGATTGCAGCAGTAAACTGAACTTCGCTCTCACATTGGCTTGAAGATGCAGTTTGACAAGTGCTGCTTAAACCAACCTGAGCACGTCAAGTTATTTTCAAGTGATTTACTTGTTAGAGTCACTCACAACATAAAAGCCAACAATCAGTCATTAACACACAGCAGAAGAAATTTTTCCCAGGGTATTATGTATCGTGTTTGGACAGTTAGAACTCACCACTATTATTTATTCACGCCACTATAAATTATTCCTCTCCAAATGAACCTGAGTCACGTAAATGCTGACTTGGAAAGCACCAGAGACCTCTCTCTTCCTGCGGCACGTATGTTTTCTCTTTAATAAACTTCCTGCCTAAAAGTGGGAACCCAAATGTTAGTGGAGCTTAGGTGCTTAAAAATCAATGCCCTGGAGGCATGGCGGAAATCAGTTTGGTTTACTTCTGCTGTGTCCCTTTGAAGTCATCAAACCCACTGAGGTCGTTACACCGCAAAACAGCGCTGCTGAAACGTGTGAATCACTGTCATACTGGCATAAGCATCAAGGCTTTTTCCTTCTTCTTTTTATTTCCCCCCCTGAATACATATTTTGTCCTGTCAAGCAATACCCAAACAAGCACTCAAGACTCACAGCAGTTTGGAGTAAGTACACACGGTGTCACTTACAGCAAGGAAACCAGAAGCAGTCAATCAGGCTGAGGCAGTCCTCTGAGCAGGCTTTTGGGACACAGGTAGTGTTCATATTCCCAGCGTGATGCACTCTACCATAATCTGTATTGTAACAGCAGCCTGTTTTATGCAAGCCTCTTTATAAGTAATCATGTCATCTTGTGGGTGTTGTTAACAGGGGCTAGATTTAAACCAAGGAAAACTAGGACTGAACAGCTCTCTTGGAGTCATTGTAATCAGCCAGAATCTGGTACCAAATTACCATTAAATCGAGGCTATTGCAAGGTGTCTCTGTGGTGGTGCATTCCCATGGACACTTCCACAGATAGTGGATGAAAAATAGGTTCCCCCATTCAAAGCAGTTTAAAAACAATCAAATAAACAAAACCCAACCACCACCCCACCCCCCCAAAAAAAAAATCCTTCTTTCTGCTATATTTTGGAATCACATGATTTCCAAAGAGCTAGCCAGAGGTACTGAGAATCAACTTACAGGAGAGAAACTGAGCCCCACTCATATGTCTAAGGGCTCTTTACAGGCTCATCCTGCTCCCACTGAAATAACTTCAGAGGGCATTGCATTATTAGCATGGTTGCAGAGGTAAAGCCGAACTATTTCAGTGGGTGGCCCTTAACCACAGACCATGGTAGCTTCTCAGCTTCCACAAGAGCTCTATAGAGGTTTCTCCACAGAGACTCTTCCAAACCATAACCAAGTTGGAAATTTTCAGTAGAAAACTGTGTTTCTCACTGTGTTGAGTACTTCCTTATTGTTCTTTGATTATCACAGCAGACCATCTCACCTCTAATGTCCTCTGAGATACATGTCCTACAACTTCTGTATCTGACTTATGCAAACACGCAGGTCAGAAGCGCTGTGTTCTGCTGCTAACCGCCTGCTCAGATCTCTGACAGCTTTATTGCCATGCCATGGGAGAAGCGGATACCTCCTTTGAAAATGACTTTGTCATTATTTTAAGCATCACTGACACTTCTCTGGGATTTTCTGTCTGCAGCTCCACCACACGCTTCTGAGAGAGAAGCGGTTCTATTGACAGGTTGTCCCTGGAGCGTGTTGTAAATGCGACCTCGTAACTCACTTGCACATTGCGAAAATACCTTCTTGTTTCATTTATTTGGCAAAATTTATCTCACAGATGCAGGACACATACATGCTGAGGAAAATTATCACTGTTACTTCACTCACATAAACACTGCTGAAGATACTGGCAAATAAAAGAGTTGCCCCCCCCCCCAACCCCGATTGCTGCTGCTATAAAATGCCTGTGGAGAATTGCCTCTTCAGAGCCTTCACTACTACAAGTCAAGCAGTTTTGATTTAATCTTAAATATGCACGTGTTCAAATGCTTTGATAATGTCTCCTGTGCTTAGACATCTCTCTCCTTTTTGTTTTGAGACAGGACCAAAACCAACTGGACATTGTCCAAATCAGGTTATTCCACAATTATCTTTACCTGTCATTAAAGCTGGAAGAGGCAGAAGCTCCTACAGTCTACAATCAAACAGGACCAGTATTTGCAAGCCTAATAAAAAAATGTGAACAAGCACTGAGAGACGGATCTCTGATGCATATAAATTGTAACCAACGGCGTACACAAATTAAGGGCATGGCCCTTGAGCTTTGGTATCTCTTGTGCAGGACCTTAGCTTTGAACTCCTATTTACCCATTTCCTCACAGAGAATGTTTCCCACTCCAATAAACATTACCAGCACTCTTTGCATAGGACAGGAAGTCCGGGATTCAGATTCGCTCATGCTCTTGCTGCAATGAGTAATTTATTATTTCAATTAATTATTCAGCTATACTTCTATGTTTGCTAGCATT